>NC_035448.2:149321889-149658243 GCF_002127325.2 Helianthus annuus
CATTGATGAAACCAGAAAAAGGAGATGTGTTATCCTTATACCTTGCGTTATCCTCAAAAGCAGTAAGTGCAGTCCTTGTTAAGGATCGTGAAGGTACACAATATCCTGTCTATTATGTAAGTAAGAGTTTACTTGATGCTGAATCCAGGTATTCACACCTTGAAAAACTTATCCTTGCATTAATTATGGCATCTACTAAACTAAGACATTATTTTGAAACTCATGTTATTGTTGTAAGAACTAATTTTCCAATTAAGAATGTCCTCAGGAAACCAGAAATGTTCGGAAGAATGGCTAAGTGGGCAGTAAAGCTTAGTGCCCATGATATAAGATATGAGCCCAGAATAGCCATCAAATCTCAAGCATTAGCAGACTTTGTGGCTGATTTCAGTAGTGATCTACAAAAGGAAGCCGAATTAGAGGTCCAGCAGCTGGATGAGACCAAGGATCCTTGGATACTACATACTGATGGATCCTCAAATGTCAAAGGCACAGGGCTTGGTATACTACTAAAATCGCCACAGGGGGACATAATACCCCATTCCATAGCTTGTGAGTTCCAAGCCACTAATAATGAGGCTGAATATGAAGCCTTAATCGCTGGCTTACAAATGGCTAAGCATATGGGGATCAGGTATCTTGAGGTATACGTGGATTCATTGTTAATCACTAATCACTTTAATGGATCCTATGCTGTAAAAGGTGAAAAACTAACCAAATATTTAGAGATAGTCAAAGAATTGGCACTCTCCTTTGTTTCTTTCAGTTTGACACAGGTACCAAGGGAGGAAAATACAGAAGCTGATGCATTGGCCAATCTAGGATCATCTTTAAAGATCCCTGAGGATATAAGTATCCCCATCATCCATATCCTGGCTCCTTCTATTGAAAATCAGGTGGCCATGGAAATAGAAGAGGATACTGCAATGATCCCTAGTGAGGAGACTCAATCTTATTCAGGATCATGGATCTCACCAATCATGAGATACTTACAACACGGGGAGATTCCTATGGGAGAAAATCCTAGGGCTTTCAGGATTAAGGTATCTCAATTCACAATCTTGAATAATGTGCTATATAAGCGATCTCTTGCAGGACCATATTTAAGATGTATCGAGGATCCTGAAATTCAAGAAGTGTTAAAAGACTTCCATGAAGGAGATTGTGGAAACCACACTGGGGGCAGGACATTGTTCTCAAGGATCCTTAGGACAGGATACTACTGGCCAACTATGAAAAGGGATGCTGTGGAGTATGCTAAGAAGTGTGATCCTTGTCAAAGACACAACAATATCCTTCATCAGCCGGCTGAATTTCTACATCCTATACCATCCTCTTGGCCATTCATGAGATGGGGAATGTATATAGTTGGCAAGCTCCCTAAAGCACCTGGTGGAAAAGTATTTATGCTTGCCATGACTGACTACTTCTCCAAATGGATAGAGGCTGAAGCTTTTGCCTAAGTCAGAGAAAAGGAAGTTATATCCTTTATTAAGAGAAACATTATAACCAGATTTGGCATTCCTTCTGAAATTGTATGTGATAATGGTTCCCAATTTATTGGGAGCAGGACTACTAACTTTTGTGACAGTTGGGGGATTAAGATGATAACATCAACACCAGTCCACCCACAAGCCAATGGCCAAGCAGAATCATCCAACAAGATCATCATCAACAATCTGAAGAAGAAACTTAGATCCAAGAAGGGGAAATGGGCAGAGGAATTGCCTTATGTGCTTTGGGCTGATAGGACAACTCCCAAGAATGCTACTGGTCAAACACCCTTCTCTTTGGTGTTTGGGGCAGAAGCAGTGATCCCAACAGAAATGGTGGTTCCAACTGCTAGAACATGTACTCGTGATCCTGAAGAGAATGCTGCAAACTTGGCTCAGGACTTGGATACTATTGAGGAAATCAGGGATTTGGCTAGGATAAGGAAGGCAAGCTACCAACAAAGAATGGCTGGTGCTTACAACAAAAATGTCAGAATAAGGAAATTCCAAGTGGGGGATATGGTATTGAGAAAAGCATTCCAAAATACCATCAATCCTGCTGACGGGAAATTAGCACCAAAGTGGGAAGGCCCTTACTTGATTGAAGCTGAAGCAGGAAAAGGGGCATATAGATTGCTAACCATGGAAGGAAATTTGTTACCTAGAGCCTGGAATGCTGTTCACTTAAAGAAATATTTCATGTGAACAGGATCCTCCTGGCACATATGATCCTTACATTGAAAGCATCCTCGAAGGATCCTAATAATGTCAATGATCCTTACTCTGGTAATATCCTAATCCTAAACTATTCCATTTTCTTATTTTTACCAAAGGATAAGGATCATGTATCCTTCATCCTCCTCTCACGAGAATTTGAGTTTTGATAGTCCAGGTATCCTCAGCATATTATTGATAGTCTTCAAAAGCATCTCAGATCCTTGGGTTCAACCCCAGTTATCCTTGGGCTTGTCCCCAGTTTTCGCCTGTAGCGCACGATGATCCTGGTATAGTTCATGTCTTTGGGACCAGTACCCACTCCAGGGGCTGATAACCTCATCGTACTGGCTATACCTAGGGTCCTACGTATAATGGTAGACGTACCATACATCCGTTCCTAAGGTTTCTAACGTTTTCACGTTAGCTAAGGTTTTGGCATTTTCATGTCACTAAGTTTGGATAGTCGCCAGTAAGGGCCATACTCCAGTTTACATACGATCCTTGGGCTTGTCCCCAGTTATCCTTTGGGCTTGTCCCCAGTTATCCTTCGGGCTTGTCCCTAGTGATCCTATGGGCTTGTCCCCAGTTATCCTTTGGGCTTGTCCCCAGTTACTAACTTGTCTTTTATATTGGCTTAGTCCCAAGTTATGTTCTATTTTTCAGGTTTTCGAAGTTAAAACAATTAAGGATCCTTAATCCTTATTATCCATTAAAATTTCATTTACGGTTATCCTGATTAAAGGTTAGGATCCTAACTTGGATTCTCAGGTATGATCCTTAACTGTTTTTAATCCTATTTATTGTTTCTTTATGCTAACCCTTGAAATTTGACAACTAAACCTGTGACCCTTAAAATATGTACTACTTTTTGGGATTTTTCAGCTATAGGATATTTGATCAAGGATCATATCCTAAATGTTTTCAATCTGACTTATTCAAAATTACTTATTCAATAAATGTACACCAAAACAATGGGTAATTAAAGGAACAAAAAGGATAATAACACAAGATAAGCGACAAAAGTTTAAGATTTTATTTATAAACGAAAGGAGTAACCCTTCAAAGGTTGTCAAAATTACCTACCCCGAGCATCTACCAGCAATACGTGGCCCGTCCGCTGGGGTAGGTAAAGGGTGTCCATGATAATAGGTTCAAAAGTTATGCAGGGATATAAAGGCGGCAGGATCACAATGGCTTCATCCCCCAAACAGAGGATCCCTCCACCATTTGCAGTCCTACCTATTGTCTGAAGGATCCTGGATCCCTAATCCTAAAACTATTGTTTAAAGTTACAGACCATCATTGTTTAAAACATCACAACCACAAAAGAAACCACTACCAAAATTAAAAAATTGGGCTCCGGCTATGTCTAGAAGTTTCCTTCATCGCCCAATTCTGCAGCTTAAACCTTCGCTGCACCATCACCACCAGCTCCACTTGCTTCCCCTGATCCTTGCCAGCATCACCACCTTCAAGCATTGGGATCTCCTCAGCCTCCTCATCATCCTCCAACTCTGCCAGCCTCGCCTTCCAGCCCTCCACGTCCCATGTGCTCTTGTCGAAGGAAGGATCCTGAGCCTCCGCAGCCATCTGCAGCTGGATCTTATACATGGTTATCGCAGCAGAGACCTTGGCATCCTGGGTAATGTCATGCTTCTCGTAATCAAAGTTGATCAGCATCCTGGCAGCTTTATCCTTGGTGGCCCGGAGCTCCTTCTCAAGATTAGCAATCTTGAGATCCTTCAGCACACCCATCTGTTGGAGGTCAGCAATTTGGCGATCTTGATCCTCGACGTGGCCAACATAAGTTTCTATTTCAGCAAATTTCTGCAAGGAAAACAAGGCATAACGTCAGAAACAAGTGATCCTCAGAATTGTCAGGATAACGAACAGGGGCAGTGATCCTTACCTCGTTGAAGTAGTCCAGAAACTGTTGGCGAAGCAGGGGCAGGCCTTGTAGATCCTCAGAGGCCTTTCTCTTCTTTCCTTTACCCCTGATAGGTGCTTTAGGGGCTGAAGCAGTTGGGCTGGCAGCAAGAGTCTTCTTCCTTGCAGATTTGACATTAGCAAGATCATCAATGCCAAACTTTGAGGCAGACTTAGAAGATTTTCCAGCACCTACACAACCAAAATAAGATAAGTTTTCTAATTAAACTTGAAAATCCTACATAGAATTACTTTCTAAATAAGGATACTTACTTGACATTGTGACAGAGGCAGAGGATACTTCTTGGGAATCTTGGGTAGCAACCTGGAAAGTTCTCGTCTCCGGATCAAGCTTCTTGAAGGCCAAAAGTCTCTCTTTTGCAGCAGGTGTCAACTTCAGACGAGAGATGGAGATAGCTGCACAATAAACAAGAAAATATTAGTGATCCTCATCCTAGGGAACAAATCTTATGGTGATCCTTCCAGGATCCTCTATCCTACCATGAGTAGCCCACTCTTTGGGCAGATCCTTCCCATCTGGGATGGTATCTCTCCTAACAAAGAAGAACCAACGCTTCCAGTTTGTGTCGTTCTTGGTGACCTTGAAGACAGGATGATCCTCTCCAGCTTTTCGCTTAAATAGAAAACGATGGGGTCCGAAAGTGGTAAGATCATACATCTCAGCCAGCTCCGCCATTCCTAAGTCAATCCCTTCCTGCTCAATGATCCTTTCAAGGGTATGTAAAACCCTCCAGATCATTGGCATGGCCTGGATGTAGGAGATGCCGGTAAGGGAAAAGAAGGACTGGGTGAATTGAGGGAAAGGATATGAATATCCTATCAAGAACGGAGTAACAGGAAAGGCTACCCAAGTATCAGAGATGAAGTCACTTAAAGCGGTAGGATCAAAAGATTTAAAGAGGGTGCTCGCCGGAAAGCAATGACGAATTTTATCAATCTGAGAGTCGGTAAAACAACACCTCTCAGTTGAAGAATCCTTGATGATCCCTTGACCCTTCAAGGGACTCCTCTTCTTAGGATCCTTGTGTGGGGAGTTCCGGAGCAACATCTTTCCAGAATAATGGAAAGAAATAGAAAAACAGAGTAAGAGAAGGAAGAAGGATGAAGAGAGATACCTGATTGATCTTCGGACGAAAATATAAAGGGAGTCTCTCTTGAATTTAAATGCAAATTGATCCTATCTCTAACACCTATTTATAATGATGATTTGCAGGGCTGTCACTTCTGTGACGTAAGGTTCGCAACGGCTAGTCCGTCTCTAACGGCTAGTTATTCGATTAACTTGTTGAGGATAAGATCAAACAAAATACAACTCGTTTATTTACAATATTACTCCTTATATTTTGGGGGCAATTGTTAGGGCTGGATTTTTATGACTTATGATCCTTACATATGATCCTAACCAGTGATCCTTATTTCTTTGGCAGATAGTGATCCTCAGAAGAGTTCCAGGATCAGGATCACGGACCATCACAGGGATCCTCATACTAACAGTTGTTTTCATTGGATTTAATGTTATCTTGCAGGAATGTATGGCAGGATCCGCTCTTAGCAACAGAAACAAGGGACTCGTCTTTACAACTTTGGCATATGCTTAATCAGAGATGAACGTTGTGGACGATATGGAAACTCGGCATAATTTAAGGGCGATAATTTAGGCTAGATTTACTTTTATTCCTAAAGGGGTAACGAGCTAATAGTTAGTCTATTTACCTAAAATAGGGCCACTCACACTTGTATATATAGCACTCTTCCACATTCGGAAGACACAACACAATTCCCACACGCTTTGACACACGATACCATAGTGATCCTTGTACCTAGCTCGTTACCATCCGAAGTTGTAACCTTTATTTGTTATATTGAAGTTTGGTGATCGGTAGTTTCCATCACCCGAGGTTTTTTATGCCGGAGATCATTGATCAAGGGCTTTTTCCTCGTATAAATCCTTGTGTCGATTGTGCATTTTACATTTAAGTGATCCTTCACTTTGTTCATCATACCAAGCATCATTCCCCGTTTACATAAAGTTTGGTTGCATTATCCTTGTGTGATTTTTGACCAAAACAGTTATGATGATGCACCGAACTATGGAAGGCTAATTTCGTTGGTGATCATCCTAGATGTAAGGTTTGCTTTTGAAACACTACGTTTGTGCTTGAATTTCTAGAATAATGACTTTGGAATGTTTCTTTAAGTTATTATGGTGTTTGAATGTTTGTTTGTAAAGTGTTGATTCTTGTTTGATGTTAGTCTAAACCATACGTTCTTGGTGCCATTGGCAATCGAGATATCATGGGAGGGATTAGGGTTGGATAATTGTCAATTGATCATCGGGTAACAACCCCGCATTTTATAATCCGAGTGCTTAGTTCCCTTTCATCTCAAACAGATACTCAAACACAAGCCATGTCTATGTGGTTCTTTCTAGCTGGGCATAAACATTAGTGTGGATTAAAACTTGAAATCTAGGATGGTCGTTTTTTCCTAAACTGTTTACAAAACCAATCTTCGATTTGCAATTTAATTAGTTAATATTAGTTCTTAAAACCAAACAACCAAAATTATGAATTTACTTTTCTTGCAATTTAGTTAAGTTTAGTCTTTTTAGATAACCCATTTAGATAACGCATATTCCACAAACTCCCTGTGTTCGATACCCACTTACCGCTAACTATTAGTAGTAATTGGATTAAATTTGATTGAGACATCGACCTCACGTCAGTGTGCATATCATAAAGACTTTGGCCACCTCACTAATGAATGCATTGCACTCAGAAAGGAGATAGGTTACCTCCTCAGCAAGGGACACTTAAAAGAGTTGCTGGGAAGGAAGAAATCAAGGATCCAGGATCCTGAAAAAATGCCAGAAAGAGCTCCTGTATTACCTGCAGATGCTCAAATTATCAACTTCATTTCCGGAGGCTCTGATATATGTGGAACCAAATTCTGTGCAGCAAAGAGACATGCTAGGGAGACCTAGCTGGAAAATGGAGATAGGCCTCTCCGAACCTCCACTCTGATTCAACAGAAAATTATATCCTTTAATAAGGATGACCGTGTTTATATCCAGTATCCTCATCACGACGGTTTAGTCATTACCTTATTTATATCTAACCACTTTGTTCGTAGGATCCTTATTGATGGTGGGAGCTCGGTAAACATTATTCAACTAGATGTCCTCAAAAGGATGAACATCCCGGAGTCAGAAATAGTTCCGAGATCATCAGTCCTTGTAGGTTCAGCGGAGAGACAAAGAATACGCTGGGGGATATCAAACTCCCAATCTACATTGAGCGGATAAATTCTGTTCAAAAATTCTGTGTTATTGACTGTTTGTTGTCTTGTTGCTATGTGATCCTTGGCAGGCCTTGGATACACGACATGAAAGTTGTTCCTTCGACATATCACCAATGTGTAAAGTTGCCAACCCCATGGGGAGTAGTGAAGATTGAAAGTGATCAACAAGAGTCGAAGAACTTTACACCTCCAAGGGAGTCAGAAATAGTTCCGAGATCATCAGTCGATGAAGCTAACTTCAAAACCAAGGGCAGCATAGCAATTAAAGTATCCTCCAAGGGATTTCATGGAGGCAAGGGAGCAAGACTTCAAGGATATAGTACTGGACCCTGAGGATCCTGAATCTAAAATTTTCATAGGATCCGGGATTTTTGACAGTATAGAGTAGGATCTGGTATCCTTCTTAAAGATAATAAAGTCTACCTTTGCTTGGAAGAGCATGAGGATATGACAGGTATCTCCAAAGATATTATTACTCACAAGTTAGGCATCAATAAATCTTTCAGGCCAATATATCAAAAGACAAGGAAGTTTACACCTGAAAGGAATGCCATTATCCAAGAAGAAGTGGACAAACTCTTAAAGGCAGGTATGATTAGGGAAGTCAAGTATCCAAAATGGTTAGCCAATGTGGTAGTTGTCCAAAAGAAAAATGGAAAGTGGAGGGTATGTGTTGACTTTACTGATTTAAATAAAGCATCTCCTAGGGATCCTTTCCCACTCCCACTCATTGACTCCATCGTGGGTGCAACGGTGAGCCATGAGCTACTTACTTTTATGGAGGCTTCATCTGGATTTCAACAAATCCAATTGGAACCATCTGATCAGGAGCATACAACATTCATGACCCCCACTGGCATATACTATTATATTGCTATGCCTTTTGGATTGAGAAATGCAGGTCCCACTTATCAAAGACTGGTGAATATGATGTTCAAAGAACAACTTGGAGACAGTCTGGAGGTCTACATTAATGACATGGTGGTTAAGTCCAAGAAAGCAGAAGATCATCTTAAGGATCTAGAAGTGGCATTTAACATCCTTGACTAGTATAACATGAAGTTAAATCTTTCAAAGTGTCATTTTGGTGTCAAAGCTGGGAAATTCCTAGGATACATGGTAACCACAAGGGGGATTGAAGCTAGTCCTAAACAGATAAAAGCAATTGTGAACATCAAGTCTCCAACCAATGCAAAGGATGTACAGAGGCTGACAGGAAGGATCGTAGCCTTAAATAGGTTCATCTCAAAATCTTCAGAGAAGTGAAATGAATTTTATGACATACTGAGGAAGAATAAGATATTTGAGTGGACTGAGAAGCATGAAGCAGCACTCAAGGCTCTCAAGGATTATCTATCCTCAGCACTAGCCTTGATGAAACCAGAAGATGGTGAGCCATTATCCTTGTACTTAGCTGTTTCAAGTAAAGCAGTAAGTGCAGTGTTAGTTAAGGATCATGAAGGCCAACAAGATCCATTATACTATGTAAGTAAAAGCCTTCTTGATGCTGAAACCAAGTATTTTCATTTAGAGAAATTAATTCTTGCTCTAATTATGGCTTCCAGTAAACTTAGACATTATTTTGAAACTCATACTATTATTGTTAAAACTAACTTTCCTATTAAGAATGTTCTCAGGAAACCTGAAATGTCAGGAAGAATGGAAAAGTGGACAGTTAAGCTTAGTGCCTATGACATTAAGTATGAACCCAGGACTGCCATCAAGTCTCAAGCTTTAGCTGCGTTTATGGCGGATTTCAGTAGTGATCTACAAAGGGAAGCTGAACTAGAGGTTCAACAACTTGAGGAGACCAAGGATCCTTGGACACTTTTCACAGATGGAGCCTCAAATGTCAAAGGAACTGGACTAGGAATACTACTAAAATCGCCATAGGGGGACATAATACCCCAATCCATTGCATGTGAATTCTAAACTACTAACAATACAGTAGAATATGAGGCCTTAATAGCCGGTTTACAATTAGCTAAGCATATGAGGATCAGGTATCTTCTAGTATATATAGATTCATTACTAATCACTAACCATTTTATGGCTCATATACTGTCAAGGGAGAAAAACTAATCAAATATTTAGAAATAGTCAGGAAACTGGCAGATTCTTTTGATTTTATCAGCTTAACACATGTGCCTAGAGAGGAGAATGCAGAGGTAGATGTCTTAGCAAACCTAGGATTATCCTTAAAAATACCAGAGGATGTGAGGATTCCCATCATCCATATCCTTTCTCCTACAATTGAGGAAAATGAAGCAATGGAGATGGTGGAGGATACTGTAATGGTGCCTAGTGATGACGTACAGTCAAATTCAGGATCATGGATCCTTCCGAATCTGAAGTATTTTCAGAGTGGGGAAATTCCCATAGGAGAGAATCCCAGAGCCTTCAGGATTAAGGTATCTCAATTCACTATATTAAATAACATGCTATACAAGAGAGCTCTTGGAGGTCCCTATTTGCGATGTATTGAGGATCTAGAAAATCAAGAAGTCTTGAAGGATTTTCATGAAGGAGACTGTGGAAATCACACTGATGGCAGAACATTATTCTCAAGGATCATTAGACCAGGATACTATTGTCCTACAATGAAGAAGGATGTTGTAGAATATGCAAGGAAATGTGATGCTTGCCAAAGACATAGCAACATCCTACATCAGCCAGCAGAGCCTTTATATCCAATAATTTCCTCTTGGCCATTTATGAAATGGGGAATGGATATAGTAGGCAAACTCCCTAAAGCACCTAGAGAAAAAGTATTCATGCTATCTATCACAGACCACTTCTCCAAATGGATAGAAGCAGAAGCTTTTGTCCAAGTCAAGGAAAAGGAAGTTATATTCTTCATTAAAAGAAACATTATTACTAGATTTGGAATTCCTTCTGAAATTATTTGTGATAATTGTTTTGGTCAAAAATTACCGAAGCAATTAAGTGATCAAATTAGTTAAGTGATGTAGTGTGCTAAAAAATGTGTTGAAAATATGTTGGTTAAGTTGCTTAGAAAAACAGTGTTTAGGATACGGCTCAGGATATTGAGTTGTATCTACGATCAAACAATGAGCAAAAAGTAAAGGGGTTGACACGAGATGTACGAGGAAAGCCCTTGATCAATCTAGATCGCCGGCATAAAACCTCGGGAGCTGACAATCGCAGCTGCCTTGTTCTTCTTATTGCTTCAAACTTCAGGATACAGTGCGGGATATGATACGGATCAACTAAGTGTTACAATGAGATTTGAGTACAAGTGTTCGTGTGTAATGATTGCTAGAGACAAGAGAGCAAAGTGTGTGAAAGAGTGTATATGACTTAATCTGATCCGATTAATCCATTTATAGTAAAAAGAAAGCAACCAACTATCCTATTATTCTGGGATCCGGCGAATATTCCACATGTGAACGTTGTAATCCACATCTTCCGGCTTCAACGTCTTTCTCCCAACTTCTTTGCCCGAGTCTCAAGGAGAAGAAGTCCACTTGAACGTTGGAGACTTATACCCTTTAATCTGCACGTGGTTAAATTAGTTATTACCAGGATATCGTTTCTGGATGCTACCAATATCCTGACCCGGTATCCTGATCTCAAACAAACAATCAAAAGCAGAATACTAGACAGGATATACGTTCAGAAAATGGCCCATAACAATTGTCCCCAAAATATATCTGTTAGTATACCAATCCAACGGATATATTTTAAAACATTATCTCGCAGACCGAGACAATAAATATGACTGGACCCTTGAGGTGACAAGGTGCAACTTCCCACGCGATAAATACTCAATGGCTATCTATGAAGCCGCTATATCTTCTCTCTTCCTCTTTGATATTCATCCACTCGACCAAGAAATCCCAGGTACTTTCTCTCTTCTTTCTCTTTTCTGTTTTTCCTTGCTAAAATCCCCATGGCCAGCCGAACAAGATCCCATACAGCAGATTCCGTCCCTACCTTTGAAGACCAACGTCTTCTCAAAGAGCCTGAAAAAGAGGTCTGCTCGTTTGATAATGCCGACATCGCCGCCCTTCGAGCCTCCGGTGCTTTTCCAACCGAGGCAATCATACGTCCGTTCGACCAAGAGGTCCGATCGGATGCTTCTTCCAACGAATGGGTGTGCTTTCTAGCCTACCCTTTTTCCATAGGGCTCCGATATCCTTTTCCGGCGTTTATCTCCCACTTTTTTGAACTCACTGGCCTTAGCTATGCCCAAACCATGCCTATGGTTTGGCGTGTGCTCGTCACCTTGGATCAGATCAGGTCTCGTCATTCCCCTGACCTTTGCATTGAGGATCTTCCCGTCGCATACCGTCTCCGTTCTCACGGCAACAGTCGCTTTCTTCTTTTCTCTACTTCCAAGAACCCCCTTATCCTCAAGGCCACCAAGAATGAGGATAAATGGCAGCGGAAATTCTTTTTCGTAAAAAGGGATTCCATCCCTAAGGGTTTTGACCTTCCGGTGAAGTGGTTGACCTCTGGTAGGATTTAGGGTTTTAGGAATATCCCCAAGGCTATCTTGAAACTGTATCCTAAATTTGACATTTTTATTTCCTGTGTAGCAAACTTCAAAGAGCTAGCCCCTCCGTCTGCAGAATCAGAGCAAAGGATCAAAGATATATACCGGCTTCCAGAGAGTGAGAGAACCTTTTCCCTGTCCATCGCTAGTTCAAGTCAAAAATCAAGTTCCGAAATGTCTGGTGAGCACATCTTTATGTATTAAATTAATTATAATTCATATCTATTCAAGAGTTAAGAATTTCCCCTTGTAGTGCCCGTCATCAATCTTGAGGGTTTCCAACTTAACGAGTTGGATAGTTACTCTGCCCCCGTGCAAGTCAAGCAAGAAGTTAACCCCAAACCCGCAGTCATATCCAAGCCTACCAGTTCCAAGGCTGCCGCTGTCCCCAAGCCGTCTACCGCTTCAAAGCCACGCGGTTCTAGTTCCCGCAAAAGAAAGGAACCAGACTCTCTTGTTGCCTCAGACGTCTTTCCCTTTGAGAATCATAGGTTCTCAGAATCCAGCAAGTTCATGACTGGCTTTCTCAACCAGGTTGATATCTTCAACTTATATCCTGCACATATATGCCGAACACATATTTTGAATATACATACTAACATTTGTGTACCTGATTACAGGGCCTTGAGCGGCTAGTGTTTCTTTATGAGGATGCATGCGGACTGAACAAAATGTTAGAGGTTAAGTTGAAGAAGGCTGAAACCACCATTGTGGACCAAGCAACAATTGCCACTGCCAAGTCTGAGCATTACGAGGCCAAGTACAAGGCCATGACCCAAGATCACCAAGCCGCCATCAAGAAGATTACTCAGGAGGCTCAAGCCAAATCTGATGCTGCCCAAGTCCAACACGAGCATGACATGGTCATATACCGGGAAAGCCTCAAAAACTCTGTGGTTGTCTCCCTTCTCCAGGCTAGATTGAAAATGGCCTACGAAGTCAAGGCCTTAGGATTCGAATGCCCCTCATGGAATATTGAGGCTTGGGAGGCAAAACTGAGGGATCTTGGTGGCAATCCTGTGGAGCATCCCGTGAAGCCTGTTGCTGGAGAGTCTGCTAAAGTGACCGAGGATGTGGTTGATGCCAACGTGGATGCTGGGAATGATGCTGGCGGTGATGCTGGTGGTGATGCTGGTGCGGATGCTGACGAAGCGATGATTGAAGAGGGTGCTGCCCCTTAAAAGCAGCGAAGTGGGCAATGATGGATATATGTGCTGAGGTCGGAGCCCACTTTTTTAAAATTTCATGGTTGTGATTGTCTGAACAATTTACTTTTCTTGCTTTTGAACAATTTACATTTCCTGCACTACAACAATATGATGGCCAAAGGTGGATGGGTCCTGGGTTTCAAGATGAAGCCCTTGGTCATCAATTAGTATCGTTTATTTTGAACAATATAACAGTTGAAGGCGGATGGGTCTCGGTTTGAGACGAAACCTTCAATCTGTTAAGTAAATCTAGTTAGGAATCTATTGTGCTTTTGGTGGATGGGCCTTAGTTTAAGGTGAAACCAAAAGCACAACTTTTGACATGTTAATAATATAACCTGCCTTTGACTTACTTGCCTTTGTCAATGCTTTAGTCTTTCATTATATACTGTTTAGTTTTGATATCAGTTAGTACAATCGTTTAAATACCTCGATCCATATTCTCAGCAATATCCCGTAAAGAACTTTGGCAAATAGATCTTCTCAAAATCCCCATAATCCGGACAAAGTTTCAAAAATAGTTTATTCTTTTTAAGATCTCAAATAATTTAAAGTTTTCAAAGGAAAAAGATGGTTTACTTAGCATTTATAAACAAATTCCATTCTGATTTTTAAACTTGAGTACCGTACCCCAAATATTACAAACAAATATCCTGTATCATATCATGAGAACATATTCTGAGAATATATCCTGAAGATATATCCTAGTCAGGATACTTAAACTTCAGACATGGTTTCAAAAGTTCGATCAAGTTGTGTAAGATTCACAAAAGAAAGATCATACCAGGAATAGAGTGTAACCCTAGTACCAAACTTCAACCCTTCTTGTAATTCCTTGTACCAAGATGTCCCCAGTCTTTGTATACTTGGTTCAAACCTGACTCTTTGTACCTTACATAATCGCCTTAGGAGAAATGTCCCCTGTGCACGAAATCTTCCAACACTTAGAAAAAATTGCTTAGATTTATGTCCAACTGCGTAGACAGTTCTTGTGTTACTGGGGTAAAACCCGAAATCATCCTAGAGATAAATCCTTAGTATCCTGGGGATAATCCCAAATTCTCATGCGCTACAGGCGGGAGTGTATAAACTCCAAGACTTAGAAAGGTGAAAACCTTTAAACCTTAGACATTATGAAAATACCCTTTCGTGAGAGAGGGTGATCAATCCTCATATACCTTTAGGATTCAGGATGTAGCCAACAGTAACGAAATTGTCAGCCACTTTTACATGGACTGGTCCCGCCACCTTGAACTATTCCCGAATAATTTGCGCTCCAGGCGGGGTGTTTAAACCCAATTCGGATGAAAGGTGAATACCTTTAAACCTATGAAGGGATCAGGATCCCTTATACGTGAGAGAGGGGGCCAATCCTCTAATCTTCCGAAGCATCCTGAGTGTGTATCCTGGAGCCCGAAGCATATACTGCAAAACATTTGAAAACTAAGGTGGGTGTTAGCTTGGCTAACACCCCTCCGATACTTAAGTCAGTATTGGGTTTCAAAGAATAAATTAAACCAAACACATTTAAAGGAGATAGAATTCATACCCTCCTGAGTTAGAAATTAAATTCTAAACTCACTTGAAATAAAGCTTAAGGTGTATAGCATTCCAAGATCTCGGCAGCATATCCCCCTCCATATCCTTGAGTCGGTATGCACCTTTTCCTGATTCTGATTCAATCTCATATGGTCCTTCCCATTTCGGAGCCAGCTTCCCATCAGCAGGATTGGTAGTATTCGGAAAAGCTTTTCTTAACACCCAATCTCCAACTTTGAACCTTCTAATCCTTATATTCTTGTTGTATGTTCTGGATATCCTTTGTTGATATGCCGCCATTCTTAGCCGTGCTGCATTTCTTGTCTCATCAATAGTATCCAGCTCCTGGCATAGGACTTCAGTATTCTGCTCAGGATTCCAGAGGTTGGATCTTGCTATGGGTATCACCATTTCTGTCGGGATCACTGCTTCTGCTCCAAATACTAAGGAAAACGGGGTTTGACCAGTTGCATTTTTTCCCGTCGTTCTATCAGCCCACAAAACAAAGGGTAATTCTTCTGCCCATCTTCCTTTCTTGGCCCCTAATCTTTTCTTCAAGTTGTTGACAATTATCTTGTTTTCAGGATTCAGCTTGTCCATTTGCTTGAGGATGTACCGGAGTAGACGTAATCATTTTGATTCCCCGACTCTTGCAAAAGTCAGTAGTCCTCTTACTTATAAACTAGGACCCATTATCACAAATGATTTCAGCTGGTACCCCGAACCTGGTCAGGATATTCCTCTTTATGAAGGATACTACTTCTTGGTCTCTAACTTGGACAAATGCTCCGGCTTCAACCCACTTAGAGAAATAACCCGTCATTGCTAGCATAAAGACTTTTCCTCCCGGAGCTTTTGGTAACTTCCCTACTATATCCATCCCCCATTTCATGAACGGCCAAGGGGACGCTACAGGATATAGTGGTTCAGCTGGTTGATGTAGTATGTTACTATGCCTTTGACATGCATCACACCTTCAAGCATATTCTGCAGCATCCTTCCTCATCGTTGGCCAATAATATCTTGTCCTTAATACCTTGGAGAACAATGACCTGCCCCCAGTGTGGTTACCACAATCCCCTTCATGTATATCCTGAAGTACTTCTTTGGCTTCAGGACCCTCCAAGCACCTCAAATGCGGTCCTGCAAGAGATTTCTTGTATAAAACATTGTTTATAATAGTGAATCGTGATACCTTCATCCTAAATGCCTTAGGATTTTCATCTCCGGGGATATGTCCTTCCCGATATCTCATGATTGGAGCCGTCCAGGATTTAGGATCCTTTTCAGGATACTCCGCTCCAGGATCCTGAATACCTGCTACTTCTTTATCCTGAGGATTCGTTGCAGGATACAAGATATGTAATATTGGTATCGGGGTCCCGTCTGGTATCCTGATCGATGATCCCAGGTTTGCTAAGGCATCTGCTTCAGCATTATCCTCCCTTGGTACCTGTTCAAGTGTAAGAATATCGAAATATTCTGCTAATTTTTTGAGAATACCGAGGTATTCGATTAATTTCTCACCCTTGACTGCATAGGATCCATTAAAATGATTAGTAATTAACAAGGAGTCAACATATACTTGCAAATTCTTGATACTCATATTCTTAGCCAATTCTAATCCTGCAATTAAAGCCTCATATTCTGCCTCATTATTAGTAGCAGGAAATTCACACCTAATAGCCTGGGGTATTATGTCCCCCTGTGGCGATTTTAGTAGTATACCTAAACCTACACCTCTTACATTAGATGCACCATCAGTATATAATGTCCAGGATCCTGAAGATTCTCCTAACTGTTGGACTTCTAGGTCTACCTCATCCTGAATGTCACTACTGAAATCAGCCACAAAGTCAGCTAAAGCCTGAGATTTTATGGCATTCCTAGGTTCATATACTAAGTCATAAGCACTCAACTTCACTGACCACTTAGCCATCCTACCGGACATCTCTGGTTTCCTAAGCACATTTTTAACATGATAATTAGTTTTAACATGAATCCTATGCGTTTCAAAGTAATGTCTAAGCTTCGTCGATGCCATAACTAGGGCTAATATCAATTTTTCTAAATGAGAATATCTAGTTTCAGCATCTAACAGACTTTTACTCACATAATAGACAGGATATTGCTGACCTTCATGGTCTTTTATAAGAACGGCACTTACAGCATTCCCTGATACAGCGAGGTATAGGGATAGTGGTTCACCATTTTCAGGCTTCATCAATAGAGGTGCAGTCGAGAGATATCGCTTCAAATCCTGCAAGGCTGCTTCATGCTTTGCTCCCCATTCGAACTTCTTATTCTTCTTGAGGATATCATAGAATTCCTTGCATTTTTCCGAGGATCTTGAAATAAATCTGTTCAATGCTGCTACTCGGCCTGTTTATCGTTGAACATCCTTCATATTTGAGGGTGATCTTATATCCAGGATAGCTTTAATCTGCTCCGGGCTTGCCTCTATCCCCCTTTTCGTCACCATATATCCTAGAAACTTTCCTGCCCCCACTCCGAAATGGCACTTAGCAGGATTCAGCTTCATGTTATACTGATACAGGATATCAAATGCTCCCTTGATATCCTGGAGGTGATCCTCAGCCTTTTTAGATTTCACCACCATATCGTCAATATATACCTCCATGGTGTCCCCTAGCGTATCTTTGAACATCATGTTCACCAATCTCTGGTATGTTGCACCTGCATTTTTCAAACCGAAAGGCATAGCAGTATAGCAATAAATAGCTGTTGGCGTCATGAAAGTAGTATCCTCTTGGTCCGAAGGCTCCATTTGAATTTGCTGAAATCCTGAGGATGCGTCCATGAACGTTAACATCTCATGCCCAGCAGTAGCATCCACCATTGCATCGATATGAGGAAGGGGGAATGGGTCTTTAGGACAAGCCTTATTCAAGTCTGTATAATCTACACAGACTCTCCATTTCCCATTTTTCTTCTGCACTACGACCACATTTGCCAACCATCTTGGGAACTTGACTTCTCTGATCATTTTGGACTTCAACAATCTTTCGACTTCCTCTTGGATGATTATATTTCGCTCAGGAGCAAACTTCCTTCTTTTTTGCTGAATAGGCTTGAACGACCTGTCAATTCCAAGCTTGTGAGTAATAATGTCTTTGGATATACCTGTCATATCCTCATGCTTCCATGCAAACGTTGATATCCTGCACTTCAAAAAGTCAGTTAATTGTTTTTCAATATCCCGAGGGATATTGGTTCCGACGAGCACCGAGATATCAGGATTATCCTGATCCAGGATAACTTTCTTCACATCCTGCTCCGAAGCTTCCAAGGTATCCCGGGCCCACATCTTTAATTGCTACGCTGGATTAGGCTTAGTCGAGGATTTCATCGAGGATGTGTAGCATTCCTTCGACTCCTGCTGATCACTATCAACTTTGACGACCCCCCAAGGGGTTGGAATCTTGATGCATTGGTGATAAGTCGAAGGCACAGCCTTCATGTCATGGATCCACGGCCTGCCTAGTATTATGTTATAGCAGGATAAGGAGTCCATCACACAGAAGCGTTGTATCGAGTTGACCCCTTCAACATATACTGGTAACTTTATCTCTCCTACGGTATTTCTAGCTTCTCCACTGAAACCAACGAGCACAGTGGACTTCGAAGTAATGTCCATCGGAGATACATTCATCCTTTTCAATGTTTCCAGCTGAATTATGTTGACAGAACTACCGTTGTCCACCAATATCCTGCGTACAAAATGGTTAGCCACATATAATGTTATTACTAAAGCATCATGGTGAGGATCCTGAACAGTATCCCTGTCGTCACTATCGAAAGTGATCACTTTATCAGTTGTGAAGGTAGTCATCCTGGCTGGTTTGTCTCCCCTTTCACTCTTGGCTTCCTTTGCATGTCTCTTAGCCGCCGAATACGAAGTCCCACAAATGTCGGATCCTCCTGAAATAAAGTTAATTATCTTGGCATCTGCTGGGGGTGATGCTGCTCGTTCAGGATCCTTCTCGGGATCCTGCCCTTTATTTTTCTTTCTTCCCAGCAAGTCCTTCAGATATCCTTTGCTTAGTAGGTAGCTTATTTCTTTCCTCAGGGCAATGCAATCCTTAGTAACATGTCCGAAATCCTCATGGAAGGCACACCATTTGGATTTATCCTTCCAATCAGCTTTTTGTTGATTCTTCCGAGGCCACCTGGCTTTATCTCCCAAACCCTGCATAGCATACATTAGTTCAGGTATATTAACAGAAAAACAATATTCAGATAATTCAGGATATTCTTCAGGATCCTCGTCTTCAACAGCATTCACTCTCTTGCTATCATTTCTGCCATATGGCTTGGAGCGATATGGCTTATATGAGGATTCTGACTTCCTGTTGGTTGATTCGTAGGTTGAGGTAGAATTCATCCTCTCTTGCATCTTCTTGTCATCTTCCAAACAGATATATCTCAAAGCCCTGTTACGAGCTTCGTCGAGATTCCTGCAGGGATTCATTACAAGATCCTGATAAAACTGAGAATCCTTTTGTAACCCCATCTTAAAAGCTTGCACAACTGTTGCAACATCAAGATGCGGGATGTCCAAGGATTCTCGACTGAACTTGTTCACATAATCCCTCGAGGATTCCTGAGGTCCTTGAGTTATCCTGTAAAGATCACTGGTTAATTTCTCAAAACTCCGGCTGCAAGAAAATTGACTATTAAATAAGTTAACCAAATGAGCAAAAGAAGTAATTGAGTGAGGAGGAACATTTAACAGCCATTTTAAGGCTGATCCTGTCAAGGTAGAACCGAATCCCTTGCATAAGCATGCTTCCTTGAGATCTGGAGGGATAGGATTGATTTCCATGCGTTCCCTATACTGGGCAATATGCTCCTCAGGATCCGTGGTTCCATCATAGAGCTTCATGTTGGGAGTTTGGAATCTTTTTGGGATTTAAGCATCACAAATAGGATACACAAACCGAGATATCCTGTGGCTATCCTGGGGTACTTCAGGAATTGGCTGAACCACCCCAGGTACACTGGATATCATATCCTTTAGCTTCTGAAGCTCCCTAGATAATTCTGATGTCACAGCTGTATCCTGCAAATATCCAACACTGTTAGTGGCAAGAGTATTATTTTTATTAGACACGTTACCAGTCTGAGGGTTCTGCCCATATCCTGAAGCATATCCTGAGCTCCTCATGGTTGACAACCTGACCGAGGAGGGTATTTCAGGAGTATGATTCTGAGGAAGGCTGGGCACAATATTCCCCCTGTTATCCTCAGTGTAAACTGCGGAACTGAAGTTCAAAGTTCTGGGTTGTAGAGGAGTGACGATATCTTCGGTGGATCTGCTCGAGCCAGCTTTTAAGAGTTGTATTTCTCTTAACAGCATTTGGTTAGTGTCCTGCAGCTGTCTCATTTGTTTTTGCACACTTCCAAACAAAGTTAGAATTTCATCATTAGAAGCTAAAATGGGAGCAGATCCCTGAACACCCCGGGTAGGGATAACATCCTGAGGTTGTGAAGAAGCCGGCATCCTTGGAGGAGGTGGTGTAAGCACCGAACCGGTAGTAGCAGAAGCTGTAGCAGACACAGTGGAGGAGCTCATGTTTAATCTTGAGGCCATTGTAAACAATGTGGCAAAAAATTTTGAAAACAGAAAACTGATTAGCGATTTCACAAAAATTTTTAGTAAAGAGAGCACCACTTGCCCCACGGTGGGCGCCAAATTGTTTTGGTCAAAAATTACCGAAGCAATTAAGTGATCAAATTAGTTAAGTGAGGTAGCGTGCTAAAAAAATGTGTTGAAAATATGTTGGTTAAGTTGCTTAGAAAAACAGTGTTCAGGATATGGCTCAGGATATTGAGCTGTATCTACGATCAAACAATGAGCAAAAAGTAAAGGGGTTGACACGAGATGTACGAGGAAAGCCCTTGATCAATCTAGATCGCCGGCATAAACCTCGGGAGCTGACAATCGCAGCTGCCTTGTGCTTCTTATTGCTTCAAACTTCAGGATACAGTGCAGGATATGATACGGATCAACTAAGTGTTACAATGAGATTTGAGTACAAGTGTTCGTGTGTAACGATTGCTAGAGACTAGAGAGCAAAGTGTGCGAATGAGTGTATATGACTTAACCAACTATCCTATTATTCCGGGATCCGGCGAATATTCCACATGTGAACGTTGTAATCCACATCTTCTGGCTTCAACATCTTTCTCCCAACTGCTTTGCCCGAGTCTCAAGGAGAAGAAGTCCACTTGAACGTTGGAGACTTATACCCTTTAATCTGCACATGGTTAAATAAGTTATTACCAGGATATCATTTCAGGATGCTACCAATATCCTGACCCGGTATCCTGGTCTCAAATAAACAATCAAAAGCAGAATACTAGACAGGATATACGTTCAGAAAATGGCCCATAACAATAATGATCCCAATTTGTTGGGAATAGAACTACTAACTTTTGTGACAGCTAGGGGATTAAGATGATAACATCAACACCAGTCAACCCACACGCTAATGATCAAACAGAATCGAGTTATAAGATCATCATCAACAACTTGAAGAAGAAACTGGGATCCAAGAAAGGAAAATGGGCTGAAGAGCTACCATGTGTCCTTTGGGCAGATAGGACAACTCCAAAGAATGCCACAGGCCAAACTCCATTCTCCCTAGTCTTTGAAACTAACGCAGTGATCCTACAGAGATGGTGGTTCCTACAGCAAGAACAAGCATCCGTGATCCTGAAGCAAATGCTGAAAACTTGACTCAAGACCTGGACACGGTGGATAAGCTCAAAGATTTAGCAAGAATAAGGATGGCTAGCTATCAGCACAGAATGGATGGAGCATACAATTAAAATGTTAGGGTCAGGAGATTTCAAGTTGGTGATTTGGTGCTAAAGAAATGTAACGCCCAGAAAACGGGTTTGGTAATCAAACCACGTTAATACTACAGGACGGGTAAAATACAGTTAGTGGTAAAACTTACCCTGTAAATTTTAGGATTTAAATAAATAAATCTAATATTTGTCAAAAGGATGAGAAATACTTTGAGAAAGCAAAGTATATAAAAGGCCCGAGATTTAACGGGACTTAAAATAAAACGGGTTTAGAACAAGATAAATAACTAGGAAATAAATAACCTAGTACAAGTCTTGTAATTAAGTGAAAGAACAAAATACTCAAATTATAAACCAAACTAAAGTGGAGGGGCTTATGTTGTTAAAACCTAAACTTATATTATTAAGTTTAATAAAAGTAACAAAATAAAACCAAATACATCATTTTAGGTGACTGGTTCGATCAAACAAAAGGAGGAGGGCGACCCCCACTCTCAAAACCCTAGCAACTCACTAATCTCACAAATTGAAGGCTCAAACCAAGTTAAAATCGAAAATCGAGCATAGATTATTGATCCCCATTGCAAGGGGGTTGTAAGGTATGTAAAATTTGATGTTAATTCTCTGTTTGAAATTCTCATGAATTTGGGAAATCTGAAATTTGATGATGCATGTTAGCTATTTGGTTAATATAGGGATGATATAGTATCTAGGAGTAAAACCTAGACATCAACATGTGAAATCATGCCTAAATTCTGGAAATTTCATGAGTACATTGAAGGTCATCCATGGATTTTGTGAGAAAATGATGAACACTAGGATGTAGAATGCTAATCTAGTGTAAATTGATGCATAGAAACTGATTTCTGAAAATATGATGTGTAGTTCATGAACACTAGACTTAGAGGTTTGATTAATTGATGTTAACTTTGGTAAAAAAAATAACTAGTTATGAACTAGTTAGTAAATATGTAAAATTATGCACACTAGGTGTTTGTTAAAATGCCTAAATGAAAACTAAAGTGCTGAAATAGATGATGTTTTTGACATCTCTTAGCCTACAATCACGGTGTTATAGGTTTCAAACCATTACCAAGAATTTAATAAGGGTTATAGCCATGAAAATGGGTTGCATTTGATGGTTTGGGTCGAATTTGAAAGGAACCTAAACATGATTTCCGTAGCTTTTTATATGGATTTTGACTAATCTTAAAAAAATCATATAAAATCAACCGTTTATCCGATTTGGGTGTTCTATACCTTTTCGGAAAGCTTATGAAGTAAATTTTTACTGTTTTCAATCATAAGAAACAAATGTGGTTGTTAAAGAGGTCAAAAATCTGATTAAAACTGCTGTTCAGAAAACTTAAAAGCTGGTTGAAAAATGAAAATATAGTTGCTGTGCTGATTTTATAAAAATCATATAAAATCATAGAAAATTCGTTAGAAGGTGTACCTTATATGCTTGCGAAGGTATTGAAGTTTTCTACGATCCATTTTTGAACATGTTAATCTAGTTCGGAATTTAAATGTGTCATAATGGTCGATTACAGCAGCTGAATAGAAAATCGCTGCACATTAATAATGTTATTATTAATCCGGAAAAAGACATATGATTGCGTATACTTGTTTAGTCATGAAGTATTTATTGATAGGAACAAGTAACACTTTATATGACATGCTTAAAGTGTTCAAAATCACTTACTAACTAGTTTGTATAAATAACTTGACTAACGGGTCAAACGGTTAGTGAATGGAAAGAATTATGACAAAAAAATAAATAAATAAATAAATAATATAGTTGTTGAATAAATAGCATACTTTGGTGAATAAGTGTGTGAATCCATAAGGTGTGATGGTCATGTTAATGGTTGACTAATCTAATCATCTTGTGGATATGATATGGTAGTTTGACTCTGACAAGCTAGGTAGGAGCTTGGAAATGAACGGGTCAAATGGATACAAGTTCAAGTATGAAGCTCGCAAGGATGCAAGGTAAGTATAACTTACACTAGTCATATATTTTAGAATGTTCTTTTGTCGTATTGACTACGAATAAGACAAATGGTAATTTAGTCACACGTTGACAATAATCGTTAGTTTTAAAAGACGCTTTCCCGCGTAAGACATAAAGAGCCGAGAGTGGTAATAAACGGTTTATAAATAAAATGAGCATACGGTGTTAAAAGGAGCGAGTCATGTAGATGAGATGATAATAAATATTATCTCGCAAAGATAAACGGTCAATTCGGCCAAACGGGTCAAAAGGTGTAGACATCACCTTTTGACAATATCGACTAATGATTCTGGTGTCGAGTTATATGTTTACAGGAGTAGATATCCAATGGATACTCGCATCGCTCTTAATTAGCAATTATAAAGCAAGGTATTAAACCGGGTTAGTAAGTTGATCCGAGCCAGGTATGTATAATAGATTAACTCATCATGTAGAACTTGAAGTTCTATGAAAGTTAGGCAAAATAAAAAAAAGGGCATTCGGTTACCTTAATAGGTAAACCGAAGAATTTAAATTATAGACAGAATGTTTTGAAAACAAGATTTGGTTAAAAATGAGAAATTAGAATCAAACAACAGGTTTGTTTGATAAAATCACGAACGGGTCAAATTTGGTAAAAAGGGGTAATAAGCCGAAGACTTAAAAGTCTTAAATTTTGTTAATCCAGATGTTGGGTCTTGACTTCATTTGATGGAGGTTCAATTTACAATCACGTAGGAAGAAACGGTAGGTCAAACGGACAAGCGGATTAAAAGTTATGAAGGTTTCCGTTTTAGAAATCGGCAAACTTGGAAAATCTTGCAGAGGCCACCGTAAGTTACGGTAGCTACCGTAACTTACGGTAGCCTTAAAAATCTTTACGCCTTAAACCCACTGAGTTACGGTGGAAGAATCAACATTCAGGGGCTACCGTAAATTACGGTAGCCACCGTAATTTACGGTAGACCCTGTAACAAAATTTATTATAATCAGTTTCGTTTCCCAGAACTCGTTAGACACGTTTATAACCCCCGTAAGACTAAAGAATTTTTTTGTTTATGAAATGTAGGTACACTTTGGATGCCGGAAGACGATCAAGCTCATTGGAGAACCGAACACGATAAAGATACATGCTTCCGCACAGTGTCCCGTCGTAAATTTTAAACGACGAATTCAATTACGTTATGTCGAATAACTTATGATTTGTAAAAGTTTTAATAAACCCATATTTTTATAGTATGTGTAGTCTTATCTACACAACTAATTGTTGGTAATTTTATGTAAAACCGTTAAATAGTAATTAGGGTGTTACAAGTTGGTAATCAGAGCTCATGGTTAAAGAGTAAGGTGTGTTCGGTTCGAGGCTTGATCGCAAATCCGGTAAGTGCATGTATGCTAATGGTTTAGCGTATTAAAGTGCTGTAGACAACACATAGGGTTACCGTGTAATACATGTTACCCCAAATAAATGATTGATATAGTTGACAAAAATATGCGCGTTGACGTGTATAGTAGAAAAAGCCTTGTATTATAATACATGCGATTATTGAAGTTGATATTACTAACTTTTGTGAATATCTTGATTGAAGGACACTTGCATTTAAAGATGACAAGAGTTGAACGAATTAAGGATATGATAGAGGAACGGTCCAAAGTATGACGATAGGAGCATGCTCACTAAGGACTAAATCGCGTAACGACCGCGAACAAGGTTAATGGCAAGAAACGCCCGTCGGGGCAAGCATTACCAGGTGCGTGTTTTTAAATATAATTGCACAATTAGCAATATGCAACAAATAGGTAGAGAATGATCGTTGCATAGGTAAATTAGAAACTTGGAAAAACCTGAACAGAAATACATATCCAGGATATAATTTCCAAGAAAACCGAATAGAGGTGTTACTTACATAGGGCGTGATGTGAAAACTATAAAAAGGTCGTGTATGTCATGTGTTAAATCGCTTACTCTGGCCAAGTAAGTAGTGGCATATGATACCACGAGTTTCTTATAGCGGACACATTTACATCCGATGTAGTAAGGGCGGAGTGAATGGGACTAATTAAAAAGTACCCAAATGAATCAGATAAGCAAAATGTTTGATAATAAGGTAAACGCACAACCGAGTGACGGAAGCGTATTACATCAGGACAATGAGCCCGAATGAAGGGACAAAGAAGCATGTAAAATAATTCAGACAAGTATTGGGAGGGAGTGTACTTACACTCGAACCCAGAAAACACAAGCATGAAAAATGATTTAGACAAGTACTGGGAGGGAGTGTACTTACACTCGAACCCAGAAAATACAAGCATGAGAAGTGATGTAGACATGTATTGGGAGGGGGTGTACATACACTCGAACCCGGAAAAATATAAACATGTAAAACAATGTAGACATGTATTGGGAGGGGGTGTACTTACACTCGAACCCGAAGAATATAAACGTGTAAAATGATGTAGACATGTATTGGGAGGGAGTGTACTTACACTCGAACCCGGAAAATATAAACATGTAAAACAAGGTAGACATGTATTGGGAGGGGGTGTACTTACACTCGAACCCGGAAAATATAAACATGTAAAACAAGGTAGACATGTATTGGGAGGGGGTGTACTTACACTCGAACCCGGAAAATGCGAATATGTCTCTAAACGGGTCGTTTTTGTAAAATGTCAAACTTGAGGACAAAGTCGGAATATAAAAATGAAGCGAAGTCTTGATGCATACTGGGAGGGTTGCAATAATAACGACTTCGGTGAAACACCCGGTTGATGGGTAAGAATTAAACACATGCGTAAACCAAGAGACGTGAACGCGGGTTGAAAAAAAAAATCAAAATAACCTGGATTACGAGTTAGGACTATAAAATCTCGTATATAGAAATTGTGAGTAAATATGTTCAACTATTCGAAGTCGAATGGGTTGAATAAAGAATAAAGTTGATTGTTTATTAAGTGATGGATTTCACATTAATAGGTCAAACATGTTGAATACAATATAACGCCGAATGGCACAAATGAGCGCTAGCCAGATAAAGGTAGCGTTAAATGCAAGAGAATAATGAGCCCGGTAATGGGATATAACCAAATAAGAATAAATTGGGGACTGTCAATATCCTGGTATGGATAATTGACAAAAGTTAAAGAGAAGATCCTAAAACTAAAACTTCGGTTTTAGTAAGAAATAATGTTTTTACAAACATAAATTCTGATAGGAATTTAAATAGTAAGCATGAAAGATACAAGTCTTGACACTGATAGGCGCAAGACGATATATTCGAAAAGTGATATTTTCGAAAATGAAATTTTGTTATAAATTAAACATGATGTAACATAATCACGGTCAAGAAATATAATGTGAAGTAGAATCACATTATAACCAAGCAAGCGGTAAAAAGTAACTGGACTAATAAGTCTAGTTAGCGAGACCGGTTAAGGCCAGCAATTCAAATCAATAAAATTTGACTTGCTTGTAAGCGATGGATTCGGTATAACTAAACCGAACCGAATGAATAAATCTGAAAAACAAAAGAAATTATTGTTGAAAGTGAAATATTTCACTAAAGACCTTTAAACGGGTTAAAGTAACGGATTCATAAAGAATTCGATATTATATGAAAGCAATGGATATCGCTAAGTTTACTAAACCAGTGGAAATAACGAGATTACGTTATTTCAAGTTGCACTATGTCGTATGAGTTAAGAAGACAATTAGTAACCGAAAAGATGTTATCATACTTTTCTGGTAGTACTAACTATTGGATAAAAGCACAAGTAATCTGTAAAAGATTTCGCGGATCGGATACATTGAGTTAAACTCAATAAGTTATGTAAGAAAAGGTTTCGAGGACGAAACCTCTTTAAGAGGGGTAGACTTGTAACGCCCCGAAAACGGGCCCGAAAACGGGTTTGGTAATCAAACCACGTTAATACTACAGGACGGGTAAAATACAGTTAGTGGTAAAACTTACCCGGTAAATTTTAGGATTTAAATAAATAAATCTAATATTTGTCAAAAGGATGAGAAATACTTTGAGAAAGCAAAGTATATAAAAGGCCCGAGATTTAACGGGACTTAAAATAAAACGGGTTTAGAACAAGATAAATAACTAGGAAATAAATAACCTAGTACAAGTCTTGTAATTAAGTGAAATAACAAAATACTCAAATTATAAACCAAACTAAAGTGGAGGGGCTTATGTTGTTAAAACCTAAACTTATATTATTAAGTTTAATAAAAGTAACAAAATAAAACCAAATACACCATTTTAGGTGACTGGTTCGATCAAACAGAAGGAGGAGGGCGACCCCCACTCTTAAAACCCTAGCAACTCACTAATCTCACAAATTGAAGGCTCAAACCAAGTTAAAATCGAAAATCGAGCATAGATTATTGATCCCCATTGCAAGGGGGTTGTAAGGTATGTAAAATTTGATGTTAATTCTCTGTTTGAAATTCTCATGAATTTGGGAAATCTGAAATTTGATGATGCATGTTAGCTATTTGGTTAATATAGGGATGATATAGTATCTAGGAGTAAAACCTAGACATCAACATGTGAAATCATGCCTAAATTCTGGAAATTTCATGAGTACATTGAAGGTCATCCATGGATTTTGTGAGAAAATGATGAACACTAGGATGTAGAATGCTAATCTAGTGTAAATTGATGCATAGAAACTGATTTCTGAAAATATGATGTGTAGTTCATGAACACTAGACTTAGAGGTTTGATTAATTGATGTTAACTTTGGTAAAAAAAATAACTAGTTATGAACTAGTTAGTAAATATGTAAAATTATGCACACTAGGTGTTTGTTAAAATGCCTAAATGAAAACTAAAGTGCTGAAATAGATGATGTTTTTGACATCTCTTGGCCTACAATCACGGTGTTATAGGTTTCAAACCATTACCAAGAGTTTAATAAGGGTTATAGCCATGAAAATGGGTTGCATTTGATGGTTTGGGTCGAATTTGAAAGGAACCTAAACATGATTTCCGTAGCTTTTTATATGGATTTTGACTAATCTTAAAAAAATCATATAAAATCAACAGTTTATCCGATTTGGGTGTTCTATACCTTTTCGGAAAGCTTATGAAGTAAAGTTTTACTGTTTTCAATCATAAGAAACAAATGTGGTTGTTAAAGAGGTCAAAAATCTGATTAAAACTGCTGTTCAGAAAACTTAAAAGTGTTGGGCCCTTAACGGATTTGCAGCGGTAACATTGATCGGATTTGCAGCAGTAACATCATCATATCGTTGCTCCATATTAACAATGAACAACAACGTTTGACAATAGTGAATGATTACAAATATGTAGGGACAATTGGATGAATAATTGTCTTGGTAACGAGAATGGTTCCCGCCAAGCCATATATATATATCAGATAGGAAGCGGTTATGTGTTCATTTCGGTTGAACAAATGGCGGGAATAACTGCCATTTGAAAGGGTATCAACCAACCGACACACCGGTTCAATACTCGAGTTACATCGTTATACTACTTACATAATAAACATAAATATTACATACCTAACTAAGAATTATGTTTATAATACTTCTAATACTCTCCCCTAAACATGATTCAGTTTACGAGAGTATTCAAGGACACTTGCATTAGCTTCATTCACGGCTGCCCTTGCTCTGTTAAAATCGAAAGTCCTTCTGAACCGCCTCCGTTTAACCTCATTCCATCCATTGTCAGTGAACAATGCGTAGTGCTCCATTGGATTTCCTGCAACCTCTTGACCGTCGACATTTCCTGCATCTTCACCAGCATCTCGTTCGACGTCTCCTCCTTCACTCCGGCTGCCTCTTGGATCCATCATACCTCCAAGCACTTCCTTTTCATCTGTCACCTTCTTATCATAGACCTTGGATTGAATAGTCTTGAATTTATAGTAATAAACGAGAACATCTAAGTACATCATGTATACTAGACGTATCAGTTCACCATCACTATATTCGAACCCCATTTCTTTGGCTATCATCGGCCAAATATTATTCTCTGTTACGTACCGATATCCTCCTTCTCGTTCTATTATCAGATACACATCTAATAGACATATCCTTCGATTATTTGATGCATAAGCCGGAACAGGCCTAGTTGTTATCCCCAATTTTTCTGTTATAAACCACTCCACCATCTCTTCAAACTTTGCGTTCAGTATAAACTTGTATTTCCGGACATAGTCATCATCGTCCATCATATCAAGTAATGCCTTACAATCCAGAAAATCCTTGAACTTCATTGTTTGAAGTATCATCACGTTCCAATCTGGTTCGTTAGATGATATTTCTAGTTTACTGAAATAATCATTCAAGTACTTTGTTTTGAACATCATAAACTCTGTTTCCATATCCATCATCTTCCGTTTTTCTACTAAACCCATTTCCTCCTCTTTTGATAAACCAGACTTCACACTTACATTATTATTCAGGGGTACACTAAATGTTGGAAATAATTTGCACTTATCACCGGTAAATTTTACAGTAAATCCTTGTGTAATTAATTGATCATAACTTAAGACGTTCCTATCTATATCTTGTGTAAAGAACACACTTTGAATCCTGATTTTTTCGGCCCCTGAAATAACATCTACCGGTCCTATTCCCCGAATAAAATAAAACTGATTTTCACTCGTTCTGGTTTCGACATCATTCATACATTTCATACGTTTAAACATATTAAGGTTTCCAGAAAAATGATGTTTGAGAGTCTTGCTTACGTACCACATTTCTGACCACAAACCCCCGTCTGTTCCGACTACGAGATACTCCATTATCTGATCCTTTCTTTGGTCATCATCTTCATCCTCACGTTGTTGTTCCATGCCGGTGTTAATGGCGATTCGTATCAACTGAGATTCTTCATCGTCTTCTTTCCTTTTGCAGTTGGAGATTTGGTGGCCTGGAATATTACATTAGTAACATCGCTTCATCAGCCACTTCCGTTCCCGTCTCTCGTCTGCACAGTGTTGACACATAATGTTGTGGAAGATGCCCTGAGATCTGAATAATCTGGCGCTCTGATACCACTTTGTTGGGCCCTTAACGGATTTGCAGCGGTAACATTGATCGGATTTGCAGTAGTAACATCATCATATCGTTGCTTCATATTAACAATGAACAACAACGTTTGACAATAGTGAATGATTACGAATATGTAGGGACAATTGGATGAATAATTGTCTTGGTAACGAGAATGGTTCCCGCCAAGCCATATATATATATATCAGATAGGAAGCGGTTATGTGTTCATTTCGGTTGAACAAATGGCGGGAATAACTGCCATTTGAAAGGGTATCAACCAACCGACACACCGGTTCAATACTCGAGTTACATCGTTATACTACTTACATAATAAACATAAATATTACATACCCTAACTAAGAATTATGTTTATAATACTTCTAATAAAAAGCTGGTTGAAAAATGAAAATATAGTTGCTGTGCTGATTTTATAAAAATCATATAAAATCATAGAAAATTCGTTAGAAGGTGTACCTTATATGCTTGCGAAGGTATTGAAGTTTTCTACGATCCATTTTTGAACATGTTAATCTAGTTCGGACTTTAAATGGGTCATAATGGTCGATTACAGCAGCTGAATAGAAAATCGCTGCACATTAATAATGTTATTATTAATCCGGAAAAAGACATATGATTGCGTATACTTGTTTAGTCATGAAGTATTTATTGATAGGAACAAGTAACACTTTATATGACATGCTTAAAGTATTCAAAATCACTTACTAACTAGTTTGTATAAATAACTTGACTAACGGGTCAAACGGTTAGTGAATGGAAAGAATTATGACAAAAAAAATAAATAAATAAATAATATAGTTGTTGAATAAATAGCATACTTTGGTGAATAAGTGTGTGAATCCATAAGGTGTGATGGTCATGTTAATGGTTGACTAATCTAATCATCTTGTGGATATGATATGGTAGTTTGACTCTGACAAGCTAGGTAGGAGCTTGGAAATGAACGGGTCAAATGGATACAAGTTCAAGTATGAAGCTCGCAAGGATGCAAGGTAAGTATAACTTACACTAGTCATATATTTTAGAATGTTCTTTTGTCGTATTGACTACGAATAAGACAAATGGTAATTTAGTCACACGTTGACAATAATCGTTAGTTTTAAAAGACGCTTTCCCGCGTAAGACATAAAGAGCCGAGAGTGGTAATAAACGGTTTATAAATAAAATGAGCATACGGTGTTAAAAGGAGCGAGTCATGTAGATGAGATGATAATAAATATTATCTCGCAAAGATAAACGGTCAATTCGGCCAAACGGGTCAAAAGGTGTAGACATCACCTTTTGACAATATCGACTAATGATTCTGGTGTCGAGTTATATGTTTACAGGAGTAGATATCCAATGGATACTCGCATCGCTCTTAATTAGCAATTATAAAGCAAGGTATTAAACCGGGTTAGTAAGTTGATCCGAGCCAGGTATGTATAATAGATTAACTCATCATGTAGAACTTGAAGTTCTATGAAAGTTAGGCAAAATAAAAAAAGGGCATTCGGTTACCTTAATAGGTAAACCGAAGAATTTAAATTATAGACAGAATGTTTTGAAAACAAGATTTGGTTAAAAATGAGAAATTAGAATCAAACAACAGGTTTGTTTGATAAAATCACGAACGGGTCAAATTTGGTAAAAAGGGGTAATAAGCCGAAGACTTAAAAGTCTTAAATTTTGTTAATCCAGATGTTGGGTCTTGACTCCATTTGATGGAGGTTCAATTTACAATCACGTAGGAAGAAACGGTAGGTCAAACGGACAAGCGGATTAAAAGTTATGAAGGTTTCTGTTTAGAAATCGGCAAACTTGGAAAATCTTGCAGAGGCTACCGTAACTTACGGTAGCCTTAAAAATCTTTACGCCTTAAACCCACTGAGTTACGGTGGAAGAATCAACATTCAGGGGCTACCGTAAATTACGGTAGCCACCGTAAATTACGGTAGCCACCGTAATTTACGGTAGACCCTGTAACAAAATTTATTATAATCAGTTTCGTTTCCCAGAACTCGTTAGACACGTTTATAACCCCCGTAAGACTAAAGCATTTTTTTGTTTATGAAATGTAAGTACACTTTGGATGCCGGAAGACGATCAAGCTCATTGGAGAACCGAACACGATAAAGATACATGCTTCCGCACAGTGTCCCGTCGTAAATTTTAAACGACGAATTCAATTACGTTATGTCGAATAACTTATGATTTGTAAAAGTTTTAATAAACCCATATTTTTATAGTATGTGTAGTCTTATCTACACAACTAATTGTTGGTAATTTTATGTAAAACCGTTAAATAGTAATTAGGGTGTTACAAGAAAGCATTCCAGAACACTACAAATCCAGCTGATGGTAAATTAGCACCAAAATGGGAAGACCCTTATTTGATAGAAGCAGAAGCTAGAAAGGGGGCATATTGCTTATTGACTATGGATAGTGATCTCCTACCAAGAGCTTGGAATGTTGTTCATCTAAAGAAATACTTCATCTAAGAAGGATTATGGATCCTTAGAGACTCCTGTATTTTAACTCAAGATCAGGGATCCTCAAAGGATACTTTCACTTTCATACATTTTATACTTATTATCCATTGTAAGGAGAGGATGTTAATCATTTAACATCCATTTTTCCTAAGTTTTAAGCTTTTGCAGTGTTTTTAACATTTTTCACAAAGGATCAAGGGGTTGTCCACGTCTCCAAAGTTTTTGGGCTTGTCCCCAGTTTAAAGTATCTTATACCTTATAAGGTTAATGGTTTTCACCTTTCACACGAATTGGGACCAGTACACGCTTAGTGGCTGACAACATTGCTGTTGGCCATATGTAGGATCTCAAGTATAATGGTAGACGTACCATACATCCGTTTTCCTAAGGTTTCTAATGTTTTCACGTTAGCTAAGGTTTTGGCATTTTCATGTCACTTACGTGGGATAGTCGCAGGTTTAGGCCATACCCCAGTATCACAAGTATCTTATGCTTGTCCCCAGTTTATTTGGGCTTGTCCCTAGTTTATTTGAGCCCGTCCCAGTTATAATGGGTTTATCCCCAAATTGTTTGGTTTAGTCCCAAGTTCATTTTTATAGGTTCTTGGAGCTTTCAAGGTTTGCAAGTCCTATCAACAAGGATCCTGAATCCTTAAAACCTTAACTAATTTTATTGGTCTATTTGCTCCGTAGTAACTTATAAGGATATAGAATCCTAACTTGGGTTCTCTGGTATGTTTTATCCTTAGCCTTATTTTAATGATTACATCCTATTCTTTCCAGCTAAAGATTTAAGATCTATATTCATAGAGACAATTAAAGTTTTTTTTTATCAAACCTAATATCATCAAACATTTAACAACTTATGTTTTTTCTGAATTTTTGATGATTTTTACAAATAATATACTTGGATATGGAAATATAAGAATAACAAGTAAAAAACTTCAAGGATAAATGTACAACACCAATCATAGCTAAAAGTTTAACATTATTAAACCCGTAAATATATGCCAAAAGTGCCTGGCCTGGACTTCACCAGCAAAACGTGGACCATCCACCCAGGCCGGACAGGGTTATCTAACAGTTATAATGTTTGTGCAGAAATTAAAGTGTAGGAAAATAAACGACAGGATAACAAAGGCTTCATTCCCCAAATAGAGGATCCTTCCACCTTTGTCATCTTACCTATTGTCTGAAGGATCAATGATCCTTAAACTTAAAAACTATTGTTCGGAGTTATTACAGACCATATTGTTTAAAAACAAAAACAAAATAAAGCACAAAAAACCATTAAAAAGGGGGCTCAGGCCAAGGCATCAACATGCTTCATCGCCCACTGTTGCAGCTTCACCACCTGCTACATCTCCACCATCCTCCTTCTGCTCCTTAGCTCCACTTGGTCCAGCTTCTAGAGCCATCACTTGATCCATATCACCATCACCACCCAGATTGAGGAGAGCCAGCTTCCATCCATCGATGTTCCAAGCCGAGCGGTCAAATGCAGGATCCATAGCTTTTTTAGCTATCTTGATCCTGTCTTGAAGAACGGTGCGGGCAGCACAGACCTTAGCATCTTCAGTAGCATTCACCTGTGCTTCACGGATCTCGATCTCTGCAAACATCAGCTGTTCGTCGAGGCCTGTCTTCTCCTTCTCCAGTTGGGCAATCTTCTTGTCATTGGCAGCAGCTATGGAACGAAGATCAGCTAGCTTCTCATCCGCATCTACAAGAGTCTTCTCTTGGAGAGCAATGATGCGGACAAACCCCTGCAGATTACAAGAACAAGAACTTAGGATCAGTGATCCTTAGCAGCAGTCAGAGAACAATTATGAGGATCCAGGATCCTTACCTTAGTGATGAAATCGTGGAATTGGTGTTCAAGTTGGAAGCTATCCTCGACCGGGCTCTGATGGCTTCTTCCTTTTTGATCCAGTTTTAGCTCGCGTGGACATGACCTTGGGCTCTGGTTGGCTTTGGCCCCTAGCCAGCTCTTTCTTGAGTGACCGAGGAGAAATCATGCTGTCTATATCGCCCATGTCAAATTTTGAAGCAGACTTATGAACACCTATTCAGCCAACAAAAAGATAAGTATTCATTATCCTCTAACTTTATTTTATTTTATTTATTTACACATGAGTACTTACTTGACATTGCGAAGGATGTGGACGTGGTATCTTCTAGATCCTTTGCCTTTGGCTTGAATGTTTTGACAGTTGAGTCTAGTGCCAAGAATGCAGCTAACCTTTGTTCAGTCCCAGGCTGATAGGCAAGAGAAGAGAAGTTGCTCACTGCACAAGTAAATAAACAGATCAGTTATCCTCATAAAAAAGAAAGGAACTCTCTATAGTCCTAACCTAAGGATCCTATATCCTACATTTCAAAGTCCACTTTTATGGAAGAGTATTCCCTAAGGGAATAGTGTCTCTCCTTACGAAGAAAAACTGGTTTCTTCAGGAGCTATCATTTATGGTGGTTTTGAGGAGTGGGAGTGGTTACTGAGGTTTGGCTTTGAATAAAAATCTGTGGGATCCATGAGAAACAAGATTATACAGACGTGAAAGTCCAGAAAGATTGAAATCTAATCCTTCATCCCTTATGATTTGCTCGAGAGTGTATAACACCCTCCATAGCATCGACATAGCCTGACTATAGCACAGACTAGTCAATGTGAAAAACCTTTGAGTGAACTCGGGAAAGGGGTAGGAGTAGCTAATTTGGGACGGTGCAGTCGAAAAGCAAACCCAAACATGGGATACTGAGTCGCTTTTGAGTGAAGAATTGAATGGACGAAATACTGTTCCCGGAGGGAAACAAGTAAAGAACTGATCAACTTCAAGATCAGTGAACCTACAAAGTTCTGAAGAAGGACACTTCAGCAGGTCTTGGCTTTTGGGTGGGCTACCATGATCCTGATGCTTATTTAGAGATGGTCCGGTGACCATTTTTGTCATTGTATTGCTGAAGAAGATATGAATACAAGAGAAAAGGAGAAGAATAGAGGAGAGAATACCTGGAGGATCTATGATATGGGTTTTAAATCAATGATCTCTGATTTAAATGGGATTGTCGACTCTATCTTCACCCTAATTATTCGTAATGATGGTTACAGAACTTATCCCATCAGTATCAGTGATGCAAGCGTTGTCACGGCTAGTTTGAAACAAACAGAAATATGGCAGATATAATTAACTTGATAATCAGCCATATTTGGGGGCAATTGTTAGGGGTTAATTTTTATAACTATGGATCACATATCCTTAGATTGGCCTGGATCACTGATCCTTAACAAATGGTGCAGGAAGTCTGAGGATCACAGATCCTTATTTATTGTTTACATCAACTAACAATTATATCCTTGTTTTAAACTTGTATTTGTAGGTGTATAACAACTTGAACTTAGTCAATGCTGGAATATCAGGGAATATGCTCTTTAATTCGCATGAGTTGAAGGCATGTAGCTGTTATGGGGAAAACGTGGGAGCTTCCTTCATTTTCGCTTAGTTAGTTACTAACAAATGTCTATGAAGGATATTAACCTTGATTAGAAACACACTTACACATTTTGGTACTCTCGAAAACTGCTCTCAAATACTCACACTAGAACTCAGTTGTAACAAGCTCAATATCATCTGAAGTTGTAATCTTTATTGTGCAGTATACTTTATAGTGATAGTTTTCACTATCCGAAGTTTTTTGTGCCGGAGATCTTCTTGTGTTCATTGTCATTTACCTTTCATTCATTGATCATTCAATTACCTATCATTCAAGCACACTACCTCACAAAATCAGACTTTGTTACTGTTGGTGCACTTGTGTCTGTACTTTGTCTATATTCGGTCACGATGTAAACGATGTCCGTGTCAGTCCTGTAAGTTGACCAAGTCAACCGTCCTCCTGGTTTGACTTGGTAAACAGTTAGAAAGATGGTAGTCTGTCTCGAAGGATAAGAGATCGAAGGATAATGTGGATCCTTCGATCTCCTCGAAAGATATGCTTCGAATGATTGACCTCGAAAGATCGTCCTTCGAGGTCCATGTGAATCCTTCGATGACTTGATGTTCGATAGATGATCCTTCGACCATCTATCGGATCCTTCGGACATGACAACCTGAGCTGGGTATATAAATACCCATGCAGTGTATGTGAGAGGGCAGATGCACACAGATAGAAAGATAGAGAGTTCTTGAGAGCATTCTGTCCGAACACACACACACACTTGAGAGTTCGCAGAACAGATTTGTGAACATAGTGCTTGTAACCGAAACCTTTCATACGTATTAATACAGTGGTGTTAATCGGTGAACCCTTGTGTGTTTGTTTCTCTACTTGCTTCATCCCGGTTTGCTTACTAGCTTGGATTCCGCACTCGCTAGTAGGTTTGTATAACAAGGTTTAGGTTCATCATCCTCCGGAAAGGGACCTACAAGTGGTATCAGAGCTTTGGCTCTTTACCTTGTTTAAAACCGGGTTTGTTCGAGTTCTTGGTGTGTTTGGACACTAGGTTTAGCACCCGTTTTGGTGGTTTTTCTTGCATCTTAAAACTGAAAAACGAGTTCTAAACTTTCGGGAGTGTTCAAGGTTGGGTTGGGTAACTTGAAAACTTGTTTTTAAGTGACTTTGATTTTTCCGGCCATATCTCCGGTCATATTTTCCGGTACTGGATCTGGATAAGATCTTTCCTTTTTGGGCATATTTTTTTGAAAAGTCAACAAGTTTGGTGAAAAGTTGGTGCCTGCACATCCCTTCTGCCGAAAGTTGTGCACCAACCCATCACCTTTTTCACCAACCTGTCCCATCGTGTCAGTGTGTCAGAAGCTTCCGAAAGATATCCTTCGATTTCGAAAGATCATCTTTCGATCAGAGACAGCTCGACAGATTAGCATCTTTCGAGTAGTCTTTCGAAGTCTAAGCATTATCTTTCGTTTCTGGAATCTTTTCGAAAGTTAGTTGTCCGAAAGATAAGGATTCATCTCGAAAGATAAGGATCTTTCATTGTGAATCTTTCGAGATCAGTATTCGAGAGATAAAGATCTTTCGAATTGTGAATCTTTCGTGATAATTGCTCGAAAGATAAGGATCTTTCATTGTGAATCTTTCGAAAACTTTGCTCGAAACTCAACAGTAATCCTTCGATCACTGTTGATCCTTCGAACAAGTTTCGATCTTTCGAACAAGTCTTGTATCTTTCGATTTGTGTCTATGTACACTTAACAGTTTGTGCTTGTGTAGATCTTCAATTAATATTTGATCAAAATGAGCTGTACAAGTCCCTGGGATTGGAGTTTGGACTCACGATCCAATCAAGAGCTAGTCACTGCTGCAGATTGGGCAAAGAGTATGTTTCCTCCTCCATCAATCAGTCCAAGTCAATGGGCTTTGGTATCCAATCAAAGTCAAAGCATTCAAAACCTTTTGATCAGTGAAAGCGAAACGGGCAGTAACAATCGTCCACCAAAGCTAAATCATATGAATGAGTTTCCATCATGGAAAAACCGCTTTCACACGTATGTCCAAGGGCAAAGCACCGATCTTTGGACGTGTTTCATCAATGCATTCAATGAAAATCTGGAGACTGCTGCGTCCACTTCTGAGGGTTATGCCAATATGCTTGAAAAAGACAAGAAGGCTTATGAATTGGAGAAAAAGGCCTTTGCCACACTTACTCAAGCACTCAACAAAGACATCTACCATCAGTTCTCATACTGCAAGACCACGAAAGCATTGTGGGATTGTTTAGTAGCTAGAGGAGAAGGCAATGCAGCTGCTCGAAAGTCTCGGCATGATTTGTTGAAGAAAGAGTTTGAATCTTTTCAGTTTTTGGAAAACGAGACTCTGAATGATATGACCACACGTTTCTATCATTTGATTAGTGAAATGTGTGCTTATGGAGTTGTCTCTACTCAACAAGACATGGTGAATAGGTTTGCTGACGCTTTGCCTCCAAAATGGAGTTCATTTATTGAGTTGTTGAAGCACACTGGAACTCTAGACACGGTTAATATCTACGAGTTCATTCAGAAGCTAGAACATAAAAATGATGAAGAAATCAGGAAAGCAAGGCGTGCTCCAGCTCCTCAGAATACAGAAATGTTCCTTCCAGGTTTCCATGCCTTGACAAGATCCGCTGCAGCTCAGCAACAGCAACCTAAACTGCAGACTGCATTTGTATCCAACACAAGTTCCTTTCCATTTCCTCAGTCAATAGCTGCTCCACCACAACCTCAATTCGATCCGAGGTCTTACATTCCTGTTCCAACACAGCCACAAGTCCAACCTCAACAACAACAACAACAACAAGCTCGTTATACAAGCAATCCTCAACCTCAAAATCCTAACACAATCCGAGTCGACAACTCAAATCTTTCACATCTTAGCATTGAAGTTGCTAAGGAACATATGGAAATTATCAACACCATGGTCAGTGCTTACTGTGGTTTGGTAGCAGGTCAGCTTGGAAACATCAATATGACAAATGAAGACTACCAACAGATCGACAAGGAAGAAATGGAGTTGATGGATATTAAGTGGGCTTTTGCAAGTGCGGTTAGAAGGGCCAAAGACTTCATGGCTCGTACTGGTAGAACTTCGTTGGAAGGAAAGAAAGATACGAAGTATGGGTTTGATATCAACGCCGTTACATGCTTCAACTGTGGTAATAAAGGGCACTTCAAACGTGAGTGCACTTTACCAACAAAACACGACAATCACAACCCCTTCAGAAACCAGACGAGTACGACGAATGTGAATGAAAACCGTGAGAGGAGGATGGTGGCAGTTAATAACAATCAGGGCCAGCCTGGATCTTCAAATACCAATCGGGCCTTGGCTGTTCAAGCTGATGAGGGCTGTGACTGGTCAGTGCAGTTTGGTGATGATGATCAGAGAAGTGGAACAGCTCTTTATGCAAAGATCATCGAGCAGGTTCATAAAGAAAAATCTTCTGGAAGCGATGATAGTTCTGGTTATTCTGGAAGCTCAGATGAAGAAGGCTCTGTTTCTGGGGATAATCACTCAGAGCCTGATGAGAAGGAGGAAGGAGATGATGATATTCAGGATCTACTGAATGAAGCTGATGAGCTTAAATGTCAGAAATCAATTCTGATTAGAAAGGCGGCTACTGCATCAAAGGAAACGGAAAAGCTATTTTCTGAAGATGGACTTTTTCTTTTCAAACTGCCTTTATGGCAAACGGTTCAGCCTCTTCTAGTCAGGTAATTTCTGAACCTCCTGCTCCTAGTGTCTGTAAATCATGTGCTGATATGAAGCTTGAATCAGAAAAGCTTCATAGTCATAACCAGAATTTGGTTATTGAACTGTCGAAATGCAAAGAGGCAAACATGGCTTTAACCCGAAATGAAAAAGAATTTAAATCTGTAATAGAAACATTAAAGAAGAATGTGTCCGAGGTTAACAAAGTAGTTTACCACAAGCAAGTAAGTATAAACGAATACATTAACATTGTGGAAGAAACTAAGAAGCAATTAGCCATTGCCCAATGCGAGCATGATGCGATCAAACAGAAATTGGATAGTTATTCTAACTCCCAATTTGTGCTTGATCACATCATCGAGGTTCAACAACCGAAGGGAAATCAGAAAGGCATAGGGTATAGGAAATGTCCGCCCCCTTTGATGAACAACTATACCAAGATGCCTGATGAGGAGGAAATGCCTCGGTATGAACCCAGTGTGCCTCTTGATGTTGAGGAGTTTGCTACTGGCCTTGGGTTCAAACCGGACAATTCTTCGAACACAGCCTCTAAGGAACAAGAAACTTCATCATCCATGAAGCAAAGTCCTCCAATTATCGAGGACTATGAGACATCGGATGATGAATCAGAAGTGGCTGTAAGTGATCAGGACAAATCACTTAGCAAGATGAAAGGAGTAGATATTCCACGAGAGAATCACATCCTTTGTGATCCTAATACTCCTGAGGTTCCATCTGTTAAGAAGCAAGTGATTGATCCTGTCAAAGCTGATAAGACAGGTGTGACTACTGTTAAAAGCAGTAACGTGCTGTATACATTGGTTGGAGATAATAAAATCTACTCAGATCATGTTTTCCCAATTAAAAATGTAAATAAATCTTTGATTGACAAAGTCTTTGAAGACAACACAAACAAATTTTTGGGAAAAACACTTCCGGGAATTGTGGTAACACACTGTGATCCAATTCCTAAGGCTGAGATTAGAAAACAGTTTGGTAAACAAAAATCTTCAACCACTCAACAACCTGCTGCTTCTAATGGTAAACAACCAGTCAAACGAGCTCAAAAGCATAAAGTTTCTCAGATGAAGTCTGAAACAAAAGGAGCTCGTTTTCAAAAGAAAGCAAAAGATGTCAAGTTCGTGTCATCCAAGGGTACTGATAAGATTGAAACTTTTGAAAACAAATCTAACACGGATTTTGTAAAACAAGTAACAATCTTAAAGCGTAACAGTGATAACAATTACACTCAACGCACAAATGGGTGTGATGAAAAGGCTAGTACCTCGGGTTCCACGAGTTCGACATCTTGTGGTCAATCAAGTTCTCCAAAATCAGTTGAAAGGAGAACATGTTTTAAATGTGGAGAAATTGGGCACATCATCAGAAACTGCCCAAATGCTCCAAAGAGTAAATTTGTTGAGAAAACTCCACCTGAAACAGTTCATCCTCAACGTCGGTCAGTTTCACCTAAACAAGATAAACGAACTGTAAAAGAACAAGAAACTAAACAACGACGTAAGAACATGAAAACTGTTGAAAAAGCTTTAAAATCTGAGATTAAAACAGTTCAATGGGAACCAAGTGTGTCACAACCTGTAAAACCAGAATCTTCAAAAACTGGTAGGCACAGACGAACTTGGTTACCTAAGTCGGGTGACAATTCAGGGGGAGCAATTATTCTTGAAAACCATCAAGAGATTGATATCACGTTTCGTGATGCTCAGGGACGACCCAAGACCACTAAGGCTTGGGTCCCCATTCTCAACTGATGTGTTTAAATGACATGTGCAGGATGTTCTAGGAGGAACTATTAATAGTCATTGGATTGTTGATAGTGGAGCATCCAGGCACATGACTGGCGACTTACGGCTCCTATACGACGTGAGAAACATTAGAGGAGGGTATGTTGCTTTTGCGGGTGACAAAGGCGGATTTATCACTGGAGAAGGAAGTATTTCAAATGGCATGGTGTGCTTCGATAAGATCAATTATGTTAAGCAAATTGATCATAATCTTCTCAGTGTGTCACAAATCTGTGATAAGAAATTCACCGTGCATTTTGATGATGCCGGCTGCTATGTGCTGAAACCTGGATTCAAAATTCCACAAGAATGGATTCTCTTATCGGCTCCGAGAGTTAATGATCTTTATATTCTCGACATGAGCCAGGCGATTACAACATCTGCACAAGTCACTTGCTTTGTCTCAAAAGCCACAGAAAAGGAGTCTATATCTTGGCACAGAAGAATGGGACACATTCACTTGAGAAAGATGAACCATTTGGTGAAAAAAAATCTTGTGAATGGTGTGCCTGTGAGAAGTTTTCATCTACAACATATCTGTGTCTCGTGCCAAAAAGGGAAGCAAACGAAGAAGTCTCACCCGTTGAAGAAAATCAACACTGTCAGCATGCCTCTCGAACGTCTTCATATGGACCTTTTTGGACCTATGAAACACAAGACAACGTTCGGTGATGCCTATTGTCTAGTTGTTACTGATGATTACTCTAGATTTTCTTGGGTATCCTTCATGGCACACAAGAGTCAAACTCCTGGCATCCTCAAGGATCTTCTTACAATGTTGGAGAATCTCTATTCGTTGAAAGTAAAGAGGATCCGAAGCGACAATGGAACTGAATTCAAGAATCAAGTTATGGATGAGTTTTGTACTTCTAAAGGCATTCTTCATGAGTAAAGTTCTCGATATACTCCACAACAAAATGGTGTCGCGGAGAGGAAGAATCGAACGATTATCGAAACTGCAAGAACAATGTTAGTAGAGTCGGAACTCCCTATTCAATTCTGGGGGGAGGCTGTATCGGCTGCATGCTACACGTTAAACAGAGTTCTTACAGTAAAGAGACATGGCAAGACTTGCTTCGAACTCCTTCAGAAAAGGAAACCGGATCTTTCTTACCTTGAACCGTTTGGTGCTCCATGTACTATGATTGAGCCGGATGGAAAGTTTGGTGCAAGAGCTATCGAGGGTTTCTTCCTTGGATATGCTACTCCGAATTTTCGTGTTTGGAATCTAGCTACCAAAAAGATTGAGCTATGGAGCGAAGTTAGGGTTCAAAGGTACACGAGTCCTGTTAGGGCTCCGGGTGATCCGTGGATGTTCGATTATGATGGGCTATTTGACTCCTTCAATCTGCCAACCTTTGACGAAGAATCAGCAGCGGCTAGGATGTTGTTGGAAAGTGACAACGCTGCTGTCTCGCCATTGGTTAGACCTATTGTTGTTGACCCTCAAGCTTCTTCGTCAGTCAACAATATGGTTCAAAATGAGGTTTATGAAGATGCTGCTGATTATAATGATTCTTCTGAAGATGATGAATATCATGATGCAGCCGAAGGATCCTCAGCTCCAGCTGCTCCTGTTCAAGGTGCCTCGGGTGATACATCTCATACGCAGAATATAGACACTGCTGAAGGGAATGCATCCACCTCTACCCACATTCCTGGTGTGGAGTTGGTTGTTGATCTTAATCTTACCAATTTGGGTATCAATGCACGTGTGCCAGATAATCCTGAAATGAGGATTCATGATACCCACCCCCAGCAGAACATTATAGGAGATGTCCATCGCGGTGTGCAGACGCGTAATCAGCTGAGAAACAACCGAAATGCTGGTTTGTATTCAGCTATAAGAGAATCTGGCCAACAAAATGACTGGTCCTTCGCGTGTTACGTGTCACAAGAAGAACCAAAGTCGTGGAAAGAAGCATTGAAAGACAGTGCTTGGGTTGAAGCCATGCAGGAAGAATTACATCAATTTCACAAGCTTGGTGTTTGGAAGCTTGTTGAAAAGCCTGAGAACTACAAGAAGATTGGCACTCGATGGGTCTTCAAATGCAAGAAAGACGACCGTGGAGTGGTTATTCGGAACAAAGCTCGTTTAGTCGTTCAAGGTTTTCGTCAGATAGAAGGGATCGACTACAATGAAGTCTATGCACCAGTTGCACGTCTGGAAGCTATTCGGATCTTTCTGGCTTATGCCTCATTCAAAGGATTCAAGGTTTACCAGATGGACGTCAAAAGTGCATTTCTACATGGTGTGGTTGAAGAAGAGGTATATGTCGAACAGCCTCCAGGTTTTGAAGATCCTGTCCATCCCGATCGGGTTTGGTTGCTCAACAAAGCTCTCTATGGTCTTCATCAAGCGCCACGAGCTTGGTATGCAACCTTATCTACATATCTGCTGGAGAACGGTTTTCGAAGAGGTCTTATCGATTGTACTCTCTTCATCAAAGAACAAGATGGAGATCTTCTTCTGGTACAGGTATATGTTGATGATATTATTTTTGGTTCTACTAATGATGTTTTGTGTAGGAATTTCGAGCGCATTATGCAGGATAAATTCGAGATGAGTGCTATGGGGGAAATGAATTTCTTCTTGGGCCTACAAGTGCAACAAACGGAGTCTGGGATATTCATCCATCAGACTAAATATGTTGGCGACATCTTGAGCCGGTTTCAGATGTCCGATGCAACGCCCATTGGTACCCCATTGCCAACTAATCACGGAATTACTCCTGACTTGAAGGGTGAACCTGTTAGCCCTTCATACTATCGCGCGATGATCGGATCCCTTATGTACCTCACAACATCAAGGCCAGATATAATGTACCCAACGTGCCTGCTTGCCAGATATCAAGTTAACCCGAAGGCCTCACATCTTGCAGCTGTCAAAAGGATTTTTCGTTATTTGAAGGCTTACCCCGACACCGGTCTGTGGTATCCTAGGGATAATAACTTTGACTTGGTCGCATTCAGTGATTCTGATTTTGGCGGATGCAAAATCGACGGCAAATCCACAACGGCTGGATGTCAGTTTTTAGGAAATCGCCTAGTCACATGGCAGTGCAAGAAGCAGACATGCGTCGCTACATCAACATGCGAAGCTGAATACATTGTTGCCTCAAGTTGTTGCTCCCAAGTTCTTTGGATCCAACAACAATTGCGGGACTACGGTTTTGAATTCCTAACTACTCCTATTTACGTTGATAATTCTGCTGCTTTAGATATCACTAAAAATCCTGTGCAGCATTCAAAGACCAAACACATCGAAATCAAATATCACTTCATACGTGATTGCTTTGAGAAAAGGCTAATCGATGTTGTTAAGGTCCACACCGATGACCAACGTGCCGACTTATTTACCAAAGCTTTTGACAAATCTAGATTTGACTTCTTATTATTGGTAAACGGCATTAAGGTCAAGCAAGAGTAAAACCAACATCGAAAATCATTTTTGTAAATATCTTTGTGTGTTTTAAATTTATCTTAGTTTATTGATTTTAGGGGGGAGTAAATCCAAAAATCTGAAAATCCAAAAACATCGAAAAATTTCAAAAACACAAAAACAATAGAAAAACAAAAATGAGTTTCCTGGCGAGCAAAAGAGAAAATGATAGTACATCAGTGGTCTATCCAAACCTCTTTAAACCTTAAATGAAAAACGATAAGCAGCTCTATATAAGATGTATCGGTAGGCTCACAATCATTTTAAAGTGTGCAGGGTGATATAAATCTTAATCGACTGAAGATCAGGTGGGAACCATTCATTGGCATATGGTCTTAGTACCGAAATTTCGTTTGATAGATTGCCGAGGTTCTGAGATATTCGGTCTTTATGCTGCTTATCATCTGGGTATCATGGTTGTATCTTTTACCGAAAAATAACGGGGACGCAAGTCTAGATCTTCCATGATACTATACATACGTGTACATAATACATACTGCATTCGACCTCAATAAGTGATAAACAATCACATGTCCCTACAAATAAGTGATAAAATATCACATCTATCCGGGTGTCAAGTTCGTCTCTCTGCTGTACGGAAGTACTGACCTGTTCACGGACTTGCACCTGTGCCCTCATGCATATGAAAATCAAGTTCCTCATCAATAAGTGATTATATCACATAGGGCTTGTTTTCAAATCAAAATAAGTGAGTACCTCACATTTTATACGGTCAAACAGATGATAATCGGTATACTCACCGGTAAGATGAACTCTCGTGCATACCTTGATACGGGAATGTGTCGTGATGTGGATGAACACCGGTCGGTAAGTATAAATCATACCTTAACGTATCCCCTCGCCATGATTACATCTGATAAGTTGAGCTTAAGTGGACAACAATACCGATAATTGTTATAGGATGCTTATCTTAATGTTAACTAACTGAACAACAAGAGTGTTTTGGCATGACCGTACACTGATATGATTCTCTTACCCTCGAAACTCGCAAAAAGAATGTTTGTGTATATTTATCTATTTACTGCTTAACTTTTTTTGTTTTCTTTTAAACAGTTTCGTCGTTTGGTGCATATCAGCACGACATTAGCGGTGATGTCGTTTGATAACACTCAAAGGATTTTAAATTGTTGTCTTTTAATTTCAAAAATACCAAAAAGATTTTATGTGTGTTTTAATATAAACTTTATAAAAGCCAAAAAGATTTTATTTCTACTTTATTTTCGATCGTACGATGTTGGAGCTCGAGTCTTCGTTACCTGAAACCTGAACGAAAACCGAATTGACTAAATCTTCATAAACGGTCGAAATTTGCAAGTTTTGAAAGTTAAGTCTAAAATTGACAAATTTATTAAACTTTCAAACTGTCGGACGGTGTTTGATTGTGACATGGTCATTCGTGTGTCATTTGTTTATGCTAACTATTCCAAGCAGTTGTTCTCATTACGCGTTTAGATTTCTTGCATGTGCAGATTCTAAAGGCTAGGAGAACATGGTCGATGACAAAGCTTTGGAATGAAGACACGACGTGAAGGCACTCAAAGGATGAAAATGATCGAGTAGCCGCTGACCATCATCAACACCACAAGGATCTCACTTCATAAAGTTCAAGTATTTCACGAGCATAACTCAAGGGGGAGTTTATGTTAAGGGGGAGTTTGTCAACACACTTCCTACATGATACGGGTAGTTTGTTGATACACTCTCTGCTTTCAAGACGTGAAGACTTTGAAGATCCTCCGACATTGAAGACTTGAAAGGACATCAGAGTTTTGAGAACTCGAAGACCAAAGACCATCGAAGTTCGAGACGAGTCTACAACTATAGAAGATAAAGACAAAGCTACAGCCAAGGGGGAGTTTGTTGGTGCACTTGTGTCTGTACTTTGTCTATATTCGGTCACGATGTAAACGATGTCCGTGTCAGTCCTGTAAGTTGACCAAGTCAACCGTCCTCCTGGTTTGACTTGGTAAACAGTTAGAAAGATGGTAGTCTGTCTCGAAGGATAAGAGATCGAAGGATAATGTGGATCCTTCGATCTCCTCGAAAGATATGCTTCGAATGATTGACCTCGAAAGATCGTCCTTCGAGGTCCATGTGAATCCTTCGATGACTTGATGTTCGATAGATGATCCTTCGACCATCTATCGGATCCTTCGGACATGACAACCTGAGCTGGGTATATAAATACCCATGCAGTGTATGTGAGAGGGCAGATGCACACAGATAGAAAGATAGAGAGTTCTTGAGAGTATTCTGTCCGAACACACACACACACTTGAGAGTTCGCAGAACAGATTTGTGAACATAGTGCTTGTAACCGAAACCTTTCATACGTATTAATACAGTGGTGTTAATCGGTGAACCCTTGTGTGTTTGTTTCTCTACTTGCTTCATCCCGGTTTGCTTACTAGCTTGGATTCCGCACTCGCTAGTAGGTTTGTATAACAAGGTTTAGGTTCATCATCCTCCGGAAAGGGACCTACAGTTACATTATCCTTAGCTTGATTTTTGACCAAAACAGTGTCAATGGCGCCCGTGGTCAGATCCAGGTTCGTTCAACGCCAAGTCATGAATTTTATGTTGGAAAGGCATCATAACCTATAACATCAATATAAACTTCAAACATCAATAACTTGTGAAATTCTACATGTATCTTACCCCGTTTTACGAAAACCCTAACCTGAGCTTGAATATGATACAAAAACGCTTCTTAGATTGTTCCCTTCGACCCCACACTAGAATACGATGCCAAAACACCTGATTCTCTCTTTCTCTCTCAAGCTTTGTCTATCTAAGCTTGGGTGATGAGGTGTTTCAAATGATGGGCTGCAGCTCTAGTTCTTTCCATTATTAGGGTTTCCATACACAGTTATCATTATGTCCTTCATGGGCCTTGCCGTGTTCTTTCTCAAATTGTGCTTTTAATCATAGGCCATATTATATATCCAGATTACTTTTATTTCTATATACAATTATTAAAAATTGGGGTGTTACATGGTCATATCAGTGATCCCTACCAATATTAGCGAAAATTTTGAAGAGTGGTTACTACAATAGTGAGAAGATTTAGTGGTACTATTATATTAGTGAGACCTGAAGAAATGACCACTACCTTATCAACGAGATGGTTTTAAACCTGAACACTACCTTGTTAGGATTATTTTTAGTGAAACAAAATGTTGGAGGGTACTAATAAATGCACATAAGATGGGCTACTTAACACCCACCACCACTGTAAATCTTCTTTCATGTGTTGATATCTCTTTAAGGTGACTCGTAATCATTTTTCAAAATACAAGTTTTTCAACAAATAGATTCTTTAGCATACAAAGAAATTTTAAAAGTTGTTAAAGTTGAATTGACATTTCAACACCCCACCCGTAGGTTCTTAACATAGGAATAAGGCAAGAAGGCAACCTTCCCCATCAATTGATAAAGAACATCATTTTTAAGCTAACTCGGATTTTCAGATCCTATAGTTAAAGGGTTATGTTTGCTCTTCTGAGTTTGGTGCCACTTACTCTCATTCTTAATTTGGTGCTTCTTGTGGAAAGCATGTTAATAATAGGGTGCAGGTTGAAGATTTTTGGCAAGCCATTTTTTGAGCAAATTGCTCCTTAAATAAGATCCTATGGCATTATCGTGATCAGATGCTGGAGTATTTGGAAAGCTAGGAATGAATCGAGGTTCTCGAACAAACTGGTTAAAGTTGAAAACATCATCAGCCAAGTTAAAGCGGCGGAAATCTTTGATTCTCTAATAGGTCGGAACATAAGGATGTTACATGGGAGAATTGATGTAAATTTATATTTATGTAGTTGTTTGTAGTCTGGTCTCCCGGATTTTGGATGGGCTGTTTTTTGTTGTTTTTAATGAAAGTTACCATTAAAAAAAATCCTATGATAAAACTGAATTACACACAAAAAAAACATAAAACTGAAATACAGATTGTTAAAATAAGGTTACAAAAATCATTTAAAAAGTCAGATAATTCTCTGAAAGATTCTTGTCAATGAAACCATACAAAGGTCAACTCTCCATGCATGGTGATGACAAAACCAAGTGTTGTTTTATGGTACATAGGGAATTTGTCTTGATAAAAAGCCCATTGCCACCTACATCCCAGTTTTGGTAGCCTCTCCTACCGTATAAAAATAATAAAATTCTACTACAATGATATATGCCAAGTATATAAACCTTTTTTTTATCTCCAACCTCTAAGCGATTAATCACATGAATTTTGAATTCATTGTTAACTACACAAACTCAAAAATCTTATAAAAGAAGATTGATTTGTCTCAAATCTTTAACCGATCAGACTCTCTTAAAAGAAGATGGACATTGTCTCACGACGACTGTTTGAACAAATGGCCATCTTTGACGCACCTTTCTAACTTATTAAGGGCATGATTTGGCTCTTTGAAAGGAACTTTTGACATAGATAAGGTTTGAAACTATCAAATGATAGATTTAGTCCAATTCTCACATGTTTTCAATAGCAAATACGTACATAAGTTGATTTCAATGGATACCTGAATCCACATCTTGATTTCTATTTGAGTTTTTTATTTGTCAATTTGCATTTTTCATCTTTAATTTAAAAAAAAAATAATTTTAGTTCATCCAAGTAGTTTTATAAAGCATACGACAGACAACTAAATCAAGGAACTAATCATATTAAGTTTATCCCAACGAATATATGGATTAAAAAAATATGCTAGACCTATAAATAATAACAAAGAATAGGAAACTGGAAACTTGGGTTGGGGTTAAAAAAATATGCTAGACCTATAAATAATAACAAAGAATAGGAAACTTGGGTTGGGAGAGGGGGGGCCTTTTTTGGCGTTGGAAGATTTATGGAAATTTGTTCTATGAAGTGGGGTAATTATATAATCTTGAAAAAGATGGGTGCAATTTTTATTATAGCTATTATAGTCAACAATTTTTATTATTTTAGTAATAATTGTGATACAGACAACTCTCTTTGATTCTTATAGAAAATGGCACCATAAATTGTCACTACATATAGTTACTCTATATTCCTTTTTTTTTTTTAAATAATTACATTCTTTTGTAATAACATAAAATGACGAGTTTAATATTATTTTAATAATATTTAATAACTTTTAAGAATTTGTTTATGACAAACTCTGATTAGCATGAGATAAAAAAAATGTCTTGACATGTGAGAACACAGGAATAGGGATATAGCTCTTTTGGTGATGATAATATTAATATTTTAAGAAAGTTTGACCGGAGGATAAATGATTTATTAGTTAGTCAACTTTTAGGTACTCAACAAACATGAAATCTTAAAAGTCATACATATTTTTCTTCTATTCTAATTTTATATGCCTATTGTTATATTGATTAGACATTTTACTGATTTATCAAACATTTTACTTCCATAAACTAACTTAAAGGAAGTTAATATTCACATCATTTTTATCTCTCTCCATGTATACATAGATAAATATAGAGATATATATAGTGATAAAGGGTGTGAAAGTAAGATATATGAATGTGAGAATAATGAGAACCTAAATTAAAACCTAAAAATTCCAGCAAATTAAGAGCTTGAGCCTACCTTGTTATAAACAAAACGAGTTTAACTCTAAGATTTATGTTGTCTTGCATTGTTTTAAATTATGTTTTATACTTGTATACCCTCTAAAGCAAAGAAAAATCAAATCAAAATATATAATATATCAAGTGGCATTAGCTTTTAAGTTGTTCCTTCTTTTATAGATAAAAGCTCTAGTTCAGCCCACCATAGGGGAGACAATCTAGGGGTTGCTTGCTGAGGTGAAACCCCAAGCACTTCCCTGAGTTTTGGAATTATTTCATTTATACTTGGTCTTTGGCTACCATCTTTTTTTATACATTCTAGAATAACTTCACACACAATTTCAAGTTCGTTCTGCTCGAAAGACTTTAAAGTTGGATCAATAATATGACTGATGTTTTCTTTCTCCTTCAAAAATTCTTCAGCCTGTGGTGAAACAGAAATTAAAACAAGCTTCTAATACTCAGCAACATGATAAACTATAATATTTGATTGGCAAGATGGCTTTATCTACTTACCCAAATTATAAGAGGCTCTAATTTATTGGAATTTTGATGCTTCCCAGATATGATTTCAAGCAATAAAACACCAAAGCTGCATATATCTGTCTCCTTATCAATACTTGGCGAATGTACAGACTCCTTTGCCCCAGACATCTTTGCTTTCGGGTAAAACTCTTTCCAGAAGTTCAAATCTGCAACCTGGGAAAGTATGCTTTTTGTCATTCATGATTGATTATACAATGTTACAAACACAAAGGAATAGACGATAAGCGTTCGTTTCAATGATTTTTAAGTTATATATGAATAAAAACTAGCTCCAATTACAGATTGATTAGTAGCTTACTTTGGCAGCATAATCATCGGTTAGATAGATCATGTTCGAATCCAGATGCATGTGAGCCACTGGAGGATTCAAGTCATGCATACACTGGAGACAATATGCAACTCCCATAATAATTCTTATCCTTGATCTCCAGTCAAGATGCTCGAGTGCATAGTCTGTCAATAAATAAAAAACAAGTATTATGTGTAAGTAATGAATTCAACCACTTGCTTACTCTACAAGACTACATCCGATATCAAGATTACCATGTAGATGCTCTGAGAGTGTGCCATTTGGAGCGTACTCAAACACCATCATTCTAATAAAAGGTTCATTCTCCTCACAATAACCAATAAGATTAACAAAGTTCTTGTGGTTCACACATGATAGAGTTTCAATCTACAAAAATATAAGAAACTTAGTGATAAAGTGCCAATAACCATCACCCACCCACTTTCACCATGCTATCCTATTTTTTTAACAGCAAAGATTACATAATCACTACTCCTAAATTACACCAATTTTACCTCATACCAGGAATTGAACCCTGGTCTCTCTCCAAGAGGCACAAAGCCTCTACCACCCCACCAAAGTGGTGGTGACCATGCTATCCTAATTGTTCAGTTGTTTCTCGTCGTGTACCCACTTTCCCCATGCAATCCTAACTAATTGCTTAGTAGTTTACTTTTTTACTCTCTGTTTGTTTTAGGTTTGTAATCCTTTATATAAATGGCTTGTGTCTTGGTCTATAGTTTGTGAATGAAAAATTAGAAAAAAAAATGTTGCAAGTGTTCTGGTTATTCATCTTAATTCTTGGAGCTTGATACTCAATAGATCTTTATCACTTAGCTTAATTTATATTTTTGATTGTATAAATAAGTTCGGGAAAAAAACAAAAACCTTTTTGTGGAATGCGATATCTGCACGTCTTGACCAATCTTTGAGTGTAGTAATTGTGGTTGAAGCAACACATATTTCAACTCCATTTGGCAATGTGCCTTTAAATAGCACACAACCATCAACTGTATCTATAATATTGCTAAAATCTTCACAAGCTGTTTCTAGCTCTCTCAAGTCTAGCTTTTGAACACCTGTGATAATTGTTTCAATTAGGGTGATAAGATGTGCGATTTGAAAGTGATAATGTGACATTGAAAAATTGTAATCTCTAATTAGCTACAATGAAACAGGCTAGAAGACATAACATTTCGATGTGATTTTGTTGTCTCAAGTTTAATATTAAATAGTGTTTGACAAGTTCTAATTATTTAATTTTGAATTAAAATTTAAAAAATGGTAACAAAAACTACAATGTTGTGTTAAAGAATGGACAATTTTAAGATATATGTAAAAGTATCGAATGGGTAAATAAGTAATTTTACCTTACCCCCTTTTATAACCATTATGTTGTATTAAGAAAAGAAAACATAAACATGAGTAATTAATTAGTAATTAATAAAAATGTAATTTACCTGTAACAAATGCTTCCTGTAGTTGTTTACTAAGTCCTGACTTCCATGGAGCCATAGTCTTCACAACTGGATGTCTAATCATGAACCATATAGCTATAGCAGTAAATAGAAGAAAACCTCCACAACACACTCCAACCATGATCAACCACATGTCTGAATTAACGTGAAGTTGACCACTAGAATCTGAGTCAGTACCATCAGATGATGGAGCTTCACCATCTTGGAGTTTCTTGATTTTCATTCTGATGGCAGTAAAAGATTTAGACACAAGATATGCAGGATGTTCAACTAGTTTTCGGTTTATAACGTTTCTATCTATGTGTAGATTTTGGACAATTTCTTCATTAACACAAGAACTATCTAAAATGCCCTTGCTAAACCTGAAACATGATAGAAACATAAGAAAAGTTATAAAAGAATAATACCAATTGAGGTAAAAAGTATGGTATTTTCTTACAATTGAAACAGTTTGAGATAACTAATGGCAGTTTCTTTAAATGGGGATATAAGGGAATCTTCATTCCTATTAGGATTAAAATTGCCTTGCCAGATGCTGCAATAATAATATGTTATGACTAGTAAAATACATGTCAATCAAATTAAACAAATTGCAAATAATAAAAAAACGCTTACTATCCACCAAGTTTCCTGTTCAGAAATCCAATTGCGTCTTTAACATAGAATGTAAAGCTTGGTATAAATTGCAACTTGTAGTCGTAATTAATTTTCTCAACTTTTTCGGGGATGTTTCCTTCAAGATTGTTGTTATAAAGCAGCCTGGGATTGGCAGAATCAAATAATTGAAGTCAAATGAACACATTTCTTAACTTCAAGTTCATAAAAGACTGGTTATATTTAAAAGAAAATTTTGATAAATCATATTGTAAAGGGCTGCAAATACACAGTAAAAGAAAACTTGTTGATATCACTTTTGTAAAATCCATGTTAATTTTGAGTCTTGAAATAATAGCTTTAACCTCAAAAGTAAAAAATCTATCTCTTAAAGAAAGGCAAGTGAAATTTGCATTCTTGGAAGATCCAACAAAACCCATAATCCACTTTTATTAAATGGGAATACTCCCCAAACCAAAATAAAGATTACTTAAGTAATTTACGTGACCACAAAATAAAATTTAACTAAATGCAGCAAAATTAGGTATGTTATAAACAAAAAAGAAAAGGTTGACTTTAATAAATAACAATTGTGATCTTTTGACTTTAAGTTAGAAGTTGTTTTTACAAAAATTTTTGATCAATATATCTTTTCAAAACATTTTTTTCACCAATTTTTCTTTTATGGCAGTCTTTTAAACAATTATATAAACTAACAATCTTGAAATTGAAAGCAATTTGATTGACATTTATAAGTAAAATATATAAACAAAATGAACATTTGGATTAGCATTATCTAAAGTTAAACCACTTACAAAAAATTTAGCGACTGTAACTTTCCTATCTCTGGTGGAATATTTCCAATCAATTTATTATCCCTTAAATCCAGCATCTCCAACATCTTGAGTTCACCAAGCTCTTTAGGAATAACTCCGGAAAAATGGTTGTGAGAGAGAATACTGATAATTGATAGATCAAAAACATATAAAATTTGATAAAAAAAAACCTTACCTCAACTTTTAATTTTTAAATTTCAAAATCCATATTAATATAATTGTTTGATTGATCGGCACTTACAGACGTCTCAGATGAGTAAGATTGCCTAACTCAGGTGCAAGTACTCCTTCCAAATATTGCCCTTTAAGATCACTTCAAGAAAAATATATAAGTACATCAAAACATGTTTAATGCAAGATATAAGTAACATAAACATATAAAATGATTAAAGAATATGATGGAATTACAGAACATGAACATGACCAAAAACACACTGAACATGAGACCATGAACACGGATCATGGTCATCAACATTCCAGCTTGTAAACGCCCCATTTGGATCATGAGAGACTCTTGCATGAAAATCTAATAATGCCAATCCTGCAATTTCAATTAAGCATACAATTAAAACACAAAAATCCCAATTTCTATAACATACGGAAAAATATAGATTCTTTTTCGAAAATTAAGATGAACTTACCTTCAAGATTAAGCGAAGAACACCCATGAACTAGAACAAGAATCCATATCAAGAAAAAAAAATATTGAATTCTATTAATCGTCCATCTACCTCCCATTGCACTTATAATTATATCGTGTGACGGTGGATGCAGCAGCTTCTTCTGCCAACACCCCGTCCCTATATCGCAAGCTATCTGAATGAGCCAGCTTTCTCTTGTGACAAACTTTCTTCTGAATGATCGATTAATCAAACACTGAGTCATGACTGAATAATAAATTTTAACCCAAAAAAATCTGGGAAAGATTGGATCTACAAAGATTAAATATTTGATCAATTAAATACAACCAAGAACCAATAAACTTACAAGAAGTTAGGTAGAAAGCGCAATCACGAACGCAATATATATACCAATTGTTTGTCTTTCTATAGGATTTCGATTTATTCGGATAAAATATATTATTCAAAAATCTTTTCAGGAAGAAATGTTGGTGAATAAAAATGCACCATTGAATGTAAACAAGAAGATGAAGAAGAAATGAAAATGGTAAAAAGAATGAAATGAATTCTTGAAAAGAAAAAGAATCAAGAAGTATGAATAATATTTACCGCCTTTTTCAAGATGATCTGAGAGGATTAACCTCTTTTAGACCATCTGAAAAAAGGGGGAAAGAATCTTCTTCTGTCCTGTTCTTTCTTCGGATATTTCTCTGATTACTTTGCCCCAAAACTGTAGCATCAAACAAACATCCACGTACTTTTTTCCTGTCCTTTTGTTTAGTTTCATTGATCTTTTGGCCTTTGGATTTTAATTTTTTTTCCCATTTGACCGAAAAAAAAATTTTTATGTTAGGAAAGACCTTGTTTTTTTTTTCTTTCTAATTCAGTTATTTTCGAGTATATCGCAACTAGTATATTTTATTATTCATCTTTTGTGACATTGTATTTTAAATTAGACACTAGTTATAAAAACTGTATGTCGTGTTGCGGCGAATTTCTTTTGTTATTTAGTCTGTGTTTATATGTGTTTGAAATCATTATGAAGGCGTTGTACACGGAACCTTTGATAAGAAAAAAAGTAGAAAAAAACTAAAAAATAACCGAAAGAAAATCAAATAAAAAAGTTCTATGGTAATGATGTTGTTCGGTAGAAACCCATAGTCAGAGATGAGCAAATAGTAATGGGCACCGGTACCAAATTTCCTAAACCGAAAGATCCTAAGTACCAGTTCGGCATTGACGTTTGGCGTTCCTGGTACCGGTTCGCTACCGGTATGTACCTTCATATACCGATACCGTAATCGGTATTTTCGGCACCAATACCGATTCGGTGTCGGTTGACACCGAGCTCATCCCTACCACTGAAACTAAAAAAAAGTTGTACAATACAGTTGTTGTTCCTACGGTACCCGTGATTAGGGATGCAGTACCAAATTTCTCGACCTAAAAGATTATCAAACTCAATCAGTACTGAGTTTTGGCGTTTTATGTACCAGGCTGGTGTTGGTTTTTACCTTCATGTACCGATAACGAACCGGTATTTTCGATACAAGTACCGGTTGACATCAAACTTATCAAACTTAAAAAGTAAAGAAAATAACAATTATTATAATATAAAAAAGCAAAATTAAAAATTAATATTTGATTATAGCTTTCAACTACTGTTCATTACGTTTCCTTTTTAATATATGTATAATATAATATACGTATAATTAGTGTAAGATCACATTAATTTTATTTATACAAAAATCGGCAACAATATATTTCTTTCCCGGCTAACTTCGTTGTCAAAAACTTTTATTTAAAAATCTTTCGGCCAATTAATTTTCCGGTGATGTACCATGAGCGTAGATGGTTGAAAAGAAATCTTAACTTGTAAAATTTTATAAAGGCATGACATGAATATAAGAACTAGTCAGCTTTTCATGATAAATCTGTACAGAAAAACAGTTTTTTTAATATTAGCATGCACATGTGAAAAGAATTATTTTTAAAAGACCTAATCATATCAATATATTAAGGCTATATGTATATTAATATGTACGTACATGTACATGAATGTAAAATCTATATATTTTTTTTACATAAGAGCATGATATGTGTGCATCTAAAAAGAAACATGTTAATACAACAATTAAAAAAATATACACTTATCTCTCTATGTACATCCATTAAAATATAATTATGTTTGGACAATACACCTAAAAAACACGCATTGGAAAAATGTGCACGTATGCATGCATATATAAAATTTTGTATGATACACTTGTTATTTACGATCCTTCAACGAATAGGCTATTAGTTTTAGCATCGAATTGAATTTGATCTTGAGCACAACTCTTGATACGTTCCACTTCTCCTCATGCCCGCATTCTGATCTCATGCATGCCCATGTTCACCACCCTTCACTAGTTTTACTTTAATATCAAGTTACTCCATGATTTCCATGTTCTAGTTAAGTTAGCATTTCCGGTTGTATTCTTTGTTATTTAAGTTATTTGCAGAGGAAATCCTGAGAATTCAGATGCTTTATTCGAGTCAAAAAATATATGCCCCTTACTATTGTATTTAGATATTATAACTCAAATGTGATTAATTACATGATGCCATTTTTATTACTTATATTTTTCATTTACATACCACGGTAAATCAATAATCAACCTATCATATTTTTATACTTCTTTTTCACTTTGAATATGTTAGATACAAAAGAAAATCGTCCAAATTTTACCAGATGATTATTCACATCTATATATAACCGGGAATTTTTAAAAATTTTGTGTCCTCGAAAAGAAACGTGCCCCAGCCGGACGCCTACATTGCCCCTCCTTAGAGCCCTCACTAGAAATTGGTATAAAAAATGATTGTTTCTATACTTTGTTTCTTGGGAGTGTTTGCCTACTAGAAAAGGCTTCTATCTTCGAGATTGGTTCATCTTGAATTGAACGTATAACAATGGTGCTTTCATTATTTCCTTCCTGCAAGGGAATACCGTCACACGATGAGACATTAGCTATGTCAAAACAACTCTTGAATTATGTCACCGCCAACGTCGACTAAATCGCCGCAACTTCAATTGTCAAATGGCCTCCCTTTCCACCGAGCAAAAAGAGGCATTCAAAGCCGACCTTGATCAAATTGTCGCCCAAATCACAGCACACCACTGTTCCATGTCCGACTACCAACCCGCCACGAAACCGCCACATCCTCCACAAAAAACAAATCCCGCATCACCGTTGACGACATCCTATACACTGACAACAACATCGGTACCAAACCCGTCGGAACCGTTTGCACAACCACCTGCCCCTACACCATCACCAAAAACATCCCCACCATTACTCGGCTCTGACAACTCTGCCCATCCGATCCACAAACCGGCATCACTACCAGTTCGGTACTGTATCGATATTTTCAGTAATGGTACTGGGTACGGTACCGGTACTACGTTCATCTCTATCGTAGACTATATCAGGTGTCATGGTCTTACTGGTACCATGACAAACGAAACCTATATCGAGCAAACAACATCGGTACTAGTGTAAATATCATCACAACCGGTATGGATATTCGTATTTATGGTCTTCGATCAATGTAAGACACGACTTTATTTTTTGGGTTTTATCAAATAACTTTGAGTTAACGTAACTGTTAAATAAGTTTTTTTTTTTTTTTTTTGTATCGTACAATTTGTGTTCAGAGTAAATATATTTCTTTGTGTCGTAGACTACACCGATTACCGGTACTAAGACGAAGCGGCCTGATACCGTCAAAACAACGTCCATACTAAAATCGGTGTTATTGGAACCGGTTTTGGTACTCAATTTTTGAATGGTGTAAAACACATGTGATATTTATTTGGGTATATCACAACATTATTTTTTCTTGATTTTCTTTTTCAGTTGCCATAACAAACGTCAGTAAAATAACGAATCGAATCAATATCGTTCGAATACCCGTCACATAGTACGCGAACTCCCACTACTTCATAATAATTCCTAGGCCACCAACCCATAACTACATAAAATAAATTATGACAACTGAATTACATTCCCAACCGGCTCCGTGATTCTTGTACTCTGGTTTCCGTGCGACCCGCAGCCCAAGATCTCAATCCATATTTTCATTGAAGCCCGTAACATACTATGTAGCCCATTAATTTACTGAAGCCCAGGTTCTCGTAAATTACAAGTTTTGTCCTTTATCTTTATACCACTTTTCAGACGGTGTCCTTTTTAAAGAATGTTAACAGGCGGTGTCCTTTACTAGGTATTTTGTTGCAAGTTTAGTCCTTTACACCCAACCCAGTTAAAAAACCCTGTTAATTGTTGGGTGTAAAGGACTAAACTTGCAACCAAATACCTAGGTAAAGGACTAAATTTGCAACAAAATATCTAGTAAAGGACACCGCCTGTCAACAATTAACAGGGTTTTTTAACTGGGTTGGGTATAAAGGACTAAACTTGCAACAAAATACCTAGTAAAGGACACCGCCTGTCAACATTCTTTAAAAAGGACACCGCCTGAAAAGTGATATAAAGATAAAGGACAAAACTTGTAATTTTTCCTTAATCATATTCACATCCTTTCTTTTTTAAATTAGTCCACGATCCTTTTGATTTAATTTAATTCCTGAATCCTGATGCATCCTTTTAAAACCAATTGAAATCAATCCTTACAATTAGTACATCCTAATTAGAAAATTATAAATCATTCCAGTCTAATTCAACTAATTATTAACCCATTTGATTTGCATCAATCTATTGAAATTGAATTAAATAATAAAAAAACTAAAGAAGGCTTGTAATGACTAAACGATGATGACAAAAATACACCAAGTTTGATCATTAACATGTTTATTTTTTGTTTCTCATATCGTTATTAACTCATTTTAGTATGTTATCATCTTGGAACCATAAAGCACAATAACAACTCCATGTAATATTTTATAGTAAAAGCAACACATTTTAGCGCGTTGCGGCGAAGACCCTACAGTAGTTCGGTTAGTATCGGTAAGCGAAGGAGACTAACCAAAAAGTAAGTTGTATATGACTAAAACAATATCTACATGTGTTCAACTACAGCGGCTACATTATCAACATCGAAAAGTAAATAAAAAACGTAATAAAAGAATTCAATTCTATTGATGTAACAAAAAAAAAAATCAATTCTAACTATTGTTGTAACAAAAAAAAAATCACATTCTAATAATTATGATTTTAGAAAACATATCAGGATTATATGTTGATGTATTAAATTTCCAAATAATATTATCGATATGTTATTCTATTTTATAAATAATGAAAACTCATACAAAAAGCAAATCAGACTTAAAAAAGAAATAAAAAATTCAAGGTGAGGAGAAACACCAAATGACCAAAGCACAAACATACATGTCATTAAAGATATCTCATGCTTTCGTTTTTTTATATGAAGCAACCTCGTTTTCATTTTTGTTTTTTTATAACATAATATAATGTTTCGTAAAGTTTCGAATATATCATTGTGACATGCTTATTTTTATCTATGTTTGGGTCGAAGTTTTTTTTAAAATCGAACGGTTCAAATATAAACGAATTTAAAGCGTGACACATCCAAAATAATTATAATTAATGAAAATTTTCACGCAAGAACTATTGATGTAACAAAAAAATCTGTTCTAATAATTATGGTATTAGAAAACACATCAGTATTATATATTGATGTATTTAACGTCCAAATAATATTATCCACATGTTATTCGATTTAAATTTATAAATCATGAAAACTCAACAATAAAACCAGAACCCAAACGAAAAAACAAAACAAAATTTAAAAAGAAAGAAAGGTAATTCAATGTGGGGAGGAACTTTTGTGAAGGTTCACCATTAATATTATAAAATTGTAAATAACCATTAAGATTACACGCGCTACGCGGCAGGATTTCGGTCAATATCTATTTTGGTTTAGTACAGCAACCGAAAGAAATATGTTCAAAACGTAAATCAGTTTGAATTTATACCAACTCGTATATAAATATAAACACGCAAAACTTGATTACAAAGTCTTTGGAAGGTTAAAGGATTCTGAGTGTTAATGCTAAAAGTTGAGGGTTAAAAGTGTAATAAAACACAAAAGAAAAATAAAAAATAAAAACATTGTTCACAAACTTTTCTAATTGTATTATAGTTAATAACATGTTGCATCACAGTTTGTCTGTTTGCTATTTTTATATTAATTGTATATTCTTTTGTTAAATTAAATGGTAGTTCATCAATAAGCAGTGCTTGTGTGAGTTTTCTGTCTGCTTAAGACTCTGTTTGGGTAGTTCAGAGAATCTGTTTTGTGGAGATCTAATTGCTTCAAAATCTGAACATATTAAAACGATTTTTTATGACTCTAATTTGTGTTTTTAGATTTGACAGATGAATAGATGTGATAATAATGTGAATGATTTTTTTATCATTATGCATATGATCTGTTGTTTTATCCCTCTTTCTATCCTATCACTATCCTATGGTCAAATAGGTTATTATTTGTATTGTAGCTGAAAAAATCGTTGTTTAATAAAATGTGGTATGTAAAATTTCTAAAAACTACCCGTGTGTTTGCACACGGGTTTTACATCTAGTAAAGCTAAAAAGAAGGAACTTTTGTGTATTGTAGTCTGTGATGCAATTAAATATATAGTATAGTATAATATATTGGTATGCAGTTAAGGGCACAAACTCCTTCATCGGGAATCTCTCTGTAAATTTGTTGGCAAACCATCGGTAAATTCTTTACCATCGTTGTGTTCTATAGCAGATTACCAACAAGTATCACTTTCACCAAGGTAAGTCTAACAGATGTGCTTGTCATTGATCCTCTTTTGCAGTGTATATTTGCAATAATAATTATGGGTATTAACATGTGTAATGAGGCGTATTGAAATGCACTAATTAGCAAGGTTCCCACTCTCTTCTTTAACCGATTTAATGGATACCAAAATAAATGCACTAATTAGCAAGGTTCATAACTGTCACACCCCGATTTCCACGTGTCTCACCGGTGGGCCCGGTGGGGGATTACCGTGACGATGTTGGCAACAATATAGCCAAACCACACAATTATATAAATGCACAGCGGAAGCTTAAAGATAAATATGTACTTCAACCTCTGGTTGTAATATCAAATGTATTACAGAAGTCGAATATATCCACAGCGGATCAAAATAAAATAAAATATTGTTCATTCAGATACGGCATCGAGTTTGCGAGACTATTCGTGATGCTTAGGAAGCTAATACCAGCCAATTTCGTATAGTACCTGCACTTAATCTTTTGGGGAAAATACGTCAGTTTACACTGGTAAATACATTCAACTGACACATTTGAAAATGTTTATTTAAAATTGATTTGAATGCACAAGGCACAAACTCTTTTATAACTTGGGAAAATTATTAAAATCTTGTGAACGTATTACATGTTCTTTTATGCGTTCAGTAGCCCGGGTCATGCCGGGTTAAAGATTTATAGACACACCACATTGCGTAAAACCGTAGTATAAAAACCAACGGCTACGTCTTTTAATTTAATGTCGACAATATATACCGGGTGTACGCCTACACCGGGATGTCGATGGTCGTGGCCATTTCGTAAAATGATGCCAAGGATATCCGGGACAACGGTCATTAAACCCCCCAAAGGCTTTTAAGAAACAAAACTGTTTAAATGAGCCGATCATATTATTTAATTAACCACCTAAGCGATGGAAAAATACAATGCTCAATCAAGCGGTATTAACATATCGTAACCCAAGCCCATATAGGGGAAATAAGTTAAAGTATTTACCTTTGCAAGTATATTTTCTTAATTTGATTAAATCACCGATAGCTTTTACTGGGCTCCTAATCTAGAACGAAGTTTTTAATTAACCTCTTAGAATCCTAACGAGTCTTTATAATGGCCGTAGCCTAGACCGGTTGGTTCCGATATGTGAATACTGTTTAATCGCGCGAAAGGGCGAAAACCGAGAATGGAGTGTGATTCTGACCCAACAAGTTCAGAGACTTGTTTTATATAGGTCTAAGGTTCACACTCTGGATTTTGGGGTCCGAATAATATACTTTGACCCGTATCGGCTAATTTATGAAAACTAGTTTCATAAGCCGAACCGTGCGCGCAATAGGCGAAACGGTTAACCATGAGAGTCTTACGCTTATTTCCTAAGTCAATATGCCTTAAAGAGTAGGATACCTTCCGTGATGCCCGTAACGAGTTTAAGTTAATATTATGCCCCGTAGGGGTTTCCGGTCATTTTAAAGACTTTTAAAGAGCTTTTCGAGTTCTACAGGAAATCTGAGTTTCCCGAACAGTTTATAAAGTCTAAAATACTTTATTTATTATTTAAAATCAGTAGCAACTGGAATCGGGTCAAAAGACCTTGTAGAACTCAAGTTTTGGCCGAAAAGGGCATATTCGGTATTTACCGAACCGTAGCCATAACCGCAGGTTATGAGCAAGGTAAAAATTATTAAAAATCTTTAAAATTCTCAAAATATTATTTTAATACAGTGGGTAAAAGTTTTGGTGACGAAATCTTGGTTTAGATAGGCGTTATGCTAATTGCGTCGTTAATTACAAAAGTTTACTTTAATTGCGCTTTTTAGCATAACTCTCATTCTAGACCTCGGATTGACGTGAAACTTTAAGGACATGCTTATAATTTAGTAAGCAAGGTTATGGTCCGTTCACGTGTCCGAAATACTCGTCTTATTTTTAAAAGGCCGTTACGGTCAACTTTTAGGCGATTAACGGAAATGCGCAAAAGACTCGGACAATTCATGAACCGATCACAGAGGTCTATACCATCATGTAACCTGGTACTATGAGAGTCCTAAGGCATATCTATACCTCACTAAAACGGGTTAGAACTGAAGTCAAAGCAAAAGTCAAACTTTTGCGACATTCGGCTCCGAATCGGGTCAATATAGCAAATGGTCGATTCAAACGAGCGCAAACAAGTTTGCATACTTATTATCATGTTTTATGATTATCAAAACAGGTTTCATAGCATATACATTACAGATTATGCACAAAATGGCAAAACGACTTTCTGTTGACTTTTTAAGTGCGCGTTTGACTCGATATTTGACATAGTTAGAGTGGTGATCAGAGGGAACCCTTTTAGGGGTTTATTACCCACATTAATACCAACTCATAACTACCTTTGATTCGTCATAAGACTGAACCATCACGGATTTATTTTAAAGTCAAACCGTATTTACGACGGTTTGGTTTCTAGTGATTTTCTAAGCATAAATTGAACTACAAAGGATCTTATGAACTTACAGAAGTTAGGACTTGCTTAGAGAGCAATGAGGAACACTTGAGAGCCTTTAGAATGACCAGAGAAGTGTTGTTGTGTTGTGATGAAGGTTATGAACACAAGTATGCTATTTATAGCCAAAGTCAAGGTCCAAGATCATCACACAACACCCTACAACTGATCATGGATGGTTGGCATGTGTCCTAGAGGGTTATGGGTCGAGTAGGGGGCACCCATGCTGCACTAATTGTCCAAATGATCATTCACAAGTTCAAAAGGCAAGTCTGTCCAAACATTCTGCATCTGGGCGTCCCACGCGGCCCGCATGGGAGTTCCTTGCATGTTTAATGCGGGTCGCCTGAGATTCAAATATCAGGCGCGTATCTTAGGTGGCTCGCGGCCCGCCTCAACTTAGGCCAAAATCATCACGCGGGTCGCGAGAGGTTAAAATTTCAGGTTTTTTAAAATCTTTTGTAATGATTACGAAATCCTGATAATTAATAACGAAATCTTTCGTAATGATTTACCTGACCTTTCGGGTTTGAAGGGGTAACTTTGCGGTTTGGCCCTCGGTTAATTACGACTAAGGACCTCGTGTTATTTACCCGCGTTATTCAATCCCCGGTTTGTTTATTAATTATTCGGAAAGCCTTAACTTTCACTGTTGACGCTTTTAACCCTTCTTATACGAATTCGATCATAACTTTCTCGTTTTAAAACGGAACTTCGCGAAATTTACACAGTATGTTCTAGTGAGCGTATAATACTGTTACAAAGCCTCGGGAGCGTTAAAGGGTCACTTAGAGGTATAATTAAACATGTTGACACAGTTAACCCCTGTAGCTTGTAATCTCTCACTTTCTTCCGCGTTTCGCTTCCGTACGATCCGTGATTTATTCGTTTGAAGGTACAAGAACCATTTAGGGTTACCATACAGTATATTTACCCTTTGTTGACATTTATAACCCTCGAATTTATATACTTTCAAGTTTTGTCAATATTAGTCCTTTATTTAATATCAATGCCACGTGTAAACAAATGACACGTGTTAACACATTATTGGACACAAAAATTCGAGGTGTTACATCCTCACCCCCTTAAAATAAATCTCGACCCAAGATTTACTCAAATAAATAGGGGTACTTTTCTTTCATTGTGTCTTCGACTTCCCACGTATATTCGGGACCTCTACGAGCATCCCATTTGACCTTTACAATCGGTACGTGCTTTCTTCGAAGCTTCTTCACCTGCCGATCTTCAATCGACAAAGGCTTTTCTACGAACTTTAAGCTCTCATCTATATGCACATCTGTGTGTGGGATCACCAATGATTCATCGGCGAAGCACTTCTTGAGATTGCAGATGTGGAACACATCGTGAATTCCATTAAGCTCTTCAGGCAAGTTCAACTTATAGGCGACTGATCCGACACGTTCAATGACCTCAAAAGGTCCTATGTATCTCGGACTCAGTTTGCCTTTCTTGCCGAAACGCATCACTCCCTTCCAGGGTGACACCTTAAGCAACACTTTTTCACCCACTTCGAAGTGAAAATCCTTACGCTTTGGATCAGCGTAGCTCTTCTGCCTATCTCTGGCAGCCTTGAGACGTTCCCGAATCTGGACAATCTTGTCCGTTGTCTGGAAAACAATCTCTGGTCCTGATAATTGGACCTCTCCTACTTCCGCCCAACAAACAGGCGATCTACATTTCCTACCGTATAATGCCTCGAAAGGCGCAGCCTTTATGCTGGTATGGTAGCTATTATTGTAGGAGAATTCGACTAGGGGTAGATTCTTATCCCAGTTACCACCTAAATCGATTGCACATGCACGAAGCATGTCTTCTAGCGTTTGGATAGTACGCTCACTCTGACCGTCCGTCTGTGGATGGTAAGCCGTACTGAAGTTTAAACGCGTGCCCAAAGATTGCTGGAAACTCTTCCAGAAATGAGACGTGTACCTGGTATCCCTGTCGGAGATAATAGTCACAGGTATGCCGTGTAAGGCTACAATCTTATCAACATAAAGTTGGGCTAACATATCGGAGCTATACGTCTCCTTGATGGGTAGAAAATGAGCTGATTTAGTCAGCCTATCGACTATGACCCATATTGTATCGTTTCCTTTCCTGGTTTTGGGTAACTTGGTTATGAAATCCATAGTTACACATTCCCACTTCCACTCGGGAAGCTCAGGCTGTTGTAGCAGGCCAGACGGCTTTTGGTGCTCGGCTTTGACTTGAGCACAAGTCAAGCACTTTGCTACGTGGGCGGCCACAGACTTTTTCAAGCCTATCCACCAATAGTTTGCCTTCAAATCATGATACATCTTGTCTGCACCAGGATGGACAGAATATTTGGAACTATGGGCCTCCTGGAGGATAATATCTCGTAGTCCTCCATAAATCGGAACCCATATTCGTCCGTTTAATCTAAGGATTCCATCCTTGCTAAGAGTCAACTGCTCCTTAGTTACTCCTAACTTTTCATTAGGATAATTAGCTTCCAACACAGCCTCTCGCTGTGCAGCTAAAATCCTTTCAATTAAATTGTTCTTGACCTCAATGCTCTTGGCAGTGATTCGAATAGGTTTTACCCTTTCTTTCCTGCTTAAGGCATCAGCGACTACATTCGCTTTGCCGGGATGGTACCTGATCTCGCAATCATAGTCATTCAAGGTTTCCATCCAACGGCGCTGCCTCATGTTCAACTCTTTCTGATTGAACAGGTGCTGGAGGCTTTTATGATCAGAATAAATCACAAATTTAATACCATAAAGGTAATGCCTCCACAATTTCAGTGCAAATACAACGGCACCCAACTCCAAGTCGTGGGTGGTGTAATTCTTTTCGTGCACCTTTAATTGCCTTGAAGCATAGGCAATCACCTTGCCCTTCTGCATAAGCACACACCCCATGCCTGTGTGTGATGCATCGCAGTAAACTACGAATTCGTCTGTACCTTCAGGTAGTGTCAACACAGGTGCGTTGCTTAGCTTCTGCTTCAGAATTTCGAAGGACTCTTGCTGCTTTGGGCCCCAAATAAATTTTTCTTTCTTCTTGGTTAAGGAAGTCAGGGGCGCAGCAATCCTTGAAAAATTCTCAATAAATCTCCTGTAGTATCCTGCTAACCCCAGGAAACTAAGAATTTCGGTAGGCGTCTTTGGCTCTTCCCAGTTCATGACTGCCTCTACCTTCGCGGGGTCCACTTGGATACCACGCTCACTTACAACGTGACCTAAAAACTGAACCTCTCGTAGCCAAAATTCGCATTTCGAGAATTTGGCGTAGAGTTTCTCACGCTGTAGTAATTTGAGAATGCAACGGAGGTGCTTCTCGTGGTCAGCTTGGCTTTTGGAATATATAAGGATATCGTCGATGAAGATTATGACAAATTTGTCCAAATACGGCTTGCAGACGCGATTCATGAGATCCATGAACGCAGCCGGTGCATTTGTGAGCCCAATAGGCATCACTAGGAACTCGTAATGACCATAGCGAGTCCTAAATGCAGTCTTATGTACATCTTCATCTCTGACCCTTAGCTGATGATAGCCCGACCTCAAGTCGATCTTAGAGAAATAGCTCGCTCCTTGCAGCTGATCGAACAGATCATCGATCCTCGGCAAAGGATATCTATTCTTTATGGTAACTTTATTTAGCTCTCGATAGTCGATGCACAACCGCATCGATCCGTCCTTCTTCTTTACAAATCGGACTAGTGCTCCCCAGGGAGATGAACTAGGTCTGATAAAACCTTTCGCCAGCAGTTCGTCCAACTGGGTCCTCAGTTCCTTCATTTCCGTTGGAGCCAGCCTGTAAGGTGCTCTTGCTATCGGAGCTGCTCCAGGAATGATGTCTATTCTGAACTCCACTTGTCTATCTGGTGGCAAACCAGGTAGTTCTTCAGGAAAAACCTCTGGGTATTCAGAAATGACAGGAAGATCTTCGATCTTCGGCTTAGGTTCTTCTATTATCACCTGAGCCATGTAAATTACGCAGCCTCTGTTCAAACACCTAGAAGCTTTGAGCATAGATACATCTTCGGGCAATCCGTACTGTGTATCTCCTCGAATGGTAAGCGATTCACCATTCGGAGTTTTTAACACTATATGCCTTTTGCCGCAAATGATTTGGGCCTGATTACGGGATAACAGTCCATGCCTAGAACAATGTCGAAACCTGCTAGTTTGAAGGGAAGTAGAGATAGGGGAAAAGAATGGTTCTTAATGGACATTTCACATCCCTCTAGCACAGTGGAGACGGTTTCTAACGTGCCGTCTGCTAACTCTACCTCGTATTTCATATCTAGGGTTTTGATCGGCATACTTAACAGTTGGCAAAATTTCTGGTCTACAAAGGATTTATCGGCGCCAGAATCGAATAGTACTCTTGCAAATATATTATTTACGAGAAAAGTACCTGTAAGCACATTGTCGTCCTGAACTGCCTCCTTTGCATCCATGCGAAAAACTCTCGCATTTGACTTCTTGGTCTCCTCCGCCTTTTTGGCGTTCTTAGGGCAGTTGCTCTTGATATGCCCCTTTTCATTACAACCATAGCAGGTTGCATCCTTGATCTTCTTGCATTCCACAGTCTTATGATCCTTGGACTTGCACAGTCCACAGGAAGGAGTCTTTGGTTGTGACTGTGAATTTGATGCAAACCTGCACTTCCCAGAGTGGGGTTTCTTGCAGATTTTGCAGTTGGGCCTTTCACCAGCTTGCCCATCTTTCTTCGCCTCCGACCCTCTTTTGCCTTCACCGTTTCCACGGTGCTTCTTCCCTGACCTTCGTGAGGTATCATCCTCACGTTTCCTCTTCTCAGCCTCCTTGCTCCTTAGGGTCCTCAAACGGACTGCGTCTAAAGTGAGAGACAAGGAGAGGTCAGTAACTGACCTGAAGGTCGTCGGCCGGGAGGCCTTTACACTCGCCTTTATCGCAGGCTCCAATCCCCCAATGAAACGGGCGATTCTTCTAGACTCTGGTGTCACAAGGTACGGAACCAGGCGAGACATCGTATTGAAGCTCGTCAAATAAGCCTGGCAGTCCAGGTTCGTCATCACCAGTGACACAAAGTCAGCCTCGATCTTCTCAACCTCATGCTGAGGGCAGTAGTTTTCCTTAATGAGAGCAATAAATTCCTCCCATGTCATCTTGTATAAAGCAGACTTACCCGATGCCTGCACCAACGCCCTCCACCATGCCAGGGCCTCGCCCTTAAATGACTGGGACACAAACTTCACCACATCCTTCTCTGCGCACCCACTGATGTCCACAATAGTGTCCATCTCATCTAGCCAGGTGATACAATCAACAGCACCTTTCTCCCCCGTAAATTCCCGGGGCTTACAAGATACAAAATACTTGTAGGTGCAACCCTTGGCACCAGATGCATCAGTGTACTCTCGTTCACGACGAATACTATTTTCAGCTGACGAGTGGTTGTCGTCATCTTTCTTGGGTTGAGAGGGTGGTTTGGAGTGTGTCTTTGGTTTGGAGGGTGGTTTTGTTACAGATCTGCTACGAGACTCAGTGTATTGACGATCAAGAGCTGCCTGAACAGCATTGTCAATCAGAGCCTTTAGCTGTGCGCCTGTCAGATGCACTGGCGCATTGTCGTAGTCATCATCATTAGTATGGCTATTCTCTCCATTGGGATCCACCATTGTAACTTGAATCTGTTACAGAAGATAACAAAATTTTATTCAGGAGATTATTATATAATTGTCTTTTATGACAATTTGTCAACCATGGTAACAGAGACCATAAGTGGTTAACTTATTAGTCATTAAATCTTAGGATTTGAATACATCCTATTTTAGCTATAACAATAATATTGGCGGCATAAAGCCTAATTACGAGGATGTTTTATAATATTAGCCGAGATTTCAGAGAATCAAAGGCATAGAGGTTTGAACCGTAGTTCTCTTACCCCGTTCTGGCAGGGAGTCATAGACCACCACTGTCTTTTGTCTTTGTAAGACAATTATTACGGCCCATAGGCATTACACCTCTAATGGATGTTTTAATAAGATAGGCCCGTAGGCACTACATCTCAAATGGATGTTCTAAATAAGGTTGGCCCGTAGGCACTACATCACTAATGATGTTTTAAATAAGGTTGGCCCGTAGGCCCTACATCGCTAATGGATGTTTTTATAAATGATCATCTTCATTGATGATTTTTGCCCAAGATTTATAAATCATTTAGTTGGGTCTTTAAAATCCTCTAAAGGATTATTGCATAAGAATGACTTGTGTGATTTTAACGAATCACATCCGCCATGATCGTCAACATGCTTGCAGAGGTTAACAGGGAATCTGAATCTTTTAACTAAGTCTTACCATCTTGGCCGGATCTTACAAGACACCAGGCTAGGTTTCACTCTTAAGATTCTTTATTTAGGCAGATCAATTTAAAAGGAATGGTTTTGATTTATTTCATACATATTAAAACAAAACTCATAACATACATTCCATAACCTCAAATACAATCACATATTGCCCTAAATGGGTCTTTCAAATAGTACATACCTCTATAGAGGTTTAAAATAAGTGACAAGTCCACGCAGGGACTAACATAAAATAAGTGTCCATGCAAGGACTAAAAGATAAGTCCACGTAGGGACTGAAATATGATAAGTGTCCACGCAGGGACTTATTTCAAAGTAGAAATTACATTAGTACAATTTATTAAGGGCTAGTGGTCACGTTTCTTCTTTTTGCCCTTTAGTAGGTTCGCCAAGCCTTTGAGAAATCCTCGGTGGCTCTTTTTCTCTTCCTCGAATTCTCTTTCCACACGATCTAGTCGATGGAGTATCTCTTCCTGTTCAGGAGGAGAGAAACGTGGTTGTGGCGCTTGTTGCGGAACTGGGGGTCTGGGAGGTATTGGATACCCATGAGCTGAGTAGTCCGGTGGTCCCATGTTCCCATGAGCTCCGTCGGGGTAGCGCGCATTATATCTAGCCGACACCACATATGGGTCGCGCTCATAATTATAGTTGTAATGTGCCTGAGACGGTTCGAACGGGTTGTAAGCCGTTGGACCCGTGTAAGCAGGTATGGGTTGGTCGTACCCAAATGGTGGCGAATTTGGTGCAGCTGGTGCGGAGTTCGCCTCTTGTATAGGACTTGAAGGTCCTTCTTCTTGTAGTGGCGGATAGTGGCTACTACTAGAGTGTCGAGGGGTGCTGAAGTGGATACCCCCTCCTCCTCGTGTGGACATACGAGCATTTGTCCTCCTACGCCTTGGCGGATCAGGCATTACTGGTTGCGCCGGTGGCGGAGGTGGTGGCGTAACTGCCTCAAAGCGTGAATCCTCAGAGGGATCCTGTGGATGTCGCGGTTGTTGTGATGTCTGTTGAGGTGGCGTGTAGTACCACTCATGTCGGTCAAACAACGCTTGGAAACTGTCTGGTCCCTGATAGGGTGTGCCATGGAAGGATGACCCATCAGAGACTTCTATCGGATGTGTGGGCGTACCACGAGCAGGTTCAGTTGGATCAGTATCTTCATCCATATGATCTTCGGAGAAGTGATCTTGTGGCCCTAATGGAACAAAGCCTGAAGGTTCCTATATGTAGTCAGCTGGATTAAACTGACCTATGAAGTATGGAGTAGGGTCGTCGTAATTTCGATGCGATACCGAACGTTGTAGAGGTATGAAGGAAGGTTGTGGGTTGTTGGGATCATTTTCTGAGTTTGGCCCAAAGGAGTGCCGGTATGATGGCGTCGAGCTGTGCGAGGTGGAATGCCTCGCGGGTTCGTAAAGATCTCTTCGTCGTTGTGGTTCTTCGCTCCTTGTCATTGAAGGAGGTCTTGTACCTGACGGTCCAGCTTCGTGATCGTGATGTGTCACGATATCTCCTCTGCCTCTTCTTCCCCTTCCTCTTCCTCGGAATATTACGGGCGGCATTTTTCCTGCTTTATAAAACTTTAAATACCAATAATAAAAGAAAAAGACAAAATTGGAATAACAATTCGATTTTGTCTTAAGTTCTTGTCTAGACTCAAGTATGTGCAATTGTGTCATTCAGATTAAACACATTAGGATAGTGTTTAATTCACTCAATGTCGGCTCTGATACCAACCTGTCACACCCCGATTTCCACGTGTCTCACCGGTGGGCCCAGTGGGGGATTACCGTGACGATGTTGGCAACAATATAGTCAAACCACACAATTATATAAATGCACAGCGGAAGCTTAAAGATAAATATGTACTTCAACCTCTGGTTGTAATATCAAATGTATTACAGAAGTCGAATATATCCACAGCGGATCAAAATAAATAAAATATTGTTCATTCAGATACGGCATCGAGTTTGCGAGACTATTCGTGATGCTTAGGAAGCTAATACCAGCCAATTTCGTATAGTACCTGCACTTAATCTTTTGGGGAAAATACGTCAGTTTACACTGGTAAATACATTCAACTGACACATTTGAAAATGTTTATTTAAAATTGATTTGAATGCACAAGGCACAAACTCTTTTATAACTTGGGAAAATTATTAAAATCTTGTGAACGTATTACATGTTCTTTTATGCGTTCAGTAGCCCGGGTCGTGCCGGGTTAAAGATTTATAGACACACCACATTGCGTAAAACCGTAGTATAAAAACCAACGGCTACGTCTTTTAATTTAATGTCGACAATATATACCGGGTGTACGCCTACACCGGGATGTCGATGGTCGTGGCCATTTCGTAAAATGATGCCAAGGATATCCGGGACAACGGTCATTAAACCCCCGAAAGGCTTTTAAGAAACAAAACTGTTTAAATGAGCCGATCATATTATTTAATTAACCACCTAAGCGATGGAAAAATACAATGCTCAATCAAGCGGTATTAACATACCGTAACCCAAGCCCATATAGGGGAAATAAGTTAAAGTATTTACCTTTGCAAGTATATTTCCTTAATTTGATTAAATCACCGATAGCTTTTACTGGGCTCCTAAGCTGGAACAAAGGTTTTAATTAACCTCTTAGAATCCTAACGAGTCTTTATAATGGCCGTAGCCTAAACCGGTTGGTTCCGATATGTGAATACGGTTTAATCGCGCGAAAAGGCGAAAACCGAGAATGGAGTGTGATTCTGACCCAACAAGTTCAGAGACTTGTTTTATATAGGTCTAAGGTTCACACTCTGGATTTTGGGGTCCGAATAATATACTTTGACCCGTATCGGCTAATTTATGAAAACTAGTTTCATAAGCCGAACCGTGCGCGCAATAGGCGAAACGGTTAACCATGAGAGTCTTACGCTTATTTCCTAAGTCAATATGCCTTAAAGAGGTTGTGGTATCAGTAGGATACCTTCCGTGATGCCCGTAACGAGTTTAAGTTAATATTATGCCCCGTAGGGGTTTCCGGTCATTTTAAAGACTTTTAAAGAGCTTTTCGAGTTCTACAGGAAATCTGAGTTTCCCGAACAGTTTATAAAATACTTTATTTATTATTTAAAATCAGTAGCAACTGGAATCGGGTCAAAAGACCTTGTAGAACTCAAGTTTTGGCCGAAAAGGGCATATTCGGTATTTACCGAACCGTAGCCATAACCGCAGGTTATGAGCAAGGTAAAAATTATTAAAAATCTTTAAAATTCCCAAAATATTATTTTAATACAGTGGGTAAAATTTTTGGTGACGAAATCTTGGTTTAGATAGGCGTTATGCTAATTGCGTCGTTAATTACAAAAGTTTACTTTAATTGCGCTTTTTAGCATAACTCTCATTCTAGACCTCGGATTGACGTGAAACTTTAAGGACATGCTTATAATTTAGTAAGCAAGGTTATGGTCCGTTCACGTGTCCGAAATACTCGTCTTATTTTTAAAAGGCCGTTACGGTCAACTTTTAGGCGATTAACGGAAATGCGCAAAAGACTCGGACAATTCATGAACCGATCACAGAGGTCTATACCATCATGTAACCTGGTCCTATGAGAGTCCTAAGGCATATCTATACCTCACTAAAACGGGTCAGAACTGAAGTCAAAGCAAAAGTCAAACTTTTGCGACATTCGGCTCCGAACCGGGTCAATATAGCAAATGGTCGATTCAAACGAGCGCAAACAAGTTTGCATACTTATTATCATGTTTTATGATTATCAAAACAGGTTTCATAGCATATACATTACAGATTATGCACAAAATGGCAAAACGACTTTCTGTTGACTTTTTAAGTGCGCGTTTGACTCGATATTTGACATAGTTAGAGTGGTGATCAGAGGGAACCCTTTTAGGGGTTTATTACCCACATTAATACCAACTCATAACTACCTTTGATTCGTCATAAGACTGAACCATCACGGATTTATTTTAAAGTCAAACCGTATTTACGACGGTTTGGTTTCTAGTGATTTTCTAAGCATAAATTGAACTACAAAGGATCTTATGAACTTACAGAAGTTAGGACTTGCTTAGAGAGCAATGAGGAACACTTGAGAGCCTTTAGAATGACCAGAGAAGTGTTGTTGTGTTGTGATGAAGGTTATGAACACAAGTATGCTATTTATAGCCAAAGTCAAGGTCCAAGATCATCACACAACACCCTACAACTGATCATGGATGGTTGGCATGTGTCCTAGAGGGTTATGGGTCGAGTAGGGGGCACCCATGCTGCACTAATTGTCCAAATGATCGTTCACAAGTTCAAAAGGCAAGTCTGTCCAAACATTCTGCATCTGGGCGTCCCACGCGGCCCGCATGGGAGTTCCTTGCATGTTTAATGCGGGTCGCCTGAGATTCAAATATCAGGCGCGTATCTTAGGTGGCTCGCGGCCCGCCTCAACTTAGGCCAAAATCATCACGCGGGTCGCGAGAGGTTAAAATTTCAGGTTTTTTAAAATCTTTTGTAATGATTACGAAATCCTGATAATTAATAACGAAATCTTTCGTAATGATTTACCTGACCTTTCGGGTTTGAAGGGGTAACTTTGCGGTTTGGCCCTCGGTTAATTACGACTAAGGACCTCGTGTTATTTACCCGCGTTATTAAATCCCCGGTTTGTTTATTAATTATTCGGAAAGCCTTAACTTTCACTGTTGACGCTTTTAACCCTTCTTATACGAATTCGATCATAACTTTCTCGTTTTAAAACGGAACTTCGCGAAATTTACACAGTATGTTCTAGTGAGCGTATAATACTGTTACAAAGCCTCGGGAGCGTTAAAGGGTCACTCAGAGGTATAATTAAACATGTTGACACAGTTAACCCCTGTAGCTTGTAATCTCTCACTTTCTTCCGCGTTTCGCTTCCGTACGATCCGTGATTTATTCGTTTGAAGGTACAAGCACCATTTAGGGTTACCATACAGTATATTTACCCTTTGTTGACATTTATAACCCTCGAATTTATATACTTTCAAGTTTTGTCAATATTAGTCCTTTATTTAATATCAATGCCACGTGTAAACAAATGACACGTGTTAACACATTATTGGACACAAAAATTCGAGGTGTTACAATAACACCATAGCTTTACCCCAGCCATCATGAATTCCAATAATATCGTTTGTCTCTTACATCTTACTCATAGAAGATTGAAAATAAATCTAAAGTCTTGACTGCAAGAGAAACATCTAAACATCAAAACCTGTACATTCTTGTTCAACTGATTCTCCTTTTACATTCTTGTTCAAACATTGTTGTTCAACTGATTCTCCTTTTAACATCTAAACATTAAAATATTTTAGATGAATGCATCAGATGCTAGTATTTGTCAGACCGATTCTGTATTGGCTTCAGATATTATCGCTTCTGAATTACTGCTCCAGGTAATATATACGGACCGACCAAGGAAACCGTATGTGGCTGAATTTACAATCAGCTGAACTTCATTTTGCACTATAGCCATACTACAATTCATGATTACGCAATGCTTGAATTCATGTTGAATTTTTATTATGGCTTTAATTTTGGAGTTTAATTGAATGTTTGTGCTGTAAGGGATTTGTTTTTGTGTGAGTTGCTTTTTTTTTTTTTTGATGTTTGGGTAGTGTTACTTGATATGTTGCCTTTGCTAGCAACCTGTTTGATGAAATGCCACATAAAGACAGGTTGTCTTGACCCTGAGTTGTAAATGTTGAACAAAAGTTCAATAGTGTTATGTAAAACCTCGCAAAATCATGTCCAATATAATGAAGACACGTTTCATGAAGATTAAATGTATAAGGAATTGATCTGGAGGGACTATAATTATCAAACAATGTAATTATGTAAGTAAAAGGATCCAAGGTGTCAACATTCCATTCTTGTGCCTCTGATTGACCTCACACGATGTTCGTATTCTTTAATGAATAATTTGTCGGACATAGAAAGTCGTTTGTGCTTAAAATAAGGATCTTACGAAACATAGGGGTTAAAAGTGTCAACATGTTAAATGTTACCTCCAAGTGACCTTATAACGACCCCGAAAGCATTGTAATAATTGTATATTTTGCTCTCACGAATATTGGATAGTAATTTTATGGAGTTTCATTGAAAACAAGACTTCTAGGGTGATCTTACATCTAACCAGGAGCTTAACGGAGTTAATATGGGACCCAAGGCCCTTAATAGTTAACTATGGGGGGTCATAAGTGCAATAAATGAAAGTTATTTAAATTAAAAATGGACCAGGGACTAAAACTGCAATAAATGAAAGTTTTTAACCGTTTGAAGAGAGCCTCGCGGGGCGCGTAGACATTCTTTGCAGTCTACGCGGCCCGTGACAAAGGTGCAAGCGACAAAAAACCTACACAGCTGCAGGTTCAACCTGTTCCACCGCCTTTGCATGCAAATTTTCGATTCTAGGGGCTTGTTTGATGGTTTCTTCTACCACCACAACACATGTAAACATCTAGGAGCCTCCCTAAACAGGTGTAATGATCTTTGCAACTTCAAAACTCCTATAAATAACCCCCATTTTGATCACTTAGAACTTGCACATTGAATTTTCATTCAAAGCTCACTCTTTGAAGCCTCCTAGAGCTAAAGGAAGCTTTCACAAGTTCAATATTCGTGCTAAGGACTATGGTAAGTGTTCTTAGCTTCCTAAGTTTAAGTTTTATTAGCTTAATGACAGTAAGTCAAAGTTATCGTAATTAAGCTTTGACTTTGTGATTAATCACAAACGGTCCATCCATTATTCGAATTGAAAGTGGCTATGTGTTGGTAATTATGTAGGTAATAAACCCTTAAAAGGGCACCTTCTAATTATCACATTATCTCAGTCAATTGTTGGGTCAAACTTATTAATAAAAAGTCAAACGAGTCAGTTTTTACAAATTAATTCATAACTGATAATGCAGAGGTTATGGAACATGTTTTAACACTAAAATAACTTGGTAAATAATATAAGAACATGTTTAGGCATATTCAACCCGACAATTCTGAGTTTAGGCTCGGTTCGCAACCGAAAGTCGCAAAAGTAGACTTTTGGTTTGACTTTCAGTTCTGACCTGTCACACCCCAAAATCCACACGCGGAGTACCACCGCCAGGAGGCGTGACTGACCAGGATCAAGCCACCAATCATATTGAACATAACAAGTAATAAATGAAATTCAACCACACAATATGAAAGGTGATTCAAATAAAAAACATAGTTAAGTGTTTAGCGGAAGCAAAGTTGTAAAACCCAATGTAAGTATTAAGTACGAAATAAAGTAATGTTTTTAGCATGGCACACACTGCCATATCCCACAACGACCGCGCCTCCCTGTGCAAGCTCCATGAGTACCTAACGACCTGCAAGGCATGTAACAATGAGTCAACAACAAAGTTGAGCGAGTTCACAGTTGGTTGTTTAGTTATGGTATTCGTTTCGTAAATCATATGTTCATTTTGTAAACCATGTATCGTATTAATTCGTATCACGGTCTCCCAGACATGTTTGCGAAGATTAGTGGGGGCTTCCCATGTGTTACTAGACCGTGTGTATCGACTGCGACGAAAATGTAAGAGGTGCCCTAAGTCAATGTCTACCCTTTGCCCATAGTCCATTAGTACACGCCCGTTCGAACGACACGGTGTGAGGTTTGTTAAACCTAATAGCGCTATTAACTAATGACCCGCTCGCCATAGGCCTCGGCGATTAAGTCAATATGATGAGGGACTTCATTGACAGAGGTTTGGTCAAGTGTGTATACTTGGCATCCTACCCACGGAGGATGGTCGTAATTACCGTATAGTTCGTTTACCCATTCCCAACCCTTGGGAATCCCATGCCTTGGAAAGAGTGTGAACTCACCTTGGTTTGCTTGGTATCCTAAAGTATGTGCTCACAGTTAATCAATCAAGGCCTAGAGTACACACGTATACATAATCAGTTTGTATTCACAAAGTTTAACTAACAGTCAAGATCACCACGTTTATACAAGTAACAACATAGCACATAGTATTTACCAGTTACACAAGTTCATGCAAGTCCTACGTAACATTAACAGCAGTTAACTAACTCAGTTAACCCTTAACAGAATTAAACTAAGTTACTGTGCACTTTAACAACTCGACGAAACACACCATTTCGTCGTAAATTTCCCTTCGACGAAACCCATCCCTTTCGTCGTGCATGATCTCGGCGAAACGCCCTCCTGTTTCGCTGTAATTACCCTCGGCGAAACACAATTGTTTCGTCGTATCAGTTTCGTTGTGATATGCGTTTCGTCCATACAATCAGTTACGTCACGTAACTGATGATTACCCAGAAACCCTAATTACCATTAAGCAGTTGATCGACAACATCTATTCCAGTCATGATTCGCAAGTTATCAAAACATAGGAAGGTACATAACGGTAATACGCATTCGATCAATATTCAACCACATGATTTACATCATCATTCCAATCATGAACAGTGACATAAACAATTGAATTCATGAACATCAATCCTAACCTAAACGATTAATAACAGGACATCAACCCTTTCTATTTACTAGTTCATCAACAAGCAATTCAAATCGCGACACACCAACTGTAACCGATAATAGATCTTACTATAATCAATTTATCATCTTAACATGAACATAGACATTACTTAGCATCGATCTCTAATGATTTCAATCAAATAGTTCACGACAATATAAATCAAACAATCACGCAAGGGTTAAACACTAACCGCGATGAATGATTTGATCGATTAAAGATGGCTCCGAGGCACACAGTCGCCGTCAACAGGGAGAGAGAGTTCTAGGGTTTCTTCTTTTCTAAAATGTGACGAACGAAACACTAACACCCAATAAATTACACGCGTAACATACTGGGCCCTTAATGGACTTCGGCGAAACAATGGGCCGGTGAAACACTTCTGTTTTGTCGTAGGTGTATGTGACGAAACAACTCTGTTTCGTCGAGCCTTGTTTCATCAATGAGGGTTATGGCGAAACGCCCTGTTTCGTCGAACTCATTCATGTTCACACAGTTTAAGTTTTCATAAAGGATATATGATAAACACCTTAATCACATTAAGTAGATAATTATATTAAACAAACTTCTCAACATAAAATCCAGTGTACAGTTACAAAGCAAACAAGTCAGTATAAGCAAACAACCAAACAATTAACGTGCATTTAATGCAAAAATGGAATCTTGGAAACTCGAGTTGTCACATTATCCCCAACTTGAAAGAAATTTCGTCCCGAAATTTAGCATGCGGTTACTGAGGAAGCTAGTTGTGTTGTGTAGTTTACTGGTTTTCTTGGGGTGTCACATCATCCCCCCGTTGATTTGGAATTTCGTCCCGAAATTCTGTAGTAGCTTCAGCCTCAGTAGTAGTTGCATTGTTCCCGAACAACTAGGGATACTTGAGTTTCATTTGATCTTCTCGTTCCCAGGTGAACTCTGGGCCACGACGAGAGTTCCAACGAACTCGAACAAGAGGTATTCTGGTGTGCTTGAGGACCTTAACATCCCGGTCCGTGATTTCGACTGGTTCCTCGACGAATCGCAACTGATCGTCGATAGTGAGCTCCTTCAAAGGAATTATGAGGGTCTCATCTGACAGACACTTCTTCAGATTTGACACGTGAACAACGTTGTGAACTCCACCGAGTTCTGCTGGTAGGTTCAGTTTGTAGGCCACTTTGCCTATTTTCTCAGTGATTTCAAACGGTCCGACATACCGCGGATTGAGCTTGCCTCGTGTGCCAAAACGAACTATACCTTTCCAAGGTGAGACTTTAAGTAGCACTCGATCCCCAACCTGGAACTCGAGTGGTTTCCTGCGCTTATCAGCGTAGTTTTTCTGACGGTCATGAGCTGCCGCCATTCGTTGCCGTATCTGAGCAATTCTTTCTGTTGTGTCTACCACAAGTTCTGGACCCGTGATCTGACTATCCCCCGCCTCTGCCCAACATAGAGGTGATCGGCATTTACGCCCGTACAATGCCTCAAATGGAGCGGCTTGAATGCTGGTGGGGTAACTGTTGTTGTACGAGAACTCCACTAACGGGAGATGTTTTTCCCAGCCATTGCCGAAATCGATAACGCATGCCCGAAGCATGTCTTCTAGAGTCTGGATAGTACGCTCAGACTGCCCATCCGTCTGAGGGTGATAAGCTGTGCTCATGTCTAATCGTAAGCCAAAAGATTTGTGCATCGCTTGCCACAGTTCAGAAGTAAAACGTACATCACGATCGGAAATAATAGAGGTTGGCACCCCGTACCTCGAAACCACTTCTTTCAAGTAAATGTCTGCTAATGTAGAGAACTTGTCTGTTTCCTTCATAGCCAAGAAGTGTGCAGACTTAGTGAGTCGATCCACGATCACCCAAATAGTATCATTCCCACGCTGAGATCTAGGCAGGCCAGTAACAAAGTCCATGGAAATTTCCTCCCATTTCCATTGTGGTATCTTTGGTTGCTGGAGTAGGCCCGATGGTTTCTGGTATTCTTTCTTGACTCTCGCACAGGTCAAACACTTGCTGACGTAAGTTGCTATGTGGGTTTTCATACTAGGCCACCAATACGTAGTTCTGAGATCGTGGTACATCTTATCCGAACCAGGATGTACCGAATAGCGAGACTTATGTGCTTCATCCATTACAAGTTCTCGTAAATTACCATAGAGTGGGACCCAGATGCGTCCTGTTACGTAGTAGGCGCCGTCTTCCTTTTGTTCTAACCGCTGCCTTGAACCGCGTAGGGCTTCAGCCCTGACGTTTTCTGGTTTCAATGCTTCTACCTGAGCATCTCGTATCTGTGCAGGAAGACTAGACTGGATGGTAAGTTGTAATGCTCGCACGCGTCTAGGTGCAGTGTCCTTTCGACTGAGGGCGTCGGCCACAACATTTGCTTTGCCCGGGTGGTACTTGATGGCACATTCGTAATCGTTCTGTAGCTCGACCCATCGACGTTGACGCATGTTTAATTCCTTCTGCTTAAAGATATGCTCGAGACTCCTATGATCAGTGTAGATGGTGCACTTGGTACCGTACAGGTAATGTCTCCATATCTTAAGCGCGAAAACAACAGCTCCCAGCTCTAAATCGTGTGTAGTATAGTTCCTTTCGTGAATCTTAATTGGCGCGAAGCATAAGCAATGACTTTATCCCGCTGCATCAATACACAACCAAGACCTTGTATTGATGCGTCACAATAAACCACGAAATCGTCCGTGCCTTCAGGTAATGAGAGAATAGGTGTGCTACAAAGCCCATCCTTTAAGTGTTGAAATGCTGATTCCTGTGTATTACCCCAATGATAGGTAACGCCCTTCTGCGTTAGTAAGGTGAGAGGTTGCGCAATCTTGGAGAAATCCTTGATAAACCTCCTGTAGTAACCTGCGAAACCTAAAAATTGGCGAATTTCCGTTGGTGTGCGAGGTGCTGGCCAGTTCTTAATCGAGTCTACCTTGGATGGATCAACATGAATCCCATCCTTGTTTACCACGTGGCCTAGAAAGTGGACTTCACGAAGCCAGAAGTCGCATTTCGAGAACTTGGCATATAGTTGCTCTGTTCGGAGGAGTTCCAAAATGAGTCGTAGATGCTGCTCGTGTTCCTCCTGACACTTAGAGTAGATCAGGATGTCGTCAATGAATACAATTACAAACTTATCCAAGTAAGGCTTGCACACCCTATTCATAAGGTCCATGAAAACTGCAGGCGCGTTTGTTAATCCGAATGGCATGACCAGAAACTCGTAGTGGCCATAGCGAGTTCTGAATGCTGTTTTGGAGACGTCCTCGTCCCGGACTCTCAGTTGATGGTAACCTGACCTCAGATCAATCTTGGAGTAGTAGCTCGACCCTTGCAACTGGTCGAATAAGTCGCCAATACTTGGAAGAGGATAGCGATTCTTCACTGTCACCTTGTTGAGTTCTCAATAATCTATGCACATCCTGAAGGTACCGTCTTTCTTCTTCACAAATAATACTGGAGCTCCCCAAGGCGAAGAGCTAGGCCGAATGAAACCCTTATCCAAGAGTTCTTGCAGTTGTGTAGATAGTTCTTCCAGTTCTGATGGAGCTAAGCGATACGGTGCACGAGCTATTGGTGCTGCTCTAGGAGCTAGTTCGATTTGGAATTCGACCTGGCGATGAGGCGGTAGCCCAGGTAAATCCTCAGGAAACACTTGAGGAAAGTCGCGTACTACTGGAATATCCTCAATCTTCTTCTCTTTCGTTGACGCGTCAGTGACAAGTGCCAAGATAGCAGTGTGGCCCTTCCGTAAACACTTCTGGGCCTTAAGAAAGGAGATGATGCCCACCACAGCACCACTCTTGTCACCTTGAAGTTCGAGAGGTTCTTTACCAGAACGGGGAATACGAATAATCTTCTCTTTGCATAGGATCTCTGCTTGCTGTTAGGATAACCAATCCATCCCAATAACGATGTCGAAACTACCCAGAACTATAGGAATGAGATCGATGGAGAACGTCTGACCAGCTAAGACGATGTTACAACCCTTGACTGTGTGTGAGGCCTCTAAACTTTTACCATTGGCTAACTCTACGACATGTTTGGTGTTTAAAGGAGTTGGTGTGCGCTTTAACATTTGACTAACTTTCAGAGATATATAACTGGTATCCGCACCCGAATCAAATAAAACTGTAACATAAAAGTCATCGAGAAGGAACTTACCCATCACCACATTAGGATCATTCCTTGCTTCACCCTGCCCCAGCACGAACGCACGACCCCTAGCGCCGTTGTCATTATTGTTTCCCCCATTGTTGTTCCCATTGCCCTGATTATTGTTGTTGTTGTTCTGATTCTGGTTTAACTGGGGGCAGTCCCGTTTGAAGTGGCCTTCAGCACCACACTGAAAGCATCCCCTGTTGCCTCGCTGTTGTTGCTGCTGCTAGTTCTGTGGAGCTGGTGGTTGTTGTTGCTGGTTCTAATTCGCAGGTCGTGAGCTCCTGCAATCCTTAGCTTCATGACCCATCTTGAGACATCTCTGACAACGACCCTTGTTGCACTGACCATTGTGGTGCCTGTTGCATGTGTTGCACTTCGGGAGGTTTCATCGATATCCCCCCTGCCTTTAACTAACAGAAGACTGCTGACCAGGGCTCTGATAATCATCAATCTTTCGCTGTTGTGCCTGGGACTGAACCGAAGTCGAACCCTTGCTGGAGGCTCCATCCCATTTTCGCTTGTTATCACTGGGAGTAGCAGGAGTAGTAGTAGCAGTAGCACCGATGCGTTTAGGCAGCCTGTTCTGTTCCACTGCCTAGTCTGTGAGACGATGAGCAAGACGGGTAACATCCTGAATAGTAGCAAGGTTGGCAGACGTCACATGGCTTTGAATCTCTGGTACTAAGCCTCTGAGGTATAACTCAATGCGCTTGATAGGAGGGTCCACCATAGTTGGACACAAGATGGCCAGCTCGTTTGACCTTTTTGTATACGCCTCTATTTCTGACCCTGTCATCTTCAGGTTAAAGAACTCCACTTCCAATTTGTGGATGTCATCACGACTACAGTATTCCCACTTGATCAGTTCCTTAAAGTCGTTCCATGGGGTAGCATTGGCAGCTGCCAGCCCTAACATCTGAACTTGCGCATTCCACCAAGTCAGCGCAATGCCTTCGAGAGTACCAGTGGCATACTTCACCCTACGAGCCTCAGGGCATTCACACATCTCAAAGACGGACTCGAGCTTCTCAAACCAATGGAGAAGTCCAACGGCTCCTTCAGTGCCACTGAATGTGCTAGGACGACAGTCCATGAAAGTCATGAAGGTGCATACAGGTGGCTGAGTGTGTTGACCTGTTGTGTATAAGAACAGGACAAGGTTAAACACATGAGTTGGTTTAGGAGTGTAGGATCTAAAGATCCTAGAGTGAGTTACGACTGCAGGGTATACCTCCTGCTTGTGCGGCTGCAAGTGCCGCAGCAACTTGTTGGTTAATTAGAGCCGTCAACTGTGCTTGAGTCATGTTAACGCATCCACTCATGATCTTCATAAGTAAGAGAACACAAGTGAGAAGTGCGTCGTATCAATACGCAAGTGTGGAATGACAGAAGAGTGTGAGCAAGCAAGGTTTTCAAATAGTAGTTGCTACGTTATCTAAGCATACCACAAGCAATGTAGTATGTATCTAACAAGTAGGTAATGTAAACATGAATAGTATCACCTATAGTGTTGAGTCTTGCACGTGGAGCGAAGCGTCGTTGTGGATCGTTGAGCACTCTACTGGTTATAGTCTGATTTTAATAAAAACCCTTTTTCCCCTTATTAAAACCAAGTTCACTATAACCAATGGCTCTGATACCAATCTGTCACACCCCCAAAATCCACACGCGGAGTACCACCGCCTGGAGGCGTGACTGACCAGGATCAAGCCACCAATCATATTGAACATAACAAGTAATAAATAAAATCCAACCACAAAATATGAAAGGTGATTCAAATCAAAAACATAGTTAAGTGTTTACCGGAAGCAAAGTTGTAAAACCCGATGTAAGTATTAAGTACAAAATAAAGTAATGTTTTTAGCATGGCACACACTGCCATGTCCCACAACGACCACGCCTCCCTGTGCAAGCTCCATGAGTACATCACGACCTGTAAGGCATGTAACAACGAGTCAACAACAAAGTTGAGCGAGTTCACAGTTGGTTGTTTAGTTATGGTATTCGTTTCGTAAATCATATGTTCGTTTTATAAAGCATGTATCGTATTAATTCGTATCGCGGTCTCCCAAACATGTTTGCGAAGATTAGTGGGGGCTTCCCATGTGTTACTAGACCGTGTGTATCGACTGCTAAGAAAATGTAAGAGGTGCCCTAAGTCAATGTCTATCAGCATTGACCATTTGCCCATAGTCCATTAGTACACGCCCGTTCGAACGACACAGTGTGAGGTTTGTTAAACCTAATAGCGCTATTAACTAATGACCCGCTCGCCATAGGCCTCGGCGATTAAGTCGATATGATGAGGGACTTCAATGATAGAGGTTTGGTCCAGTGTGTATACTTGGCATCCTACCCACGGAGGATGGTCGTAATTACCGTATAGTTCGTTTACCCATTCCCAACCCTTGGGAATCCCATGCCTTTGAAAGAGTGTGAACACACCTTGGTTTGCTCGGTATGCTAAAGTATGTGCTCATATTTAATCAATCAAGGCCTAGAGTACACACGTATACATAATCAGTTTGTATTCACAAAGTTTAACTAACAGTCAAGATCACCACGTTTATACAAGTAACAACATAGCACATAGTATTTACCAGTTACACAAGTTCATGCAAGTCCTACGTAACATTAACAGCAGTTAACTAACTCAGTTAACCCTTAACAGAATTAAACTAAGTTACTGTGCACTTTAACAACTCGACGAAACACACCATTTCGTCTTTAATTTCCCTTCGACGAAACCCATCCCTTTCGTCGTGCATGATCTCGGCGAAACGCCCTCCTGTTTCGCCGTAATTACCCTCGGCGAAACACAATTGTTTCGTCGTATCAGTTTCGTCGTGATATGCATTTCGTCCATACAGTCAGTTACGTCACGTAACTGATGATTACCCAGAAACCCTAATTACCATTAAGCAGTTGATCGACAACATCTATTCCAGTCATGATTCGCAAGTTATCAAAACATAGGCAGGTACATAATGGTAATACGCATTCGATCAATATTCAACCACATGATTTACATCATCATTCCAATCATGAACGGTGACATAAACAATTGAATTCATGAACATCAATCCTAACCTAAACGATTAATAACAGGACATCAACCCTTTCTATTTACTGGTTCATCAACAAGCAATTCAAATCGCGACACACCAACTGTAACCGATAATAGATCCTACTATAATCAATTTATCATCTTAACATGAACATAGACATTACTTAGCATCGATCTCTAATGATTTCAATCAAATAGTTCACGACAATATAAATCAAACAATCACGCAAGGGTTAAACACTAACCGCGATGAATGAATTGATCGATTAAAGATGGCTCCGAGGCACACAGTCGCCGTCAAGAGGGAGAAAGAGTTCTAGGGTTTCTTCTTTTCTAAAATGTGAAGAATGAAACACTAACACCCAATAAATTACACGCGTAACGTACTAGGCCCTTAATGGGCTTCGGCGAAACAATGGGCCGGCGAAACACTTCTGTTTCGTCGGAGGTGTATGTGAAGAAACAACTCTGTTTCGTCGAGCCTTGTTTTGTCAATGAGGGTTATGGCGAAACGCCTTGTTTCGTCAAACTCATTCATGTTCACACAGTTTAAGTTTTCATAAAGGATATATGATAAACATCTTAATCACATTAAGTAGATAATTATATCAAACAAACTTCTCAACATAAAATCCAGTGTACAGTTACAAAGCAAACAAGTCAGTATAAGCAAACAACCAAACAATTAACGTGCATTTAATGCAAAAATGGAATCTTGGAAACTCGAGTTGTCACATGACCCGATTTAGATTAGTTTAGTTATGCCTTAAGGTTCCTTTGGGACCACATAACATGTTAGTATAACCCTCTGAGATTGTACTATATGGTTCCATAGCAATCCTAGTTCATTGCATGTTTCCGTTAAATGCTTAAAAGTTGACCATTATGCCCTTTTGATATTAAAACGAGATTTTTGAAAATGTGAGAGGAAAAAAACCTTTATTACTGATATTTAAGTATGTTCTTAAAATTTGACATCAGTTTATGGTCTCAAATAAGAGTTATGCTCGATATCGTAAAACAAAAGCTTTTTATTAATTAAATGGCATTTTTTATATAAATCCTATTTAAACCCAATTTTTGGCACCAAACTTGCTACCCACTGTTAAGATATAATATTTAGGGATTTTTGGAAATTTTTGTTAATATTTAAACTGACCATAACATAGACTTCTTGCATAGACTCGGTAATTGACGATAATACCCTTTTCGCTAATGAAATGAGTTTTACACATCCTTTACATGTCAAACCTTTTTCTACTGATTTTATACATTAAATAAATTATTTTAAACAGTAGAGGCTGATCAAAATCTCCGATTCCCTTAAACAACCCGAATATCGTCAAATACCGATTTTTATGCGATTTAGGCGCATAGTATGGTTTAAAACCATATTTAGCACCTAAGACTTGTTACCTACTGATGTTATAATAAATTTTTATACTTTAATAGTAGGTATAAGTCTTGAACTCAGATTTCCAAATTTAACCCTGGAAGCATATGTGAAATGACCAAAATGCCCCTACGGTGCATAGTTTGGCCATAAATGATAAAATTCACATATGTATGATATCTTACTGATATAACTTGTTAAAAGAAATATTTTTACTGATTGTTTTAGACCAGAATCTCATATTACCATTTAACCTCTTTTATAAGCTTTAGAATGACCAAAATACCCCTACGGGGCTTAAATTGATTTTAAATTCGTTTTGGGCATAATGAAAGATATCCTACTGATATCACAACATATTAAAAGCATATTAACTTGTGGAACTTGTTCATGACTCATTTCGTTACCCGTTATGCATTTTTGCGCTCGGTACGGTTTATGTAACTAGTTTGCATAAATTAACCGAAACGGGTCAAACCGTATCATTTTTACTTCAAAATCCAGAATGTATTTGGTTTACCCATTTTATACAAGTCCTCATACTTGTTGGGTCTAAATCACATTCTAATTCGGTCTGCGCTTAATCTTGCGTTTTGAACCGTATACCTTTTCTTTAAAACTAACCGGTCTAAGTTAAAACTTAAATAAGACCCGTTAGGAATCTAATAGGTTATTAAAACTTTTGTTCCAGATTAGGAGCCCGGTAAAAGCTACTGTACTTGCTGATTTGATGTACGGCTGAGATTAAATTTATATTTTTGCTCAGGTAAATATTTTTAACTTATTTTCTGTTATACGGGCTTGGGATACGGTATTTAATAATACCGCTTGGTCGGGTATTGAATCTTTAATCCATTAGTGGTTAAATCATTGAGATAACCCATTTTAATCTGTTTTGTTTGATGCAATGCCTTTGGGGGGTTAATGACCATGTCCTGGATATCCTCGACTCATTCATTGAATGGCCACGACTTAAGCACGGGGTGTAGGCATACACCTGACAGTTGCGTATGTAAAAGATATAACCACTCGTTGAGGATAACTCGCCGTGGGATTATATTAGTGGTATGTCTATTAATTTTGTCTCGGCTCTTCTAACCGGGTCCTGAACGGACGACAAACATATAAATCTGTATACAAGATTATTTTTAAATAATTGTCCCAAGTTATAAAAGAATATTGTGCCTCGTGCATTTAAATCAATTTTTATAAACACATTTAAAAAAGAGTCAGTTAATTGTATTTACCAGTGTAAACTGACATATTTTCCAAAAAGGTTAAGTGCAGGTACTACACGAAATGGGCTGGAAACTCCTGAGTGATTAAATAAAGAGTCTTGCAAGCTTTTATCACTTTAAGTCTGTGAACAATATTTCTTTTGTTTTGATCCGCTTGTGGATCCATTTACAACCCGTTGTGTAATATTTTATTATAATTTCAAATCGGTTTGTATATTTACTTTTAGACTTCCGCTGTGCATTAAACTGTGATTATTGACTATAATGATATCAACTACGTCACGATACTCCCCACTGGGCCCACCGGTAATACGTGGAAATATCGGGGTGTGACAGGTTAGTATCAGAGCCAACATTGAGTGAATTAAACACTAGCCTTTTGTGTTTAATCTCAATGACACAGTTTGCACATTCCTTGACTTCCGAGTCTAGGCAAATGACTTAGGACTAATCCTAATATTAATTGTTTTCTTTTGTTGTTTCTTTTGGTTGTTTTGACAAGAACAAGAAATCATGCTGCCACGTGTCAGAGGACGAGGAGGAAGGGGAACGATCCCCGTTTTGACGAGAAACGATCGCGAAGCCGCGCCATCCCACCGGCGAAACCCATCAGCGACCTTTAGCTCTAGTCCGCATGAGGATTAGAGAACTTACTTGGAGCCAGTGAGACGCTCAGTCTCCCTCAGTTCCTCCCCGTCTTACCATCACTCGTTCGGACCTCAACAAGACGAGGAGCACCAAGATTCGCACCACTCCTTCATCCCGTTTCAACGGTCGAGTTCACATCGTGCATTTCAGGATCCGACCGCATATTTCCAGAGCCGGTTCAATCCGGTTAACCAGGTGCAAGAACCGAGGGTCCAAACCCTTTGGGTCCAGTTGATCATTATCCTGAGATGCAGGATATGGAGATAGATGATGACCCCGATCCTGAGATGCCACCTACTGGGACGCCCACGCATCCCATTGCGATTTCTGACGGATCATCTTTTCATGGTTCGCCATACAGGGGCCCAGACAGTTTTGCTGAAAGATGGGCCACAAACAACTGGGAGTACACTCCCCCTTTCAACCCTCCTCCGCAACAACAGCAGGATTCCTCAAAGAATCCGCATTTTCAGGCGGTCACGCCACCGCCACCGCCGCCATTAGAGCAGCAACTGCCTCCAGAACCACCGAGGCGAAGAAGAACAGGCGCACGGATGTTCGTGCGAAGGGGTTTCCACTTCAGCACCCCCCAACACAGTAGCAACAACAACTACCCACCGTTATACGAAGACCCACAAATGGGTGGGCCTTCAAACCCAGCTTCTGAAGTTGATTCAGCTCCAGTCACACCACCACCGCCCATGGGTTATGAAAACCCGATTCCTTCTTACGCCGGTGCAGCGGTGTATAACCCTTTTGAGCAGCCAACTTATTCTGGCTACAACCACTACAATGCCCCTAATGTTGACCTGTACCTCGAGGCGGCGAACTACAATGCTCTTCATCCAGAAGGACCCTTTCAAGCTGCATATCGAACTAGGTACCCAGCATATGGGTATCCCGCCACCTCCTCAACCTCAGTCACAACAGCAGCCGCAGCTGCCACAGATCCAACCACCGCAGCAGCAGGAAATCCTTCAGAGGTATAACCAGGTGGAATGAGAGGTACAAGAGGGGCGTAGAAGCCGCCGGGGTCTACTTAAGGGTTTGGCAAATCTAATAAAGGGGAAGAAGAGAAGGGATTATTGAAATTCCTTATTTATTTGTTTTGTAATGTTTATTTTTTTAATTAAGTCCTTGCGTGGACAATTTTATTTTTGTACTTGGTCTCTGCGTGGACTTGTCTTTCTTTATTTAGCCCTTGCGTGGGCAAGTTATTTCCTTAAAGTCCCGTTTAGGGCAATTATATACTTCTTTTAATTTAGTGGAATTTCTATTTAAATTTCATTTGTTATTATATGAATGTATTGTATGAAATAAATCAAATACCATTCCATTTTATAATTGATCTGCCATACAAATATTGAAAGGAAATATTGAAGGTTTAACCTAGCCCATATGTCATTTTAGACATGGCCCCGATGTTAAAACCTTTTTAAGATTCAGATCATTGTTAATATCTGAAAACATGTTAGCACTCCTGGCAAAATGTGATTCGATGAAATCACACTAGTCATCCTTGTATTGGAATCTTTTAAATTCCTTACCCAATCTAAACATCCGTTAGTGATGAAGTGCCTATGTGCCATATTCATTGTCCAATAAGACAAAAGACAGTTGTAGTCTATGACTCTGTTGGTGCATGCATCTGTCGACTTCGTCTTGTATCGAGTCTTGTTGGAATTGACACTTTCAAAGGGTTAGTTTGAAGACAAAAGTTTGAAGAAGACAAAAGTTTGAAGATGACAAAAGTTTGAAGATGATGAAAGTTTAAAGAGTGCTGAAAGTTTGAAGAGTGCTGAAAGTTTGAAGAGTGCTGAAAGTTTGAAGAGTGCTGAAAGTTTGAAGGCTGAAAGTTTGAAGAGGGATTAGTTTGAAAGTGTCCTGTCCGTTTGAAGCCATTCCGTTTGAAGATGTTATGTTAGTTTCAAACGGAAGGGTCACCTTCAAACGGAAGGGTCCTCCCTATATATAGTCTTCAAACGATTTCATTTGTAACGTTCTTGATTCCGACGCCGAGGTGCTGTCGAAGTGTCTACGTGACTGTATTTGCTTTATAATCAATACAAGAGACAGTTAATAGTGAATTCAAGCTAAATGAAGACCAAATCAATGTATTCCGCCTCTGATTCGGTCTGAGCACTCTTCTGATCGACTCGTTAGGTCGTTTCACGATCCTACATGTGGTATCAGAGCTCAGAAGGAAGAGTTCTTACCGTTTAGCTCGTTTTCGCTAGCAAATTCTGATTTTCTACACCTTCTTTCAACATTGAACAAGTTTTCACGGATAAAATTGGCTAAAACTTTCACAATGTGTGCGTAATTGTGTTTTAACAAACCCTTGAGAATATCAGTTCAAAATTCGAAGAAAAACAGGTAAAAATGGCTTGAAAAATGGTGTCCGTTTGAACGAAGCAGCAACATTCCGTTTGAAACTGGACTGACCGTTTGAAAATACATGGTATTCAATTTGAAATCGACCGTTCCGCTTGAACTGACCGTTTGAAACTGCCATCCAGTTTGAAAATGCATACCCTTCCATTTGAAACTGACCCTTCCGTTTGAAACTGACCTTTCCATTTGAAGCTGTCGATTGAAACTGGCCTATTCCGTTTGAAAAGGGTTCCGTTTGAAAAGGGTTCCGTTTGAATAGGGAATCTAGTTTGAACTTGATATTTCACTTAACGGGACTATCTTGATAAACGTGTTACCGAATCATGGATACCAATTTCTTTAATATGACTAAAGAAACATTTGATAGAATAAATGTATTAAAGAAAGAATTTGATTCGTTTTCAGGTTATCCAGGAGAAAACACAAAGACTATCATTGAGAGGTATAGCCATCTTGTTCGTTCAATGTCTGAGAAGGGTATTCAGAAAAGTCCAAATGAACGGGTTGAAAGATTAGCCAATTCCATACCTCAACAAGAATGGGGTACATATCTTTTGGACTTAAAAAGGACTGGAGAGTACTCTAGATTGACAATTTGTCAATTCATTGAGAAACTTGAAGAACAGATGGAGAGAAATGCTGAAAAGAAGAGAAGTCAAAGTGGAAAATCAATACTAAAGAAAAGCAAGAGTAAAGGTGTCCAAGTGGGAGAGGAACAGACTGAAGAAATTTCAATCTTGAAAGACGAGAAGAAAGCTGATAAGAAACATATTTTTGATTTGCAGGAAAATTGTGAGAGGTTGAAATCTGAAAATGACAAACTGTTAAATGATTTGAACAGTTTGACATTAGAAAACAAGGTTTTGAAAGAGAAAGAAAAGGATTTTGAAAGCAAAAAGAAATCTTCAAGAGATGAAGATTTCTGGATAAAGCTGGAGAACAAAAATCTGAAAGCAAATGAAATAAAATTTCAAGAACAGTTAAAAGTTTTGGAAAATGAAAAATCTGTTCTTGAAAACATTAAAATTGATAACGAAAAAACAATCAAGTCTCATTCTGATAGAATATCTCAGCTTGAAAAGGAAGCTGAGAATTCCGAAGCTAAAATTAATGAGCTTGAAAAGAAATTGAAAGGTTTTGTGACTTCTTCATAGTTTTTGAAGATCCCTTGTCCAAAACCAATCAATTCAGTACCAATAAGTGACAATGTCACAAACTTTGACAATGTCAAAGTTGAGGATTGTGATGAAGGAGCTGATGATGAAAATGAAAAACAAAAAATATTTTGAAATTAAAAGAAAAATTTCAAGAAACTGTTTTACATTCTACTGAAAAAGGTGAATGTTCTACGCAGAAACCTTTGAAGAAGACTGTAGAACAAAAACAAAAAGTTAAAAATTTGAAAAATTCTCAAAAAGATAATAAAAGTTCATCAGATCAGTCATCCAATCATACTAAAAAATCACAAAAATTGAAAAATGAAAACTCAAAAACTGTTGGCAATAAGTGGTGCAGGTCGGACCATAGTGCTCAAAAGTCAAATTCAACAATCAAGAGGCAAGAGTATCACCAAGCCAAAACAGTGCTTTGATCTGAGTGTTTGGTGTGAAAATGGTGATTGGTACGATAACAGAGTGTGTTACCGATGCGGTTATCAAGGACACATTGCTGTTAACTGCCAAGGTTGGAGTTATGAGACGAGGAGATGTTTTAACTGTCAAATTAGAGGTCACATTGCCAGAGATTGCCCAAGGAGATCGAATGAAAGAGTGAGGGTTAATTCTCAGAAAATGGCAAAGATTCCAGTCAATGTCAAGCCCAAAGAACAGAAAGCTCAAGAACCAAAAGTTCAAGAAACGAAAGTGAAACTTTCACAGGGGCAGAAAGACAGACTGAGGAAGAAGAGAAAGAAGGCGAGAGAGTATCTAGAGAAGATTTTGTCCTCGGGTTCACCTGTTGGGACTAATAAGAGTTCTGATAAATCGTCTCCCTCGACTACAAAGTCAAGCAAGATGAATTCATCAGATACAAATCTGAGGACAAAAGAGGAAAAGAAGAAGACGAAAGTTGTTGGCGATGAATTTGTTTCTTCGGAAACAAAGGAGCTACATGTCGGCGATGAATCTGACAGGTCAAAGTCTGACAAGCCACATTCAGGCAATGATTCTGGTATGGTAAAGCCAGAGGAGCCATTGGTTGAGGTAAAATCTGAGAATTCAGGTTTAACAATGGATGATGCAAACTATCCACCATTGTTGAACAAGAATTCAAAATCACCCAAGGATCGTCAGGCTTGGGTGAATCTGTTTAAATAGAAAAACCTGACTTGCCGGAGTTCCCAGGTTGGTAAGCGTGGAACATGAATCGGCACATTTCTTGAGAAATTTCACTCTGGTGATTTTTCGTTTTACATGTGGTAAATCAGGGACATTAAGTTGTACTTGATTTTCTACAAGTGGTGTTTGAGATCTAAAACTGAAATTGTAAAATCTGTCATGTGTATGAAGAAAACAAGGTGATGAAGTAACCCCGAACCTACAAATGATTGGTAAACAAACTAATTTTTCCGGAAAAACCATTTTGATTAAAACAAACTTAAGTGTTTTGAAATCATAATGGGAAAATAGTTTGTTGTGAGGGGGAGTTCTGATTGTTTACGCCATGTGGATGGAGAATTGATGCGATTCTCATCAAGTTGTCAATTTTGTACAGTTTGTTTCAAATTTTCCCAGAAAATCAAAATTGAAACATATTTTGATTTTAGGGGGAGTAAAATTTTAAAAAATTAGAAAATTTGAAAATGTCAAAAACATTGAAAAATTAAAAGTGAGTTTTGCTGAAACAAGAGGAAATGATAGTAGATCAGTTGACTGTCACAGCATGCTAAAGAATTGGAGAGATAAAATGTGATAAGCGATCTCACTAAAGATGTGACGGTAGGCTCAGCTAGACTAGTAGATTTGCGATAACGATACAAACCTAAATGAAAAAGCCTAGTTCTAGTGGGAAACACGGTTGAAAGCATAGTACTTAGTTTTGTCTTTCTTGACTGTGTGCCTGCTCAGTAATCACTGAATGCCAAAAAGCATAAAAACTGGTTAAGTTTGTGAGCTTTCACAAATTTGCTAAAAAGTCACTGTGATTGTGCATTTCATTTTGCAAAGATTTAAACTTGTTTTATTTCTTTATTTTGTTTAAGCATTGGACATCCTCTGCGTATACGTGAGTATCGACCTGGATGTTATTGCCTAAACGTTCTGCTTTATTTTCTTTGGTGTTTTGTTTAAGCTTTGGATCACCTCTGCGTATACGGGAGTATGGACCTGGTGGTTAAAGCCTAAGCAACTTCAACTTGTTTTATTTTCTTATTTTGTTTAAACATTGGACTTTCTCTGCGTATACGGAAGTATCGACCTGATTGTTAATGTTTAAACATTCTGCTTTGTTTTCGCACATATTACAGTTGATGAAAGTTTAAAGGCATTACTTGAGTTAGTGTGTTGCATGATGAGGGGATATGCTGAGATCGTGGGGACCATAAGAACTTAGTGCATAATTAATATACTTTAACGTATCGGTAAGCATTTCGAAAGTTTTTAGATTGAGTTTAGGAGGACAACAATATCGTCAATCTATGTGAATCGTTTAAAACTTAAAATGATTAAAGCTTAACGGTGCTAGTGATTTGTCTCAAAAACTTATATGATCCTCTTTCGCAAACTCACAAAAATGATGTTTGTAAATATTTCTTTACTGCATTTCATTTCGATTATTTCACAAAATTCCAAAAAGATTTTCAGTGTGTTTTAGCATAAAATTTTGAAAAATCCAAAAAGATTTTCGACAACTGGTGTTGGAGAGCTAATTTTTAAAATTCCGAGTGCTAAACATGATGAACAGATGGTTTGGTTAATTGTTTTGAAATGTTTAAAAATGATTCATTAAATTGACTCAGAATTTAGAATGTTTCAAATTTTGAAAAGTTCTTTAACGAGAAGACTCTCAAATGTTTAGTTGATTCATTTAGTTGAATCACAATATTGTTTCTTATAATGGAGTGTTTGAGATGTGTAGGTTTCTGATCCTGCTGCTACGGAAAGTCTGGAGATACATCAGAACCTGAGAAGAGCTTAAACTGAAAAGCTAGGATTTGATCTCAAGGTGATAGCAAATTCTGGATAGCGATCCCATCATGATGAAAGGGGGAGTCTGACGAGGCTAGAGCCAAAGAGAAGATCTTGGTATATGTAAGGCCCTAATACGTATTTGACCAAAAGTCGCAGCGGAAATTCGTGCCATAAAATTTCTTTCATTACAAACGTCTTGACTTACTTGAATGTTCGTTTTAATATGTATCTTTTACAAAAATAAAGTATAAGTCCTGTTTACTAAAGTACATACTCAATTATTCCCGTACAATCTATCCTGTGACTCGGTCTTCGATCTCTATTCCTCGTGATAACCGCCCGTGATTTGTACAACTTGTACTCACCACATACATTCATAACATTAGTACACAATACATAAACAGGATTCAGTCTCGTACACTTCCCATTTCGTTATCTTTCTAACTTTAAGCATTTCATCTGCGTATCCATATCCTGGTGAGGCTTCAATAATGTACCTGCATTACTTTTCATTCTCAAGGCACACTATTAATAACGTATTACTCGATGTATCTAAATCATGCATACATACATTCTTACATGCATGCATACACATCTACATACGTACATACCTTCCTATATCTCTATATACATGCATACACTCATACGTACCTTCATATATACTTAAATACACGTCTACGTATGTACATACACTCTTACGTACACGTTCAAGATCTTATATACCCCTTGTATATCCATACATTAATTACTTGGTACTTAGACTTAGATTTATAGCCCATAGACGTCAAAAGAACGATCAAAATCATGTTTGGGAGGCCCACCGTGGTCCATGGATAACAAACCGAAGCCTACTATACCCAAATCAACTTAGATAACAAATTTCAGGTTTTTGAACATGGGGAGGCCGTCGGCGACGGCCCTTGCAATTGCCCGTAGCCCAAAACTTCCGTAGACAGCCAAATAACCCGTCAACCAAAAACTCACTTTCTAGAGCCCGTCGGCGACGCCCCTAAGGCCGTCGGCGACGCCCTCTAGATTTTTCATTTTTCTGCAGTTCCGTTTCGTCGTCCGTACTCACTAAAACGCGCATAACTTTTGAACCGTTTACCCGTTTAACCTCCCGTTTCTTCCTACATGCTTGTAAATTCACATTCTATCATATGAACTTAAAATCCAACATCCGGTTTAAGGAAAATATTCACTTAAAGCTCTCGGCTTTATATACCCGCTTTCACTTATTCGACCCGTTCATGTTTTCGTCAAACTACTCATTTGTTTTAACCCAAAACTTACATAAACGTTATAACTATAATACTTTTACATTATCCGGAGTTCATACTTGGGATTTATGCACCCGATACCCGGTATGCATTAAACCTATTCATTATTACATAATTGAACATTAAATAGTACAATTTCCATCTATGAAATTGTTTATTCGTTTACTCATAATTTCCTACCGAACCTCTTGCCAATTAACCTGCGTCACCGTTACTTGGTTAGTATGCTTACATACAATTTTACCCATTACCCGGTTATCACACCGAAGTCGTTACTTATGCAACCTTTCCAGTATGCAATAAAACCTCATCTTTACCCATTTTATTTACTTAGCAACATTCATCGATTTCATACAACTCATTCCTATTTGACCTCAATTATCATAATTAATTAAGTCGCACATAACTTTTCATAAACCACTAAGAAGTGATTACAGAAATCACTTACCTCATGCATCTGTGCTCATAACCGTTTTCTTGCCACTTCTTGACCCGTTAGCCTTCCGTGCTTGATTCCGTCTCGACATGATTCCTATACTTCCATGTCATCGAAATCACATTCATATTAGCATACGCAATTGTACATGTTAACGATCATATCGATCGCATAATTCACATTTAACTTTCATTAGTCACTTCTAACAAGCATAATACATGTAACCAAGTTCATGTCATTTCAAACTCATGTAATCTATTGTGTCATCGTATTAAACACACACACGTCTAACACGTCATTAGCCTAACTCATGACACATAATAATTCCTAAGCCTTACAGTAGCATTCATAAGTCGAACCATACCATTCGCATATTCGTTGACTTTTCAGAAAGTCAACAGTCAAGCATACAAATTTCCAACTCAAGAACATATGTCCATATTGATGTAGTGGACCATACTAACGACATCCTATGCATTTTGTAATCATATTCTTGGACACATACAACCATATAATTACTTTCCTACGTACACACACATATACGTAATCGATTCCATTCATACTAGTATTTCTATAACTCCACAACTAACACAATAACACGTGTTAAGCTAGCCTTATACTATTCCAACAATAATTCTTTTTAGGAATCTCATATGCTTCACATATACTTCTAGTTCACAACTAGCGGATCAAACAACCACATGGTGTGCATCACATCATTTAAACACATAGTACAAGCCACTAGTGCACACTTCTACCCGGGCATGAAATCAACAAAATCTCCATATGGAATCAATCTAACACGTCTTCTTCATGTAGGTTTACTAACAATCATATAATTTCCACCATATATCCTTATTCATCCATTGTTATCATGTAATTTTACATACTAACTTATACTAGGCATTTCCTCAAACACTTGGCGTGCGTACCTCAAATAAGGCACAACGTACAACTATTTTCATGCTCATCTTCCTAACTCTTGTTTTCACTTGTCATTAACAACTAACTAAAATCACATTGATTCATACCATACTCAATCTAACTATCAAGAATCAACCACATAATACATAATACATCAAAATTTTGCATAAAATTTGACATGGGTAGTATACCCATGTCGCCATCCTACCCATAATAAGTGGGTTTTCCCCCAAAATATCAAATCTCTCAAAATCGTTCATATCACATGTTCCACTTAGTGCTTCTAACACACCTTCATGTTTATTTTTATAAAATTTTAAGATTGAACACATACCCTTTTGCTATCAACATCATCAAATCGAAATCTATAACTTACCATATGCTTGTTTGGATAAGATGGTGAAGAATTTCACCCCATGCAGGGGATTGAGCTCAAATCTATCTTCAATTTATGAATTCTTGGTTGAATAAGGGAAACCCTTTCTTCCTTCTCCATGAGTGTCGACCCACACACCAAAAACCCACACTCACAACCTGATGTTTCTATTTAGTAGAAACTATAACTCATTTTCCCACTTTTGGTCCTTCTTATTTATTATTTTGTCACCATTGTCTCTAAGTTCCATTACCTATTTATTTGACTAACTATTTAACTAAGTTAAATAGCTTGGTTATTTTATTTCATACCATTTCACAAGGAAACGTACTAGTAAACTAAATTCAAGTTTTGGGGCGTTACAAGTCTACCCCCCTTAAAAGAGGTTTCGTCCCCGAAACCTTGCTCATCCTTACTCTTACCTTTTCCTTGTACCCATTCAGAGTGCGTAATACAATATGAATACATTCAAGATCTTGGCTAGAATTTTACTCATAATTAAATGTAATTGTAAGCATTGTCCCTACTAACTCAAATTAAGCAAACTTTACCTTCACAAACACATAAAAGGTCGGAAACTTATCCAGAGCTCTTATTAGTGTCATTTACTTTATAATGCTAGCTCCTAGCGCATACCATCACTAGTGTTTCATTCATCGAATTTATTCCAATTGTATACAATTATTAATCGTGCAAACCCAAGTCTATGGCTTGTTTCTAACTTCCTATTTAAGCATATTACATTCATATATTTACTAATCGAAATAAATCGATTTATTTCATACTGCTCATACACCATATGCTATCTATCATTTTGTTCACTATGAGCCATCCTAAACATTCCATTACTATCATTACTTCCGTTTACCTTTAAGCTCATAGGAGGGGTCGATATATTACCATACGCATACTATAATCATTCAAGGACTTATTATTACAACTATAATAACCCTTCTTAAACTTACTTACCCGTACTTAAGTCACGAAGACTAAGCATTATTTCTATGGTTACTATTGTTATTTATGCCATGCGTATCTTTTCTACAATGTCTTGTTCAAATGAACATGGCCAACAAGCCGAGCATCAAAGTTAGCATTTCTTAACGATACTTGCCGTCTCTTATATTCTATCAGAATTTCCACAGTTACGAGCATTCAAGTTCAATACCACCAGACGATCATTACGAACATTTTGAAATTCACTCCCCATTTTGCATTACGGTTTGTATATATACATTCTATTCTAACACATCCATCTCTAGTCGAGTCATAACCTCCTATTAAAGTTACAACCCTTTTTATACATACCTGACGGAAGTAGATTCCATTGATTCGTTATCCTCATTTTACGATGATCATTCCTTCCCGATTGGTGACATTGCATGTCTATTCATCAAGCTCACTTATGAGTACAAAACTTAACATATCAAAACATTAACTACCGAGTTCAAATGGCGATCGCCACCTGACCCGTATGACCCATTTATCCTTTCGACCATTCTTGCATGCAACGCATTTGCATAAATATATTCATATATATATATATATATAAAAGTTTAAACATAATTTGAATCATATCACTTAAGGAATATTTACTTGTTTGGTCCGTACTTACTTACACATTCGGATATTTTCATTCCTATCATTCTTTTGTTCATTTACTTTACATTTACTTATATGACTTGTTTGACACATACATGGTCAAGCTATCGACTTCTTCTTATGTAAACTAGTTCCGTCTTTTATATCTTAAATCTGTTTCGTGGATTCGAACACATTATTCATACCTTTAGTACCTTCTATATTTTGAATCCGTCTCGCGGATTCAAACATTGCATTCACATCTTTCATTCTTTGAATCCGTCACGTGGATTCAAACATTTCATTCATGCCTTTCATTCCTTGAATCCGTCTCGCGGATTCAAGCATTGCATTCATATCTTTCATTCTTTGAATCCGTCTCGCAGATTCAAACATTGCATTCACACCTTTCATTCTTTGAATCCGTCTCGCGGATTCAAACATTTCATTCATGCCTTTCATTCCTTGAATCCGTCTCGCGGATTCAAGCATTGCATTCATATCTTTCATTCTTTGAATCCGTCTCGCGGATTCAAACATTGCATTCACATCTTTCATTATTTGAATCCGTCTCGCGGATTCAAACATTTCATTCATACATTGTTGATCCGTACTTTCTTACGGATTCAACATTCTTCATTCTTATCATTCGCACTTTTCACTCTTACGTAGTACTCTCAATCTCCCGATAGTCTTACTACCCATTTCACCCATACGGCCACCTACTACCCAATTCTAACGGATATACCTGTAACAATTATCGCGGTCTCACGAACGTCATACGTTTCTTTTGTACTGGCCAGGTACACAATCCACGTACTAGTTTCGTGTCTTCGCGTAATCGCCACATTATGTCCGAAGAATTAAGTTTCGGCACGTGTTACATTTTTAAAACTTCTTTACCATGTCGTTATTATATTCATTTAAAATTTTCTTTCACTTGCTTAATTATACCATTTCAAACATCCACGCGTTGAGTTTACGTACCAGGGGTCAATTCGTCCTATTACTTGCCTTGATGCCGGTCCTAGACCGCATTCACGGATCCTCCCTTCCGAACAATTGCGCTTACCCTTCACATAACATACTATTAGTTCCCTTCAAATACATAATCTGATACATACTTACCTTTGCTTCTACCTTTAGATCTTGATCGAGTCTCGGATTGTACGGGTTTCTTGTTACAAGAGCACACAGGTTTGAGTTCAAGTATTCATCTCCTCATACTTGATTTCACTCAACCCATTTCTCTGATACCAACTTGTAAGGCCCTAATACGTATTTGACCAAAAGTCGCAGCGGAAATTCGTGCCATAAAATTTCTTTCATTACAAACGTCTTGACTTACTTGAATGTTCGTTTTAATATGTATCTTTTACAAAAATAAAGTATAAGTCCTGTTTACTAAAGTACATACTCAATTATTCCCGTACAATCTATCCTGTGACTCGGTCTTCGATCTCTATTCCTCGTGATAACCGCCCGTGATTCGTACAACCTGCACTCACCACATACATTCATAACATTAGTACACAATACATAAACAGGATTCAGTCTCGTACACTTCCCATTTCGTTATCTTTCTAACTTTAAGCATTTCATCTGCGTATCCATATCCTGGTGAGGCTTCGATAATGTACCTGCATTACTTTTCATTCTCAAGGCACACTATTAATAACGTATTACTCGACGTATCTAAATCATGTATACATACATTCTTACATGCATACATACACATCTACATACGTACATACCTTCCTATATCTCAATATACATGCATACACTCATACGTACCTTCATATATACTTAAATACACGTCTACGTATGTACATACACTCTTACGTACACGTTCAAGATCTTATATACCCCTTGTATATCAATACATTAATTACTTGGTACTTAGACTTAGATTTATAGCCCATAGACGTCAAAAGAACATTCAAAATCATGTTTGGGAGGCCCACCGTGGTCCACGGATAACAAATCGAAGCCTACTATACCCAAATCAACTTAGATAACAAATTTCAGGTTTTTGAACATGGGGAGGCCGTCGGCGACGGCCCTAGGGGCGTCGGCGACGGCCCTTGCAATTGCCCGTAGCCCAAAACTTTCGTAGACAACCAAATAACCCGTCAGCCAAAAACTCACTTTCTAGAGCCCGTCGGCGACGCCCCTAAGGCCGTCAGCGACGCCCTCTAGATTTTGCATTTTTCTGCAGTTCCGTTTCGTCGTCCGTACGCACTAAAACGCGCATAACTTTTGAACCGTTTACCCGTTTAACCTCCCGTTTCTTCCTACATGCTTGTAAATTCACATTCTATCATATGAACTTAAAATCCAACATCCGGTTTAAGGAAAATATTCACTTAAAGCTCTCGGCTTTATATACCCGCTTTCACTTATTCGACCCGTTCATGTTTTCGTCAAACTACTCATTTGTTTTAACCCAAAACTTACATAAACGTTATAACTATAATACTTTTACATTATCCGGGGTTCATACTTGGGATTTATGCACCCGATACCCGGTATGCGTTAAACCTATTCATTATTACGTAATTGAACATTAAATAGTACAATTTCCATCTATGAAATTGTTTATTCGTTTACTCATAATTTCCTACCGAACCTCTTGCCCATTAACCCGCGTCACCGATACTTGGTTAGTATGCTTACATACAATTTTACCCATTACCCGGTTATCACACCGAAGTCGTTACTTATGCAACCTTTCCAGTATGCAATAAAACCTCATCTTTACCCATTTTATTTACTTAGCAACATTCATCGATTTCATACAACTCATTCCTATTTGACCTCAATTATCATAATTAATTAAGTCGCACATAACTTTTCATAAACAACTAAGAAGTGATTACAGAAATCACTTACCTCATGCATCTGTGCTCATAACCGTTTTCTTGCCACTTCTTGACCCGTTAGCCTTCCGTGCTTGATTCCGTCTCGACATGATTCCTATACTTCCATGTCATCGAAATCACATTCATATTAGCATACGCAATTGTACATGTTAACGATCATATCGATCGCATAATTCACATTTAACTTTCATTAGTCACTTCTAACAAGCATAATACATGTAACCAAGTTCATGTCATTTCAAACTCATGTAATCTATTGTGTCATCGTATTAAACACACACACGTCTAACACGTCATTAGCCTAACTCATGACACATAAAAATTCCTAAACCTTACAGTAGCATTCATAAGTCGAACCATACCATTCGCATATTCGTTGACTTTTCAGAAAGTCAACAGTCAAGCATACAAATTTCCAACTCAAGAACATATGTCCATATTGATGTAGTGGACCATACTAACGACATCCTATGCATTTTGTAATCATATTCTTGGACACATACAACGATATAATTACTTTCCTACGTACACACACATATACGTAATCGATTCCATTCATACTAGTATTTCTATAACTCCACAACTAACACTATAACATGTGTTAAGCTAGCCTTATACTATTCCAACAATAATTCTTTTTAGGAATCTCATATGCTTCACATATACTTCTAGTTCACAACTAGCGGATCAAACAACCACATGGTGTGCATCACATCATTTAAACACATAGTACAAGCCACTAGTGCACACTTCTACCCGGGCATGAAATCAACAAAATCTCCATATGGAATCAATCTAACACGTCTTCTTCATGTAGGTTTACTAACAATCATACAATTTCCACCATATATCCTTATTCATCCATTGTTATCATGTAATTTTACATACTAACTTATACTAGGCATTTCCTCAAACACTTGGCGTGCGTACCTCAAATAAGGCACAATGTACAACTATTTTCATGCTCATCTTCCTAACTCTTGTTTTCACTTGTCATTAATAACTAACTAAAATCAAATTGATTCATACCATACTCAATCTAACTATCAAGAATCAACCACATAATACATAATACATCAAAATTTTGCATAAAGATTTGACATGGGTAGTATACCGATGTCGCCATCCTACCCATAATAAGTGGGTTTTCCCCCAAAACATCAAATCTCTCAAAATCGTTCATATGACATGTTCCACTTAGTGCTTCTAACACACCTTCATGTTTATTTTTATAAAATTTTAAGATTGAACACATACCCTTTTGCTATCAACATCATCAAATCGAAATCTATAACTTACCATATGCTTGTTTGGATAAGATGGTGAAGAATTTCACCCCATGCAGGGGATTGAGCTCAAATCTATCTTCAATTTATGAATTCTTGGTTGAATAAGGGAAACCCTTTCTTCCTTCTCCATGAGTGTCGACCCACACACCAAAAACCCACACTCAGAACCTGATGTTTCTATTTAGTAGAAACTATAACTCATTTTCCCACTTTTGGTCCTTCTTATTTATTATTTTGTCACCATTGTCTCTAAGTTCCATTACCTATTTATTTGACTAACTATTTAACTAAGTTAAATAGCTTGGTTATTTTATTTCATACCATTTCACAAGGAAACGTACTAGTAAACTAAATTCAAGTTTTGGGGCGTTACAGTATATGCTAAGAAAGAAAAGAGACTGATAAAGACTGAAGATGCGAAGACTCGACACTTAAGACTCGTCAACATCTGAGGGGGAGTCTGTTGGTGCATGCATCTGTCGACTTCGTCTTGTATCGAGTCTTGTTGGAATTGACACTTTCAAAGGGTTAGTTTGAAGACAAAAGTTTGAAGAAGACAAAGGTTTGAAGATGACAAAAGTTTGAAGATGATGAAAGTTTGAAGAGTGCTGAAAGTTTGAAGAGTGCTGAAAGTTTGAAGGCTGAAAGTTTGAAGAGGGTTTAGTTTGAAAGTGTCCTGTCCGTTTGAAGCCATTCCGTTTGAAGCCATTCCGTTTGAAGATGTTATGTTAGTTTCAAACGGAAGGGTCACCTTCAAACGGAAGGGTCCTCCCTATATATAGTCTTCAAACGATTTCATTTGTAACGTTCTTGATTCTGACGCCGAGGTGCTGTCGAAGTTTCTACGTGACTGTATTTGCTTTATAATCAATAAAAGAGATAGTTAATAGTGAATTCAAGCTAAACGAAGACCAAATCAATGTATTCCGCCTCTAATTCGATCTGAGCACTCTTCTGATCGACTCGTTAGGTCGTTTCACGATCCTACAGACTCCCTGTCAAGAAAAGGCGATGAACTATGTTCAAACCTTCATGCTTTGATCTTATAAGATCTTGGCTTATAATTAAAAACTGTCCTTGTGACTAGGCCTTTTGTGCCACTCTAATATCTTTAATGATTTTATAACTAAGGATAAATTATAATGAAAATCCTAAATAAATACGACTAACAAATTAACCAACATGGTTTATAATTGCCATGGTTAATGAATCATCCAAAACTAATGATTCCATAATAACCTCTGAACAAAATATTGTCACTTGTTTTATAGCAATCAAGATTCAGCATGTCTAAATCAGAAGAGGTTAACAGTCATCCTCGGGAGAGAAACGATACCACCAGGATTAATGTAGCTGGTGCAGATCTACAAGCATTAATTAACAATGCTGTCACTAGAGCTCTTGACAGACAGTTTAAGGAATCAAGTGGTACTCGCACTAAGACTCAATCTGTGGCTCATAGTAAGCCCCCTTCTAAAACCCATGAATCAAAGAAAGACGATGCTCGCCACTCGTCAAATCAGAGAAGTGTTCCATCCAAATAGACTGTGTTCAATCAGGAGCCACATGTTAAGGCTTGTTCTTACAAATATTTCGTCTCCTGCAAGCCCAGAGACTTCACAGGGGAGAAAGGAGCCATTGATTGTATGACTTGGCTCGATGAGATGGATACAGTGGTTGATATTAGTGGTTGTGCTGAACAGGATATTGTTGTGAAGTTTGTGCCACAATCATTTAAAGGTGAAGTTTTAGCTTGGTGGAGGTCGCTAATCCAAGCTACATGGAAGATCCCGTTGTATAACTTGACTTGGGACCAGTTTGTTGCTCTAATCAAAGAAAATTTCTGTCCCAACATGAAGTTGAGAAAATTGAAACGGACTTCTTGACTTTGGTCATGAAGAACTTAGATTGTCAGGCATATCTTACAAGCTTCAACACCATGTCTCGATAAGTTCCTTATTTGGTTACACCGGAATCGAAGCGCATAACTCGTTTTATTGGGGGTTTAGCTCCAGAGATCAAAGGGAATGTGAAAGCATCCAGACCTACCACATTCAGATCAGTGGCAGATCTATCTCTATCTCTCACACTGGATGCTATCAGAAACAAATCTGTCAAAGTTTCTGATGAAAGTAAACGAAAGCGGGTGGATGAGAGTTCTCATCGCTCCGACAAGAAAAGGAAAGGGAACTCAGATCACAAGAAGAGTTCGGGGTTTAAAAAGGATAACCAACAAACAGGTGAGAAGCCCAAGTGTAAGACTTGTAAGAAGAATCATTTTGGAAAGTGCAGATTCGAATCAAAATCGCAACAGCAATCGCAGCCTAGAGTTTGTGGGATCTGCAAATCAAATGAGCATAAAACATTGGATTGCAAGAAAATAAAAGATGCAACTTGTTACAATTGTAACGAAAAAGGGCATATCAAGACCAACTGCCCAAAATTTGCAAAGAAGCCTGAGGAGGCTAAAAAGACCAATGCTAGGGTCTTTCAAATGAATGCTCAGGAGGCCATTCAGAACGACAATGTGATAACAGGTACTTTTTTTTATCAATGATGTTTATGCTAGAGTATTGTTTGATTCTGGTGCAGACAAGTCGTTTGTAGACAACAAATTTTGTAAACTGTTAAATTTGCCTGTTAAAACCCTAAGCACAAAATATGAGGTAGAATTGGCCGATGGTACCATAGAGACTGCTTCAACTGTACTAGATGGATGTCTATATCCATTAGGAACCACTCCTTTCCACTGTCTTTGCTTCTATTGAAATTGGCAGGATTCGATATAGTGATAGGTATGGATTGGTTATCTTCTAATCAAACCCATATTGTTTGTGATAAGAAGCAAGTGGTTATTAAGACTCCTTATGGTGAACCACTTACAATACAAGGAGATACACAGTATGGTTTGCCTAAGCAAGTGTCTATGCTTAAGGCATCGAGGTGTTTGAAGAAGGGTTGTGTCATTTACATGGCACAAGTGACTATTGATGAACCAAAGCCCAAGATCGAAGACATCCCTGTTATTTCTGAATATCCAGATGTACTCCCTGAAGAGCTACCTGGGTTACCTCCAGACAGGCAAGTGGAATTCTGGATAGACATTATTCCTGGAGCAGCACCAGTTGCAAGAGCACCTTATCGGTTGGCACCAACTGAGATGAAAGAGTTAAGGACTCAGTTGGATGATTTGTTAGAGAAGGGATTTATTCGACCTAGCTCGTCCCCTTAGGGAGCACCAATTCTGTTTGTGAAGAAAAAGGATGGATCAATGCGTTTATGCATTGATTATCGCGAGCTGAACAAGGTTACAACAAGAACAGATATCCATTGCCCAGGATCGACGATCTGTTCGATCAACTGCAAGGGGCAAGTTATTTCTCCAAGATTGATTTAAGGTCAGGTTACCATCAACTGAAGGTCAGAAATCAAGATGTGCATAAGACTACATTCAGGACTCGTTATGGTCACTACGAGTTCTTGGTGATGCCTTTCGGGCTCACTAATGCACTAGCAGCGTTCGTGGATCTCATGAATCACGTTTGCAAGCCATATTTAGACAAGTTTGTCATCGTTTTTATTGATGACATACTTATTTACTCGAAGAATCAAGCCGAGCATGAGAAACATCTCCGATGTATTCTTAAACTTCTTCAGCAAGAGAAGCTCTACGCCAAGTTTTCAAAATGTGAGTTTTGGCTACGAGAAGTTCAGTTCCTTGGGCATGTAGTAAGTGAACGTGGTATCCAGGTGGATCCCGCAAAGATTGAAGCCATTATGAATTGGCAAGCACCGAAAACACCTATAGAGATTCGCAGCTTTTTGTCTAGCAGGATATTACAAGCGTTTCATTGAAAATTTTTCAAGGATTGCTGCACCCCTAACTTCATTAACTCGCAAGAATATAAAGTTCGATTGGGGTCCCAAGCAACAAGAATCCTTTGAGATTCTTAAGCAGAAACTGAGCAATGCTCCAGTGTTGACATTGCCAGAAGGGATTGAAGAATTTGTTGTGTACTGCGACGCATCACACACCAGTATGGGTTGTGTGCTCATGCAGAGAGGCAAGGTCATTGCCTATGCCTCACGTCAATTAAAGGTGCACGAAAAGAACTACACCACCCATGATTTGGAATTGGGTGTCGTGGTATTTGCACTGTAGCTATGGAGGCATTATCTATATGGAACCAAGTGTGTGATTTATTCTGATCATAAAAGCCTTCAACATTTGTTCAATCAAAAAGATCTTAACATGAGGCAGCGTCGATGGATGGAGACTTTAAATGATTATGATTGCGAAATTCGCTACCATCCAGGCAAAGCGAATGTTGTAGCTGACGCTCTAAGCAGGAAGGAAAGGGTTAAGCCTATTAGAATCAATGCCAAGAGCATCGAGTTAAAGAATAGCTTGAACAAAAGATTATTAGCTGCTCAGAAGGAAGCTGTTCTGGAAACTAACCTTTCAAAACGGAAATGAACAGACTGAGTCATTTTCCTCAACGGGTATTCTTTAGAAATGGAAATGAAGGATTAAACAAACGGATATTCGTTTCCCTCAACGGATATTCTTCAGAAATGAAAATGAACAGACAGAGTCATTTTCCTCAACGGGTATTTTTCAGAAATGGAAATGAAGGATTAAACAAACGGATTTTCATTTCCCTCAACAGATATTCTTCAGAAACGAAAATTAACAGACAAAGTCATTTTCCTCAACGGGTATTCTTCAGAAATGGAAATGAAGGATTAAACAAACGGATATTCATTTTCCTCAACGGATATTCTTCAGAAACAAAAATGAACAGACGGAGTCATTTTTCCTCAACGGGTATTCTTCAGAAATGGAAATGAAGGAGTAAACAAAAGGATATTCATTTCCCTCAACGTATATTCTTTCAGAAGTGAAAAATGAATAGCTAGTTCATTTTTCCTCAATGGGTGCTTCATCAGAAATGGAAATGAATAGGGTTAACTCTAGACACATGACAAAACTTGCTGATTTCTGTGCACTAAATTCCATAATTATGTATGCATCCATAATTACGTAATTCCTTGCACAGTTCTCACAGTTTGTTTTATAATGTGAAGGGGATAAAATCTGAACAAGCTCAAGATAACTTATAATTAGGTCAACACATAAACATATAAGCACATAATTGTTTTCTTGGTTATTAATTTGTTATTATCTTGTTATAGATTTGAACATGGGTATTCAAAGCACACCAGGAACCCAGTCGATGGACTTCAACATCCTCAGGAATCTATCTGAAAAGATAGGATGATCTTCCAAAAATTCGATTTCGTTTACAAGGAAACGTAACATTCGAATTAAGGTACACAACAATTAGAGATTTACTGAAATACCCTTAGGTACCCTATTAAGGATTATAGTGGTACTTTGGGTATTCGTCCAGAGTTGTAACTTGCGCCTTGTACTTCGTTTCCTTGGAAGAAACGAGTACTTAGAATTTTCCTAGAAAACGCAAGGGATAATAAAATGGAAGAATTTTGGGAGTAGTCTGTTCATCAAGGAATACGGTTCCTTGATTGTCGGTATTGTAGGGGATTTGTTGTTTATACATGCAACCACATAAATACATTGCAATGTAAATAAAAGATTTATTTATAAACAACAACAACAACTGTTTCATAGACCTTGACAACAAAAGAAAATAATACATAAGGCTTGATTAATTTCTTAAACAACGTTGTCTTCCAGTCGGTCAGATGCTCATCCCTGCGCTGGATTTGCATTAGCATGCTTTGGGCAATTCTTTCGGAAATGGCCCATCTCGCCACAGTTGTAGCAAGACCCCGGTGGAAAACGAGCTTGAGCAGGATTGTTGCCAGCTTGATTTGGTGCAGCTGCAGCTGGGCACACTCTTGCTGTATGACCTATAAGTCCACAAATTTGGCATTTGCGGCACTTCACACTAGCATGATGATGAAGGCTACATTGGTTGCACAAGGGTGCAGTTCTGTTATATGGCTTCCTAGCAGGGGGTTGAGCTAGTTGGTTGGGGACAACTTGATCATTGTGAGCGACCATGGCGAAGTTCTGAGAAGCCTTTCGCTTCTTGGACTTCTTGGAGGACTCGGTCTGTTCATCCTTTGGTTTCGATTCCTCGATCGGTTTCTTGTCACCCTTTCGGAAAAGTTTACCTTTCCTGATCTGAGATTCAGTCAAGGTAGTAGATAGCTCAATGGCCTGTCTAACTGTAGTGGGGTTGCTACCAGTAACAATGTCTTGTACTGAGTCAGGGAGGCCATCAATATACTTTTCCATTGCCTTATCCAAAGGCGTAACCATGTTCGGGTATAACAGACTTAACTCCTCATAATGGTCCGTGTGGGCTCGATGCTCATTGCTATCCTGCTTAAGATCGTCGAATTCCCTTTCCAATGCCCTAATCTCATGACGAGGACAGAATTCCCTCATCATTAGAGCTCGAAGCTCTTCCCAGGTCTGAGCCAGTGCCACGTCGGCATCCCTATCCCTCATTACACCATTCCACAATGTTAAAGCTCCTTTCTCAAAAACACTAGATGTGAACTCTGCCTTTCGCTCGTTTGGACACTGAACATGTCTGAAGGTGCTCTCTAGACTCTCGAACCATTGTAGAAGTGCAGTCGCTCCTTGAGACCCAGAAAATTTTGATGGCATAGCTGAGTTGAACGTCTTGAAGTTGCAGGGAGCATTATTGTTGTTATTAAGGGCTTGGTTAACTTGAGCAATGAGGTTTAGGAGTACAGCAGCCATTTGTTGCGTAATGATAGCTGCCAGTTCTTCATTAGGTACCTGATTGTCGCGTCGTGGAGGCATTCTAAAAGGGGAAACAAGAGAGAAAACAAATGAAATGGCATTGGGTAAGAATAGGATGTTACAATTACCGACCAAAAAGGCATGGATGATGGTCATTTGTTCAAACCACGAAGCAAACAAACGACACACAAAAGTTGAATCAAAGTAAATAGGTCCTCATAATGTATCGCGGAGACATGCTCGCCTATAAGTGGACACTCACCCCAAGAGTTCCCAGGTAAGAGTGACTGGCCCGATACTACGGATTTATACGAACACTCTAGCCTTAGACAGAAAACTCAGGGTACAGGCACCCACCCTTCCATTTTGCATGTGTTCACATTATTTAGACCCAAACTTTGACGAGATTTTGAAAACTTTGAAGGTTCAAAACCTTATAATAAATCATCCTAGAATAGATGATTGGTTTTCAAAGCAGATTCGAAATTTATGTTCTTGTTGTGGTTGCCACCTAAGGATGGGCGACGATATTGTTTTATGACTAAACGCAAGTAAACTCGCGTTAGGGTCCTAGGAAGGTTATAGTCTAGGTCAAAGCATTACTAATAACCTAATTCCCTATAACCATGGGCTCTGATACCAACTTTTCTGTCACACCCCGACCGCGTAAAACAACAAATCACGGCTGAAACGTCAGGGAGTGTTGTAATAGAATCATCGTTTCATAACACATGGATTGAAGTTCTGTTTTATTGAATTAAATGTATTACATTGCATTGAAATAAGAAACAAAACATGAACAAATAGACTTTCATTGTTATTAAGTCACTAAGGCCTCGTCCGTTCCTATGTGAGCATGCATCAATATCATCATCAAACATCACCAACTATGGTACTTGAAACACATGTGAAAATACATCAGCATAAAAATGCCAGCGAGTACATAGGTTTTATGTGAGTGTCAGATTCATGGCTCGTTTATATGTTGAAAATAACTTGAACAACTTTGTTAATTGATAATTAGAAAACCAAGTTTTATAAAATGTTTGTAATGTAAATTGAAATAACCAAGTCAAAACAGAATTGTTTTATAAAACCTCGATGCCATGAATCTTAACTCAAAACATTTGTTTTGTAAACTCAAGTCGTAAATTGTTTTTGTAATAAAACTTGAATGGTTTATATTGTTAGAAAAACCTTGTAATATAACTTTGTTTTGATAACCTTTGCCCAAGTGATCTAGATAACACAACGATATATAATGTGTTAAAAGCACTTATATATAGGAAGTACCAGCGGCTTATCCACCATGCTTTTATCACATTACACTCGCCCCGTTACCTAATCACTTCCCTAACCCAACGGTTCAAACAGATCCAAATGGTTCACATAAATCAATCAGTTCCAAATGGTTCACATAAGTCAAACAGTTCCAAACGGTTCACATAAGTCAAACAGTTCCAAACGGTTCCAACAGTACAAATAATTCACGTAGATCAAACAGCTCAAAATGGTTCAAACGGTTCAAAATGTAAAACAATGTGTCCATATGCTGGATGAGCATATGCAACAAAATGTAATTAATGTGCTAGCATGCTCAGTGAACATACATAGCAAAAACACGGATAAAATCATGTACTATACGTGTACTAATGAACATAGCAAGTATGAGTTATGAAATCATGAAAATCACAAAAGTAACAAGTAGGCACATGTGTATCACCCCAAAACATTTGAAAACGTAAAAGAGGGGACTATGTACTCACCTGAGGATGCTTAGAAGTCAGGAATAACAACCAAGCGAAGCTAGAGGGATCACGGAAATCAAACGGCACCTAATATAGGTAACTACATTAATAACCGGACCTAAATCGGAAGATCGGATAGGATGAGGTTTCGTAAACCAAATGAGTGTTGGAACTCATACTGTATGGTTTAACAAAGCCTACATACTAAAACGAAACCTAACCTAAGTGCTTACGACCCATTTCGACCCGTTTAAGTAGCTTACGCTACTTTAACGCGTCGTTTGCGTAAAACGCGTTCGGACGGCCTAACTAGTCCTATGACAAGTATTATATGCCTTAACAAGTTTAAAAATGTTGTCTAATCAGTTTAGATGTCAAAATTTATGTTACATATGCTTAGAATGAAATTTGGCGTAAAAAGGGCATTTTGGTCATTTTTCCTAAGGCATATAATTACCTATCATACAACTAACTAAACGAAGTGACCATAAGGTATAACCTCGAAAGGTTATTCCCTATACAACTATGGTCACAAAATGTGTTTGGTCGGATTCTAATGATCGACCAAACTGGTCGGGTTTGAAAGTCTAAGCGGTTGCTTAGACCGCTTATCTTACGACCCTATATAAGCACTAAACCTAAAGTGACGAGCTAAACATGTTAAAACATGCTTAACTAAGTTAGAAAACAGGTTTTGATACCCAAGAATAGTTTGGTTGCAAAATACGCATAAACGCGCATTTTGACCGAAACTATGACTCGTCACTACACCTAATCAACGTGGTAATCAGTAGGTATAGTCACACGGGACTATGACCATCGTGATTACGCTCACGTTGCGAAGTTCAAACGAACTTCGTGTTGACAATTGACTGGTCAAAGCAGAAAGTCAAACACTGTTTGACTTTCACTTAAAAACACATAAAAGCACGAAAGAATACTTACAAAAGGTCCAAGCTAAGAAGATTTGATCTAAGAATTCTCAGGTATGAAGCTTTGAGCTTCGACTTAGAGAATATTCAGATCAAAGTATGAGGAAAATATGAATTCTAGGTGGGTATTTATAGTTTTCGGTCCACCGTTAAGATCGTTCCTCGATTCACGTGCTTCAATCTCAACCATCCATGTGTGCCCACTGTTTTGTAATACAATGGGTGCTTAAAACAAGCACATAAGATGAGGAAAACCATGTTTAAAACCCAGAAACAAGCTGCTGATTGCAGAAAAAAGTTTTGCTGAACTGGGCAGCTATCGCACCCCGCGTAATATTGATCATCATCTTATGCGCCCCGCGTGGGCTATGTTTGGCAGATTGTCAAAAACAGCCCCTGCATGTCCAAAACTTGATTTCGATGCATTTTTGACACGTTTAAGCCCCGTTAAACCCATTTCAAGACTCCAAAATGAAATTAAAGTATAGGGAACTTAAAATGTGCTCAAAAAAATCTCGGATGTCAGTTCATTTGGCTGTACGATTGCGTTGTTCGGTTAATTACGACGAAACACGAACGGACGCGAAAAACGATCCAAATTACGCGACGAAAGGAAATTTATCATGCCAATCACTAAAATAAAATATTTTAATGATTACATAAATTTTTGGATGTCTTGATATATTCAGAACGTAAGATATGCGCGAAAATGCAAACTTATGCACTTTTGACGCTTTTAGTCCATATTGATCAAAAAGTTTATTTTTGTGCACCAAACACCTCAAAGCCTATTTCTATGCTATGTAAAGTATATTTAGGGCATATTTAACTTATGATAAAGTTTCAGAATGTCTGTTATCATTCGATTCGGTATACTTTTGCAGTTTGATGCAAATAGTCCCTGTGATCGAATAAACTTGATTTCGCCACACCAAACCCTCCAAAACTTATTTCTTAGTTATGTAAAGGTTATTTAAGGTATGTTAAGCCTATGTCACTGTTCCGGAATGTTTGTTACATTAAACTGGTTATATTTACGCATCATTTCGCGTATAACCTTCCAGAAAGCGATTTAAAGCTCGAAATCGAACAAGAATTGATATGTGCAAATGATACACATATTTATACAAATCCCAAGTATGAAACACAATATTTCATTGATTTGGTATTTGTTTGATGGTTGAAGTGACACAGATGTCACAGGAATGATACTATTTGGGTTATAGTCGACAGGCTGACCAAGTCAGCTCACTTCTTACCTATTAAAGAAACGCACAGCTCCGATAAGCTAGCTCAGCTGTACGTGGATAAAATTGTAAATCTTCACGGAGTGCCGGTATCTATTATCTCCGATAGGGATACTAGATACACATCTCACTTTTGGAAAAACTTTCAGCAATCATTAGGCACTCGTTTAAACTTCAGCACTACTTATCATCCTCAGACGGATGGCCAAAGCGAGCGTACAATACAAACACTCGAGGATATGCTTAGGGCTTATGTTATTGATTTAGGTGGAAGTTGGGATGACCATCTTCCGTTGATTGAATTTTCAAATAATAATAGTTATCATTCAAGTATCCAAGCCGCGCCTTTTGAGGCCTTGTACGGAAGGAAGTGTAGAACGCCAGCTTGTTGGGCGGAAGTTGGAGATGTCCAACTAATAGGACCTGATATAGTTCTGGAGACGACAGATAAGATTGTACAGATCCGTGATCGTCTCAAAGCTGCCAGGGATAGGCGGAAAAGCTACGCAGATAAAAGGCGTAAACCTCTGAAATTCGAGGTAGGAGATAAAGTGCTAGTCAAGGTATCACCCTGCAAAGGGGTGATGCGTTTTGGCAAAAAGGGCAAGCTAAGACCAAGATACATAGGACCATTCAAGATCATCGAATGTGTCGGATCAGTGGCTTACAAGCTTGATCTGCCAGAAGAGCTTAGTGGAATTCATAATGTATTCCACATCTGCAATTTGAAGAAATGTCTAGCCGATGAGTCGCTAGCAATGTCGCATAAGGACGTGTAGATAGATGAGAGCTTAAAGTTCGTAGAAAAACCTTTGTCAATTGAGGATCGACAGGTTAAGAAACTTCGAAGAAAGCATGTGCCAATTGTGAAGGTAAAATGGGATGCCCGTAGAGGCCCAGAATACACATGGGAGGTTGAATCCACAATGAAACAGAAATACCCTCATTTATTTCAGTAAATCACGAGGTCGAGATTTCTTTTAAGGGGGTGAGGATGTAACACCTCGCAAAATCATGTCCAATATAATGAAGACACGTGTCATGAAGATTAAATGTATAAGGAATTGATCTGGAGGGACTATAATTGTCAAACAATATAATTATGTAAGTAAAAGGATCCAAGGTGTCAACATGCCATTCTTGTGCCTCTGATTGACCTCACACGACGTTCGTATTCTATAATGAATAATTTGTTGGAAATAGAAAGTTGTTTGTGCTTAAAATAAGGATCTTACAAAACATAGGGGTTAAAAGTGTCAACATGTTAAATGTTACCTCTGAGTAACCTTTTAACGACCCCGAAAGCATTGTAATAATTGTATATTTTACTCTCAAGAATATTGGATAGTAATTTTATGGAGTTTCGTTGAAAACAAGACTTCTCGGGTGATCTTACATGTAACCGGGAGCTTAACGGAGTTAATATGGGACCCAAGGCCCTTAATAGTTAACTATGGGGGGTCATAAGTGCAATAAACAAAAGTTATTTAAATTAAAAATGAACCAGGGACTGAAACTGCAATAAATAAAAGTTTTTAACCGTTTGAAGAGAGCCTCGCGGGGCGCGTAGACATTCTTTGCAGTCTACGCGGCCCGTGACAAAGGTGCCAGCGACAAAAAACCTGCATAGCTGCAGGTTCAACCTGTTCCACCGCCTTTGCATGCAAATTTTCGATTCTAAGGGCTTGTTTGATGGTTTCTTCTACCACCAAAACACCTGTAAAAATCTGGGAGCCTCTCTAAACAGGTGTAATGATCTTTGCAACTTCAAAACTCTTATAAATAGCCCCCATTTTGATCACTTAGAACTTGCACATTGAATTTTCATTCAAAGCTCACTCTTTGAAGCCTCCTGGAGCTAAAGGAAGCTTTCACAAGTTCAATATTCGTGCTAAGGACTATAGTAAGTGTTCTTAGCTTCCTACGTTTAAGTTTTATAAGCTTAATGACCGAAAGTCAAAGTTATCGTAATTAAGCTTTGACTTTGTGATTAATCACAAACGGTCCAGCCATTATTCGAATTGAAAGTGGCTATGTGTTGGTAATTATGTAGGTAATAAACCCTTAAAAGGGCACCTTCTAATTATCACATTATCTCAGTCAATTGTTGGGTCAAACTTATTAATAAAAAGTCAAACGAGTCAGTTTTTACAAATTAATTCATAACTGATAATGCAGAGGTTATGGAACATGTTTTAACACTAAAATAACTTGGTAAATAATATAAGAACATGTTTAGGCATATTCAATCCGACAATTCTGAGTTTAGGCTCGGTTCGCAACCGAAAGTCGCAAAAGTAGACTTTTGCCTTGACTTTCAGTTCTGACCCGATTTAGATTAGTTTAGTTATGCCTTAAGGTTCCTTTGGGACCATATTACATGTTAGTATAACCCTCTGAGATTATACTGTATGGTTCCATAGAAATCCTAGTTCATTGCATGTTTCCGTTAAATGCTTAAAAGTTGACCATTATGCCCTTTTGATATTAAAACGAGATTTTTGAAAATGTGAGAGGACAAAAACCTTTATTACTGATATTTTAGTATGTTCTAAAAATTTGACATCAGTTTATGGTCTGAAATAAGAGTTATGCTCGATATCGTAAAACAAAAGCTTTTTATTAATTAAATGGCATTTTTGATATAAATCCTATTTAAACCCAATTTTTGGCAACAAAATTGCTACCCGCTGTTAAGATATAATATTTAGGGATTTTTGGAAATTTTTGTTAATTTTTAAACTGACCATAACATAGAGTTCTTGCATAGACTCGGTAATTGACGATAATGCCCTTTTCGCTAATGAAATGAGTTTTACACATCTTTTACATGTCAAACTTTTTTCTACTGATTTTATACATTAAATAAATTATTTTAAACAGTAGAGGCTGATCAAAATCTCAGATTCCCTTAAACAACCCGAATATCGTCAAATACCGACTTTTATGCGATTTAGGCGCATAGTATGGTTTAAAACCGTATTTAGCACCTAAGACTTGTTACCTACTGATGTTATAAATAAATTTTTATACTTTAACAGTAGGTATAAGTCTTGAACTCAGATTTCCAAATTTAACCCTAGAAGCATATGTGAAATGACCAAAATGCCCCTACAGTGCATAGTTTGGCCATAAATGATAAAATTCACATATGTATGATATCTTAGTGATATAACTTGTTAAAATAAATATTTTTACTGATTGTTTTAGACCAGAACCTCAGATTACCATTTAACCTCTTTTATAAGCTTTAGAATAACCAAAATACCCCTACGGGGCTTAAATTGATTTTAAATTCATTTTGGGCATAATGAAAGATATCTTACTGATATCACAACATATTAAAAGCATATTAACTTGTGGAACTTGTTCATGGCTCATTTGGTTACCCGTTATGCATTTTCGCTCTCGGTACGGTTTATGTAACTAGTTTGCATAAATTAACTGAAACGGGTCAAACCTTATCATTTTTACTTCAAAATCCAGAATGTATTTAGTTTACCCATTTTATACAACTCCTCATACTTGTTGGGTCTTAATCACATTCTAATCCAGTCTTCACTTAATCTTGCGTTTTGAACCGTATACCTTTCTTTGAAACTAACCGGTCTAAGTTATAACTTAAATAAGACCCGTTAGGAATCTAATAGGTTATTAAAACCTTCGTTCCAGATTAGGAGCCCGGTAAAAGCTACTGTACTTGCTGATTTGATATACGGCTGAGATTAAATTTATATTTTTGCTCAGGTAAATACTTTTAACTTATTTTCCGTTATACGGGCTTGGGATACGGAATTTAATAATACCGCTTGGTCGGGTATTGAATCTTTAATCCATTAGTGGTTAAATCATTGAGATAACCCGTTTTAATCTGTTTTGTTCGATGCAATGCCTTTGGGGGGTTAATGACCGTGTCCTGGATATCCTCGGCTCATTCATTGAATGGCCACGACTTAAGCACGGGGTGTAGGCATACACCTGACAGTTGCGTATGTAAAAGATATAACCACTTGTTGAGGATAACTCGCCGTGGGATTATATTAGTGGTGTGTCTATTAATCTTGTCTCGGCTCTTCTAACCGGGTCCTGAACGGACGACAAACATATAAATCTGTATACAAGATTTTTTTAAATAATTGTCCCAAGTTATAAAAGAATATTATGCCTCGTGCATTTAAATCAAATTTTATAAACACATTTCAAAAAGAGTCAGTTAATTGTATTTACCAGTGTAAACTGACGTATTTTCCAAAAAGGTTAAGTGCATGTACTACACGAAATGGGCTGGAAACTCCTGAGTGATTAAATAAGGAGTCTTGTAAGCTTTTATCACTTTAAGTCTATGAACAATATTTCTTTTGTTTTGATCCGCCTGTGGATCCATTTACAACCCGTTGTGTAATATTTTATTATAATTTCAAATCAGTTTGTATAATTACTTTTAGACTTCCACTGTGCATTAAACTGTGGTTATTGACTATGATGATATCAACTACGTCACGATACTCCCCACTGGGCCCACCGGTAATACGTGAAAATATCGGGGTTTGACATGTTAGATCGCTCATACTCTCTGTCACTGCCTTATTTCTTAGCCCTAGTTTTTGAAGTTACAATTAATTGTATTTCCATCTGATACCGGGCTTCACTTGCAGACTTAGGGTTTGTTTGAAAAATGAATCATTTTTTAATAATTTTATGTTTTATATGCCACATATCTCATGTTTACATTGCAAAGTATTAATATGTTTATTTCTACAGGTCCTTGTTAATTTTAAATATGCTTATATTTGCATGTTCTTGTTGTCTTTGTGTTTGCTATGTTTATACTCGTTCTTAATAACCTTTCTAACAGGGTGCGTCTACTCTCATTTAAGGAGACTGCATGATCTTATGACAAGGTATTATATCTTTATGCCAGAGTGAATTTTGTATAACCTTCTGTTTTTGCTTGGCAATAAGGCACATTAGACGAATCATCTGCCAGGGCGAGTATTGTAGATCATCACCTCATTGCAAGGTACAGTGGTTCTGTCCAATAGCTAGCATTATGTTTACTAGTAGGTATACTTGTTCTATCCTACAATGATTTGAAAAGAAAGCAACAAGTTTCTTATTGGTGAAGTGTTCTCTTATGTAGGCGCCGAACTTGTCGTGTGGAAAGGTTAATTTAGATTGGGTATTCAATGAACACTTAAAAATATGTTGGGTGTTGACCTACATGTGTAATAATCTAATATTAGAGCCTATAATTTAGGAAGGCCTTGTTGCGGTGTTTGAGAATTTGCTTGTTTAATTTAGCTCTCACTTGGGGGTATGTTTGGCACACAACTTTTAGGATGTTTTAAGAGCCTTAAGTTTTGTTTTGGGAAAATTAAAAAAAAAATACTTAGAGAAAAAAAGGGCCTAGCTAGTTTGGAAGATAAAGCTTTATCTTTAAATTTGGAAAAATAAGCTAGCTTGAGCAGCATTCTAAACAAGTTTGGAGCTTGTAATAATGCAAAGTTATTGCTTTATCTTTACTTTTGTCTCAACCACTTGCAAATGATCATTATTAATTTTCATATTAAATTATTTGTAGTTGCTTTGCTGTCCATTGTATGTTGAAGTTTAGAACATATTGCAAATTAACTAGGCATTTTGGTCGTTCCTCCTTATACAGGTATATATTTCTCTCCCTTTCTTCATTGTAAGATAATGTGATCAGTGCAAATGAGATTATAATCATGTTGTAATTTATTATTTTCTTTTAGCGGTTCTTTAAACAGGAACTAAATATGAGGGTTCCATGTGAGGGTGGAATTAAACAAAACAATGCTAAGCATACTGTCTTTACAATATGAGATTGGGGTTACCTTCCTTTTGATTATCTCTTTTCTATCCTAAGTGACCAAGTTACTACTTCTATATATTTAGCGTAAGCCTTTTTTCTAAATTAATTATTTGTACATGTAGGTGGTAGTGTAACACAATACAAACTTATTGTATTTGTAGGTTGGTATCTCAGGTTGGGTTAGCTACTAAAAATAATAGTACAAACTATAAAGTACATGCCTTAAATGATGTTAAAATACCACTTTTTGAATACGCTTACTAAAAATTGTTTTGTGGCAGCTATAGAAGCTAGAGAATGACCATAACCACTTCTGTGGAACGCGAGCTAGAGAAAGATGTGGTAATTTTCTAGAAAATTTGTTTGTTACTAGTATTTGAAATGGTTCAAATCAGTTGACATTGAAGATATCTAATTAGCAACTGTATTTTAATAACAAAATGCACATATAAGCATGCTTGCACATAACTATCACACCAATAGCCTTTATTGACTCTTGTTTCTTAAAATATTTTCTCTCTCTTTTGAAGGGACAAATGAAGAACTATAAACCTCTAGAAGATGGACGTGCTTTGGTTAATCCTTTTACGATTGTAATGAATAATGAGCATGACAGCTACCTTCTACTTTTTGGCAGAGGTATTACTAAAAATTGGATGGTGGTGAGGAACCATACATGATTCTAGGTGGGGTATGGAATTATTTAGGGTGAGCCTTGAAGTTAAAAAACCACAGTTTAAAATGGGAAAAGAAATTGAGGACCATTAAAGGAAAAAAACTGAGTTAGGAGCAAAGCAGAAAGATTTTGACAGCCAACGAGCAACTTAGAAGCTACGATGCGAAGTATTATTTGGAAAAGATACTTATTCGAGAACTTGCGGATCTTAGAGATGAATAGAAGGTTTTCGTTACTTTTATCATTGTAAATGACAACTTCATTTTAGTTATATTGCCCTTTTGAGTTTGGACTCGTGTTTAATTACAATATTAAATAAATATTATAGTTATGTTATTAATATTGCATATTAATAAAGATTTTAGTATTTCAAATGATGATGCTATGGAGTTGCGTTTCATTGTGAAAAAAGTTGCATTGGTTATAACTAAGATCTTAAAAAAGTGTTGCATTTGATGTAAAAAGAGTTGCATTTGAGTATAACAAAGGTTACATTTTAGTGTAATAAAGGTCACATTTTTTATAGCAAAGGTTGCATTTGAGTGTTAGAAAAGTTGCATTTAAAAGTAAAAAAATCTTGCATTAACATATAGAAAAAGTTGCATCATAAAAAGGTTGCATTTGATGAGGAACTGTAACCTTTTAAAAAAGGTTGCATTATCTAACAAAAAAGTTGCATTACGTCTAATGCAACTTCACCTAATGCAGCCCTTGATAAAAGGTTGCATTAGGCCTAATGCAACATTTTCAAGGCCTAATGCAACTTTTTATATGGGTTGCATTAGCTTTATTTTCTTGTATTGGTATTTCCTTTAGTGATATCTAGGTGTATTTACAGTATTATGGCCTACTGGTAATCTGGGTGTAATAAAGATTTAAAGGTGCTATTCTCTAAGATGTAGAGGGTTCCATTTTAGTTTGGTACATTGCAGTGTATTGTAGGTGTTGTTTAAAGTCAATATCGAATGAAAAGAGTCAAGTCGTAGCTGGAGAGGAGATTAGTCGCGGGTGGGATTTATCCGGAGACACAAGTCGTATTGCGAGTAAATACTTGGAGCCAAAACTAAGGTCAAGGACAAGATCCCACCCTAGTCATGGGTTGGTGGGTGTTACCAAGAAGAAGCCATAGCTGGAAGCTCCTATAGTAGCGGCTAGAGTGATGTCAAGGATGTAACGTCTTGGGTCGCAACATGGCCTAACCCGAAGCTTATGGATGTGGCTAGGTCCAAGTCAAAGCTAATAGATGCAACTGGATGCAGATGAGGCCGAGTCGAAGCTAATGGATGCGAATGGGCCTAAGCTGGAGTTATTGGATATGGTAGCTTGCAAGTCACATTTTCAAGTAATAGAACATGATAGTTTATTCTCTATGTTTTAAGCTCAAGTTTTGTATTTAGAGTATTTATATTCGAATAGGTTTACTTGTAAAGGGTGCTATTTATTTTTCAAAGTCTTTTTTTATAACTAATTTTCTTTGCATTCATTTGTCGAAAGTTTAATGAAGAAAAGAAACGCATGGGTGTTTGAGCAAAATCTCGTGTTCATAGGTGATCCTTTTATTCATCCAATTAAGTTGTCAAAACTCTACAAGTGCTACCAGAGTTTGGTGAAGCTCATATATGGGATCGAAGGCTGAAGTCTTAGACCAGTGAAGATGATTGTATATCTACCAAATAAACCGGATTGCAACTTTGTGTTTGTGATCAAGTCAAAGAGATCATGTGCGGTTCATGGAGAGACCGATAGAGGATGCAAATCCGTGTGGAGGCTTGTGACGATCCGAAGATCAAGATTTGTGGACGAGCCTCGGATCAAGACCAAGAAGAGGTCAAGCCCAATAAAGAAAGATAAAAAGCTCAAGGAAAATGGTACAATGGCCGATTTCCAAGTCATTGACGATGTGAAAAAGTTGAACAGCCAGAACTAATAACACGTGGTCAACTTGTATGAGTTCCTATCTACGGGTCAGATTCGTTAGAGGTTTTTCAAGGCGTCATCACACTTCAACCAAGAAAATAAGTTAATGGGGCGTTTACAAATAAAGGATAAAGGTAGGTAAAGCCATGTTCGTATTATAAGACGACGACCGAAGAAGAATAGATCCAACATATTCAAGATAAGACAACACCGCTTGGGACGCCCTTGTAGCCTACTTCACTAAGAAAAATGATACGAAACTTCAGATTTTAGAGAGTGGACTACTTTCCGTTTGCGTGAAAGATCTCATGATTCTGCAATACTTCCACAAGTTTAAAACCTTGTGTTGAAAGAATATAGAGTTAGATTTCGAGCTCAGAGTTGGAGATGCAAGAATGAAGAGGATAATAATCCATGGTGTAAATAAAAAATATGACTAGAAACTTTGTGGCCGATATCAAAAGACGGTTGAATCAACCATCTTTGGTATAACTCAAAAACTTGATAGTCGTTCAAGAAGCCTTGGCGAAGCAGGTGGGTGAAGCCTTAATGTCCACTCCTTCAAAGACAGAAGAAGAATCATTGTATGTAGAATATGGCAAAGGTGGGTACTAGTCAAACAAAACTCGTAGCTAAAGAAATTTTAAGGTGCGAACCCTTGAGAAGCCAAGATAACCTGCATGAGACAAGGAGAATTGGTTATTTGAAGAAAATGATCAAGATAACAAAAAGAAATCTAGATTAAGTGGTAAACATTTTTTTCAAGTGTTATAATTGTGGATGTAAGGAATACATGGCTCGGGATTGTCATTGGGAGCCACAAGAAGAAGCAAACCCCGTAATTGTTCAGAATGAAGAGGCATGGGATGTAGAAATGTTAGTTATTCAAGTTATCGATGTTGTTGCTTTTCATGAAGTGTGAAAATAAATGAACATGATGACGATGGTAGCGAAACACTGACTACTAGTGATGTTATGTCTTTCGAAGATGAAACTTCGATTTTAGAAGATCAAATTATCAAACTGATAAACTCGAAAGACAATGGTCCTACTAAGAATTCAAAAAATCTATTGACAATCTTTGCAAGAAAGAGGAATTAATCAATGAGGCGTATACAAAGTGAGTTGGCCATGAAAGAACTATGTGACACTCATGAGATGATGATTCATGGCATGTCTGTTGAGCTGATGTTTAATGTGGCCTCACTACTAATGGATGTAATAAGTGGGTTGCATGTTAATGCTTCTATGGTTCAAACAAATGATAGTGAACCAAGAATGGATGAGTCAAATTTGACGACTAACCTAATTACATCAAGCTTAAAGGAAGGAATTGTTTTGGATGCCATGATGTTTAGTAATGAAGTCAAGAGAGTAAAAGTCTCAGCAGAGTATGAAATCAGGGAAGAGAAACTTGTAAATATTTTGATTGAAAAGTTCGAGAATTAAGCCCAAAGAAATGCGAGTGTTTAGCGGTTTGGAAGTCTTTGGAGGAACAAATCAGAATCAAGAGGGAGATCAACCTATAGATATGAACGTTCAGATAAAAATAAGCATTGAGGGGAGAGTATTGGAATTCACCACATGGTCCAAAGTCGCGAGACGCGGCATGTTGCCTTGAGTTGTGGCTTACGTAGAGCTGAGGTTCTTCATGTATGTTGTAGCTTAGAAAAATCGAGATGAAAGTGAAAGTCAAGCGAGACCAGAATGGTGAACAAAGGCATGAATCACGGTTGAGTAGGATGCGAGTCGTGACTAGGATGTTAAGCAGAAGCCTACTAGTTAAATTACATGGATGTTGTAATGGTGATTTTGTTTGAGACTTAGCTACTCGATGTTAACAACTACTTATGTGTTAAAAGGGTTAAAAAGAATTTGGAGCGTGTTGAAACGAATGATCAAGAAATAGACATGTAACATACATTGTTGTCAAGTGTGAAGATACAAGCACTGTGTGATAGTACTGAGTTGAAGAATGTCATTTTTAGGAGGGGGTGTTTGAAGTCAACATGGAAAGAAATGAGTCAAGTCGCGGTTGGAGAGAAGACAAGCCGTACTGGGGTCAACACTTGGAGCCAAAAATGAAGTTGAGGAGAAGAACCTATCTACGTCGTTGCTTTGTGGGTGTCACCGAGAGGATGGCACGGATAGAGTGGTGTCAAGGTCGTAAGCGGCTTAGGCCGCAATTAGGCATGAGCTGGAGCTAATAGATGCAACTACACGCAATTTGAACTGTGGCAAAGCTAATGGATGTAATTGGATATGACTGAGGCCGAGTCCAAGCTAATGGACGCGAATGGATGCTTCAGGGACTTAGGTGGAGTTATTGAGTGTGGTAGCTAGCGAGTCACATTTTCGAGTCCAAGTCGTAATAGAATGAGATGGTTTACTTTCTATCTTTTAAGTGTAAGTTTCTAATTTGAAGTATTTGAATTCGATAGGCCTACTTGTAAATGATGCTCTATAAATGCTAGTCTAACATAGTTTTTTAGTTCTCTTTCATCAAAGTGTTTTTCTTTGCATTCGTCCGTCGAAAGTTTAATAAAAGAAAAAAGTCGATCATGTGTTTCAGCCCTAGTTATTAAAGGTGCTAGGCGTATAGACCTCGTCTGGGGCCTAGGCGCAAGGTTTAAAAAGAGAGGGCCTGAGAAAAAAAATCACACAATGAAAAAAAGAAAAGATATATTATATATTAGAAAAATAATAATATTGTTCATATAAAACAACGAAAACTATTATATCACATTTCATGCCGTCTATTTAGTAACAAAAGGTCTAAAATATTAGTGTATGGTGTAGAAAAGTAGTTTTTCTTAGAGCATCTCTAACGGCTTGGTCATTTGAAGAGTCTGCTCCACAAACCACAACACAAACAAACCACGTTGTTAGAGGAGGTGGTCCGTTTGAGCAGACGGGTGTCATTTGGAAAAAGTGGGGACCACCTACTCACAAAACTTTTTTTTTGTTTTTAGTGTAAAAAATGAGGTGTGATGTGGAGGTTTGTAATGATTTATTGTTGGAGGAAAAGATGGAGTTTGGAATCATGGAGATTTTGAATGATGTGGCATGCTGACTAACCGGTCTAGAGTTTGGACTTGGTTTATTGTTGTAGATGCTCTTAGATAAATAAAAAATTTGGCTAGAATCTTGCCGGAATTTAGAGAATTTCTCTTGAATATAGGAATATCACCAGAATCCGCACATGAACCATCTCCTAGCATGGGCGAAGCATTGAAGCGGCCGGGAGGGGCGCCCGGCCCCCCGAACTTTTTGTTCAGTAGTGTTATATATGTACGTTTCGTATAAATTTTTTTAGGTATATACGTTTTCGACCCCTCGGTTTTATACAAAAAATAAAATTTAGGTATATACTTTTAGGTCTGGTGACTTCCGACCCCCTGGGAGAAATTTTCAAGCTTCGCCACTATCTCCTAGAGAATTCAAATGCAATTGCCTTGACTTTAAGCGTAATTGCCTCGTCTGGAAATGGGTTTAGGCGCAAGAGGCGATGGCTTTTAACAACTATGGTTTGAGCAGCTGATCGTGTTCTTCATGGGTGTTGCATCTATTCTTTGATGTTGTGTGAGTTTTAGTAAGAATGTATTTCTCAGCGAAGCTAATAGAAACTCCATCCTCAACCATTCATGTAGAGTTTAATTACTCCAAAAGAACAAGCAGCAAATTACGTGTGGACACAAATAAACGAACAAATAATGGCAAGCAATTGCAAAACCTAATCCCATGTTGTAATTAACATGTAACTGATATTTTGTATTTTCTTTATTCAGGTTCACATTAAAAGATAATCAGACAAGAAAACCTCTACATCCACCTCCACCACCAATCTCAAGCCATTGAATCTATCACTCTGTCTTCAAATCATAAATTCATTTATGGATCATATGATCCGAACCATCGATGCGTGGGTCATGTTTAAACTAACATGTTGTGCTATTGCAGCCACACTATTATTCTTCATGGTCCGGACACCAGAATTGATGTATCACCAATATGTGGTCTCAACTACTTTTCAAATGAGTGGTTAACAAGCATACCACTTGCACACTATTCTTTTGCCACATACTTTGGAAATATGATCGGTTGATATGAACTTACTCGAAATATCAAATTATTATTTTTATTTAGAAATGATTTCACAATATGTTAAATTTTCAAACAATTTAAACACATAAAGAATGTGTACAGCAACAAAAAAAAATTGTGGAACAAAGTCCAGATTATTAAAAAAAAAAAAAAAATAGACTTCCCAAATGTTTGTGGATCTATCCTATTCTTCCAGAATTACCTTACCTTTTACGGATCTATCTAAGCATTGTAACTCTACTCAGATACTAACTTAAGTTACTGGTCGGGCCCTGAGAATTCGTGTATCCTGTTCGAGCTCGAAAAAACGTGCCCTTACGTCTTAACGAAATTGGGTATTGAGCTCACTAAAGGTATAAACCTAATGTCAATGGGTTAATAACTAATCTAAACCATAAGAATAGTTTTGTAAGTGAGCCTATGTTGGTGTTTGTATGGGTATACCCTATTAAAAAAATATTTTACATATACAATGATTTTTTCATAAAATAAAGTGTCCTACAAGGGCGGACTTAAAGTCAACCCAAGGTGGGCGGGCGCACCCCCGGGGAAAAAAAAATTTAGTGCTAAATTCCGTCGAAAATCCCATCCGCACCCCTTGGAATTTTTCGTCCGCACCCTTTGGAATTTTTCGACCGCAACCTTGAAATTTTTCGTCCGCACCCCTTAGGTAAAAAGTGTTATCAATTTATATTTTAAACCCAAATACCCATACCTTTACCCACTTATAATTCCTAACTAGCTAGCCCACTAAGTCTTAGCCCATTAACCAAACCCAACAATGTTTCAAACTATAATAAAATAATTAAAGCCCAAAACCTTTAGAAATTCTCTCCCGCTCTCTCTCTCTCTCTTGCGTCCCTGCACTGCCAACGAACAACATCACCCAGCGACAACAGTCCAGCAGCCAGCAACCACCGTAATCAGCCACCATACCACCGTCGTTTGACACCAAATCTAACCGGAATCCGAACACGGGTAAGTTTCTTTGTTATTTTGATGATTTTGGTTGATATTATAGGAGAAAAAAGGGTAATAAAGTTGTTAAATAGGTTTGAAATTTTATGTGTTTTGACATTGTTTATGGTTGTTTAGATGATTTTTAGGGTGATTATGTTGTTTATATATTTTTAGGGTGATTATGTTGTTTATATATTTTTAGGGTGATTACAACTTACGTTATGATTTCTAGGGCTTGAATAGTTGAAAGCTAAAATTGAAACATTATGTTATGGAGCGATGAACTTATGTTATATAAAGAAAGAATTGCTTAAGAAATTAGTTTTAGATGATATTTTGGATAGATTTCAAAAAATGAAAACCCGTAGGGCGTCGACGTTTTAATTATGTTTGTAACAAGGTTTGACATATTTTTGATGATTATATAAATTTAGTTTGATGTTCGTTTATTTTACATGACCCGACCCGACCCGATACGAACCGATTTTTTTACTTTTATACCTAGGGGCCTAAAATTTTTAAAAATGTTCCGCACCCCCATAGAAAAATTTTTGGGTCCGCCACTGGTGTCCTACTATCCGACTCTGACCGGTGTTCCTCCCCGCCCAAAATGAAAATGTGTCTGAATTTGTGTGAATGAGTAACATTTGATCTAGAGCACTTTGGTCCCACGTAGCTTGTAAAAGTATCCGAGGATTCCACAAAATATGAGGATTTAGGATTCGGAAAAAAAATAAATAAATAAACAAATAAGTAAGTAAATAAAAAAATCATTAAACAACTCACTCTTAAAAATTATTTGAAAATGTGATTTATTATTAATTTACTATCAAAGTATGGTGTGTTACTTATCATAATTTAATTATAACTTAAATCTAGGTCACTGAAAGATAAGACGCATATATTAACAATTATCATAATTTAATTATACATAAGTAAACAATTCTTGCTTATTGACAAAACAAAAGTCTCACTAATATTAAAATAGCAGTCAGTGAAGGTGTAATACTTTTTTACAAGTGTCACTAATTAAGAACCAAACTAAATAATGTTTACATACAATTTTAAAAAAAGATATATAGGTGAGAGTATACTACCTTTTAATACAATTTCCTGTGTTATTGATTCTTGGTTTTTATAAAACATTGACATTATTATAGATAGTTAGGAGGAGGTCCTTGCTTTCACAACCACATATTATCCTCATTTTTTTCTCACTCGAAAATAAGAATTATTTGTTTCTTCGACTTGGAGATGGATCTTACCATAAATAGGGACCATTATTCCTTAATCACTTTTATTGGCCACAATCTCAACCAATCATTCTACTTTTGCCACAGAATTCATTTTGATGAATGATTGATGCTTTGTATTTGCATTAAGTCTTCTTCTTTCCTAGTGCTTCTCGATCTCAAGGGGAAACATTAGATTTAGCACCTCTTCTAATGGAGGCAAGGTCCTAATTTATTGTAGCCCCTTGACCCCCCATTCATTTCAATTTTTTCATGGTTTATCTAACCTTGAATTTCTTGTAAGTCTTGATCCCAATTTTTGGGTTCTCATAAATCTATAAGGGAAAGCATAAAATTGTGGATATGGATCACAAGAAGGGGAACATATTGATGCAACGGTACGAGCTAGGAAAATTGCTTGGCCAGGGCACATTTGCAAAGGTCTACCATGCCCGAAACATAAAAACTGGTAAAAGTGTCGCGGTGAAGGTGATTGACAAAGAGAAGGTGATGCAGAATGGTTTGATTGATCAAATCAAAAGAGAAATCTCCGTGATGAAGCTGGTTAGGCATCCAAATGTTGTTCAACTCTATGAGGTTATGGCTAGCAAGTCTAAGATTTATTTTGCCATTGAACATATTAAAGGCGGGGAGCTTTTTAATAAGATTGCGAAAGGGAGATTGAAAGAGGAAGCCGCAAGAAAATATTTCCAACAATTAGTCGCGGCAGTCGATTTCTGTCATAGTCGGGGTGTCTACCATCGCGATCTCAAGCCAGAAAACCTCCTCCTTGACGAATTTGGAAACCTTAAGATTACAGATTTTGGATTAAGTGCTTTGGTTGATTCTAAAAGGCTTGATGGTCTTTTGCACACAACGTGTGGAACACCGGCTTATGTTGCACCTGAGGTTATTCACAAGAAAGGATATGATGGCGAAAAGGCGGATATATGGTCATGTGGGGTGATCTTGTTTGTTTTGCTTGCAGGCTATCTTCCGTTTAGTGATGCCAATTTAATGGGAATGTACAAGAAAATCAGTAAAGGGGAATTCAAATGCCCACATTGGTTCCCTCCTGAGGTAAGGAAATTGCTTTCAAGAATTCTAGATCCCAATCCAACCACAAGGGTTACACTAGCAAAAATCATGGAAAATCCTTGGTTTCAAAAGGGATTCAGAAAGATTGAGACCCACTATATACCAAGAAGTGTTCTTGATGATGAAAATTTCTTCAAGTATACAGAAAGTCCAAAATCTAGTTGTGCTGATCTCAAAGGACTCGAAGAGAGAGCAATTAGAAAAAGTTCCTCTATGAGTACTTTGAAGCCTACTAGCATGAACGCATTTGACATCATATCACTTTCTCAAGGGTTTAATCTTAATAGTTTATTCGAGGAGAACGGTCAAGCTAAGAAACCTGAGGCCCGTTTCACGACCAAACAAACAGCATCAGAAATTGTTTCGAAACTGGAAGAAGTGGCTTCAACGGAGCACTTTCAGATCATGCAAACGCCGAATGGGACATTAAGGATGAAAGGGCAGAAAGAAGGGAGAAAGGGTCAGTTAGCCATAAATGCAGAGATATTTGAGGTAGCTCCGTCTTTTCACATGGTGGAGATGAAAAAGTTAGCTGGGGACACCATAGAATATGAAAATTTCTGTGATCAAGAGCTGAAACCTTCTTTAAAAGACATAGTTTGGACATGGCATGGTGATCAACAAACAACAGAAACAAGTACCAAGCATCATCCATGATGAACATTAATTTTGTTTTAACTTTTACACAATAAGCACATCTGCATGAGGTTTTACGTTTATGCAAATGTAGATTTGTTATTCAAAAAGTTTCAATACTGATGTAAATCCATGGGACGTCATTCGTTTAGATGATGAGTTAATGCAATCATATATTTTTTTTTCCTGATGACTCTTTCATGTTTATATTGCTCACCATTTATACAACCCAATTGTACTTTCTCTTTTTAATTTTTTTTTTTTTAAACTAATACATCGTTAAAGCACATATCTATGTACATACCTAATGATTTTAATCGGATATACCATTATTCTTCCAACAATTGGTATGAGAGATACTCGATGAAGACTTGGTTCATAGAACAACAAGCTCATTCTTAACCACCGTCAGTGTCGGTCCAACGTTTTTGGAGGCCCTAAGCGAACTACAAAGTAGGAACCCTTTAGATTGAATTGTTATAAAGAACAATCGTTTCTGCTTTTTGCCTTCCAAGTCTCAATCGGAAATTTGCAAGCACAATATCAAAATTTAAAGATTCGAAGTATCAATTAGAGATTTAAGGAAAACAGTGAGGTAGTATATCACAATATATAAAGATTACTAAAAAAATAGCCATTAATTTCCCTAGTTTCGCCTCTAATTTCTCCCCAATTCGCGACGCCATTGAGTGAAATGAGCACGCATAGAGTTACAGTTAGTGAGAATGACGATGGCGGCCTAAATTAAAAACGAACCACATATTGCTTGGAGTTGGAATTAGGGCTTTTTTATTCCAAACTGGTTCCTTATTTGCGTCTTGCAATAAATATAGTGTTTGTTTATCTTATTTGGTTCTGATACACTAATACACATATTCTATATAAAAGGTTTTTAAAAAACTGGTGGCCCCTATTTTTTAGTGGCCTTAAGCACTTGCTTAACCTTGAAAGCCTATAGGTGCGGCCCTGACAGCTTTAAAAGTTGAAACACAATAGTGATCTTTGAGACAAGAATCTTGTAACACCCCACCCGTAACCCGGATGATTATGTACAATTGATACACTTACAGCGGAGGCAAACAAAACTTTCATTAAAACTTATAATGGTCTACGTACAACATATTATTTATTTACACTAGGGTCGTAGTTACCCGCACGTTGTGTAGGGATGCTGTTTGAATTCAGAACGTATAGCACACCATGACAACCGATAAATGAATTTGTAAAATTAAATAAAATGATATCTAAATGTGTTATGTTATTTGAGTCGTAACACGACTCTATACATCAAAACAATAAGAAAAGGTAAAACAATATAGTAAGTAACAACGGTAAACAAAAAAGAAAACGGTAGAAAGTCGACCGGTTTTGGTGCGCTCGTTATAGCGAAGAAAAAGAAAAGTTAAAATTATGTTCAAAAGAGTATTGGCGCGTTCGTTAAAAAAACTAAACTAAAAAAAACCTTCGCCACACTCGTTATAGGACAGAAAAAGAAAAGTTAAAAAATATATAAAATGGTATTAACGTGTTCGTTAAAAAACTAATTGGGGTTGACTTAAAGAGAAAATTACGAAAATGGCCAGGAAAATGGTTGACTTACCAAAATGGCCAGCTCATGCGTCCTTGGAGCAGGGCATCACGGATCCAAATGCACGGGATGTAGGTCCCTCTAGGAGGATGACGAACCTCAAACCTTGTTATACTAACCCACTAGCGAGTGCGGAATCCAAGCTAGCAAGCAAACCGGGATAAGACAAGTATAAGGAACAACACACACGGGTTCACCGATTAACACAACTTGTATTAATGCAAATGAAGGTTTCGGTTACAAGCACAATGTTTACAAGTCTAACATGTAAACTCTCAAAGTGTGTGTGAGTTCTGGACAGAATGCTCTCAACTATCTCTCGGTATCTTTCTGTCTGTGAATCTGTCTAAACTCAAACATTGCATGGGTATTTATACCCAGCCTATGATGTCTGGTCCGAAGGATTCCGAAGGATCCGATAGATGGTCCGAAGGATCATCTATCGAAGACAAAGTATTCGAATGACCAGCATGGACCTCGAAAGATCACCTTTCGAGGTCTATCATTCGAACCATATCTTTCGATGAGGTCGAAGGATCCACAACATCCTTCGACCTCTTATCCTTCGACAGAACATCTTTCAACATTAATCAAAATGTTGTCCAAGTCAAACCGGAGGATGGTTGACTTGGTCAACTTACAACACTAATCAGGACATCGTTTACATACAGACCGAATACAGACAAAGTACAGACACAAGTGCATCAACAAACTCCCCCTTGGCTGTAGCTTTGTCTTTATCTTCTATAGCTGTAGACTCGTCTCGATGTCCTTTCAAGTCTTCAAAGTCGGAGGATCTTCAAAGTCTTCACGTCTTGAAATCAGAGAGTGTATCAACAAACTACCCGTATCATGTAGGAGGTGTGTTGACAAACTCCCCCTTAACATAAGCTCCCCCTTGAGTTATGCTCGTGAAAAGACTTTATCTTTATGAAGTGAGATCCTTGTGGTGTTGATGATGGCCAGCGGCAACTCGATCATCTTCATCTTTTGAGCGCCTTCTCGTCGTGTCTTCATTCCAAGGCTTGTCATCGACCATGTTCTCCAAGCCTTTAGAATCTGCACATGCAAGAAATCTAAACGCGTAATGAGAACAACTGCTTGGAATAGTATAAACAAATGACACACGAATGACCATGTCATAAACAAACACCGTCCGACAGTTTGAAAGTTTAATAAATTTGTCAATTTTAGTCTTTAACTTTCAGACATGCAAATTTTGACCGTTTATGAAGATTTAGTCATTTCGGTTTTCAGTCAGGTTTCAGGTAACGAAGACTCGAGCTCCAACATCGTACGATCGAAAATAAAGTAAAAAGAAAATATTTTTGGCTTTTATAAAGTTTATATTAAAACACGCCTAAAATCTTTTTGGTATTTTTGAAATTAAGAGACAACAATTTAAAATCCTTTGAGTGTTATCAAACGACATCACCGCTAATGTCGTGCTGATATGCACCAAACGACGAAACTGTTTAAAAGAAAAAACAATAAACGTTAAGCAGTAAATAAATATATACAGACATTCTTTTTGCGAGTTTCGAGGGTAAGAGAATCATATCAGTGTACGGTCATGCCAAAACACTCTTGTTGTTCATTTAGTTAACATTAAGATAAGCATCCTATAACAATTATCGGTATTGTTGTCCACTTAAGCTCAACTTATCAGATGTAATCATGGCGAGGGGATACGTTAAGGTATGATTTATACTTACCGACCGGTGTTCATCCACATCATGACACATTCCCGTATCAAGGTATGCACGAGAGTTCATCTTACCGGTGAGTATACCGATTATCATCTGTTTGACCGTATAAATTGTGAGATACTCACTTATTTTGATTTGAAAACAAGCCCTATGTGATATAATCACTTATTGATGAGGAACTTGATTTTCATATGTATGAGGGCACAGGTGCAAGTCCGTGAACAGGTCAGTACTTCCGTACAGCAGAGAGACGAACTTGACACCCGGATAACTGTGATATTTTATCACTTATTTGATTTGGACATGTGATTGTTTATCACTTATTGAGGTCGAATGCAGTATGAAATATGTACACGTATGTATAGTATCATGGAAGATCTAGACTTGCGTCCCCGTTATTTTTCGGTAAAAGATACAACCATGATACCCAGATGATAAGCAGCATAAAGACCAAATATCTCAGAACCTCGGCAATCTATCAAACGAAATTTCGGTACTAAGACCATATGCCAATGAATGGTTCCCACCTGGTCTTCAGCGATTTAAGATTTATATCACCCTGCACACTTTAAAATGATTGTGAGCCTACCGATACATCTTATATAGAGCTGCTTATCGTTTTTCATTTAAGATTTAAAGAGGTTTGGATAGACCACTGATGTACTATCATTTTCTCTTTTGCTCGCCAAGAAACTCATTTTTGTTTTTCTATTGTTTTTGTGTTTTTGAAATTTTTCGATGTTTTTGGATTTTCAGATTTTGGATTTACTCCCCCTAAAATCAATAAACTAAGATAAATTAAAAACACAAAGGTATTTACAAAAATGATTTTCCGATGTTGGTTTACTCTTGCTTGACCTTAATGCCGTTTACCAATAATAAAAAGTCAAATCTTGATTTGTCAAATGCTTTGGTAAATAAGTCGGCACGTTGGTCATCGGTGTGGACCTTAACAACATCGATTAGCCTTTTCTCAAAGCAATCACGTATGAAGTGATATTTGATTTCGATGTGTTTGGTCTTCGAATGCTGCACAGGATTTCTAGTGATATCTAAAGCAGCAGAATTATCAACGTAAATAGGAGTAGTTAGGAATTCAAAACCATAGTCCCGCATTTGTTGTTGGATCCAAAGAACTTGGGAGCAACAACTTGAGGCAGCAATGTATTCAGCTTCGCATGTTGATGTAGCGACACACGTCTGCTTCTTGCACTGCCATGTGACTAGGCGATTCCCTAAAAACTGACATCCAGCGGTTGTGGATTTACCGTCGATTTTGCATCCGCCAAAATCAGAATCACTGAAAGCTACCAATTCAAAGTTATTATCCCTAGGGTACCACAGACCGGTGTCAGGGTACGCCTTCAAATAACGAAAAATCCTTTTAACAGCAGCAAGATGTGAGGCCTTCGGGTTAACTTGATATCTGGCAAGCAGGCACGTTGGGTACATTATGTCTGGCCTTGATGCTGTGAGGTACATAAGAGATCCGATCATAGCGCGATAGTTTGAGGGGCTAACAGCTTCTCCCTTCAAGTCAGGAGTAATTCCGTGATTTGTTGGCAATGGGGTACCAATGGGCGTTGCATCAGACATCTGGAACCGGCTCAAGATGTCACCAACATATTTAGTCTGATGGATGAATATCCCAGACTCTGTTTGTTGTACTTGTAGGCCCAAGAAGAAGGTCATTTCCCCCATAGCACTCATCTCGAATTTATCCTGCATTATCCGCTCGAATTCCCTACACAAGACATCATTAGTAGAACCAAAAATAATATCATCAACGTATACCTGTACCAGAAGAAGATCTCCATCTTGTTCTTTGATGAAAAGAGTACAGTCGATAAGACCTCTACGAAAACCGTTCTCCAGCAGATAGTGAGATAAGGTTACATACCAAGCTCGCGGTGCTTGATGAAGACCATAAAGAGCTTTGTTGAGCAACCAAACCCGATCGGGATGGATAGGATCTTCAAAACCTGGAGGCTGTTCGACGTATACCTCTTCTTCAACCACACCGTGTAAGAATGCACTTTTCACGTCCATCTGATAAACCTTGAATCCTTTGAAGGATGCATAGGCTAGAAAGATTCGAATTGCTTCGAGACGTGCCACTGGTGCATAGACTTCGTTGTAGTCGATCCCTTCAATCTGACGAAAACCTTGAACGACTAAACGTGCTTTGTTTCGGATAACAACTCCGCGGTCATCCTTTTTGCATTTGAAAACCCAACGGGTACCAATCTTCTTGTATCCAGCAGGTTTCTCTACGAGTTTCCAGACACCCAGCTTCTGGAATTGTTGCAGCTCTTCCTGCATTGCTTCAACCCAAGCATTATCTTTCAAGGCTTCTTTCCACGTTCTTGGCTCTTCTTGTGAGACATAACACGCGAAGGACCAATCGTTTTGTTGCCCGGATTCTCGAATAGCCGCATACAAGCCTGCATTGTTGTTGTTTCGCAACATGTTTCTTGTTTGAACGCCACTTTGCACATTTCCAATGATGTTTTGTTGAGGATGGGTATTATGAATCCTTGTTTCTGGATTATCTGGAACTGGAACATTTATACCCAGGTTGTTGAGATTAAGATCAACAACCAAATCAAGTCCCGGAATTGACGAAGAGGATGATGCAGTAGCCTCAGCTGTTCTATGGGCATCTACTGGAGGAGTACCCTCTGAAGTACCATGAACTGCTGTTGTTGGGGCTTCTTGATCTGCATCTAGAAATTCATCATCCTCTGAAGATTCGTTCAATTCGTTTGCATCATGAAAATCCTCATTGTTGAGAGTATTATTGTTCACCGAAGAAGATGGTTCTTGATTAACAAGAATCGGACGAACCACCGGTGAAACTGTTGCATTGTCACTCTCGAAAAACATCCTAGCCGCAGCATTTTCTTCAACGGCTTCAACATTGATCGAATTGAAGAAGTCATCATACTCAAACATCCAAGGTTGACCCGGATTTTTGACTGGCAAGGTGTGCCTTTGTACTCTGACCTCAGACCATTCCTCGACCCTTTTAGTCTCTAGATTCCAGACTCGTAAGTTAGGGGTGGCATACCCAAGAAAGTATCCATCAATTGCTTTTGCCCCAAACTTTCCATTAGGATCGATGATTGTGCATGGAGCTCCAAACGGTTCTAGATAAGACAAATCTGGTTTCCGTTTTTGAAGAAGCTCAAAGCAGGTCTTGTTGTGCCTTTTGACTGTAAGGACTCGGTTCAATGTATAACATGCAGAGGCCACAGCTTCAGTCCAGAATGGAATGGGTAGCTGCGACTCTACCAACATTGTCCTAGCAGTCTCGATCAATGTGCGGTTCTTACGTTCAGCGACACCATTCTGTTGAGGAGTATAGGCTGCACTAAACTCATGAAGAATACCCTTTGAAGTGCAAAACTCCGTCATGGAATGATTTTTAAATTCAGTACCATTGTCGCTACGTATCCGCCTAACCTTCAACTTATACAAATTCTCAATCTGAATGATCAAGTTTTTGATAATGCCAAAGGTTTCACTCTTGTGTGCCATGAAAGCTACCCAAGAAAATCTAGAATAATCATCAGTAACCACGAGACAGTATTGATCACCCCGAATACTCTTGTGCTTGACAGGACCGAACAAATCTATGTGCAAACGTTCAAGAGGAACTGCCACTGTGTTGATCTTCTTTGAAGGGTGCTTCTTCTTTGTTTGCTTTCCTTTCTGGCACGAAACACAGACGTCTTGAAGATGGAAATTTTTTAGGGGAACACCATTCACCAATTCATTTGAAACCAAATGATTCATTTTGCGTAAGTGAATGTGACCCATTCGTCTGTGCCAAGAGATAGTGTCTTTTTCTGTGGCTTTGGAAACGAAACAAGTTGCTTGTGCAGACGTTGTAATAGCTTGGCTCATGTCAAGGACATACAAATCATTTATCCTTGGAGCCGACAAGAGAATCCATTCTTTTGGAATTTTGAAGCCGGGTTTCAGCACATAACATCCATTAGCATCAAAGTGTACTGAAAATTTCTTGTCACAAATTTGAGAAACACTGAGAAGATTGTGATCAAGCTGCTGCACAAAGTTGATCTTGTCAAAGCTGACAATCCCGTTGGATATCATTCCTTCACCCGTTATATATCCACCCTTATCTCCAGCAAAAGCAACATAACCTCCACTAATAGATTTAACGTCGTAGAGAAGCTTCATGTCGCCTGTCATGTGCCTGGATGCCCCACTATCAACAATCCAATGACTACTGATAGTTCCTCCTGAAGCACCCTGCACATGAACTCAAACGAATTAGTTGGAGATGGGGACCCAAGCCATTGTGGTCTTGGGTCTACCATTTTCATCAATGACAATAACTTCTTGTCTTTGATGGTTGGTGAATTGTGATGGTCCCCCTGATTCAGTAACCGATTTAGGTTTCCATGTCTGTTTTGTTTTACCAGTGTCTTTCTTTAAAATTTTAACTTCTTGATTGTTTGAAGTTTTGGAATTTTCTGGTTTTACAGCAACAGATTGTTTTTGAACCACATCGATTTTAATTGCTTTCTCAATCTTCTTGACCTGTTGGCGTTTCTGTTTCTTTTCCCTTTCTTTTACAAGTCGGGGATCTTGTTTTGTGGAAACAGATGGCTTACGGTCAGTCTTGTCACGGGGATCATCAACCTTTTCTTTTAGCTTATGAAGATATGGACAATTACGAATAATATGTCCAATGGTTCCACACTCAAAACATGATCTTCGTTCTACAAACCCCGAAGTATCATGTGATCGATTAGCCGATGATGTTGAACTTTGTGAACTCGAGGTACTAGGTTTTGAACTGCTTGGTTCATTCCTTTTCTGTATAATAGCTTTCTTGACAAAATCTAAGTTAGATTGATTTTCAAACTTTTCAATTTTGTCTGTTCCCGTCGATTTCACAAAGTTAACATTTTTCTTCTTCTTTTGGTTCGGCTTCTTTTGGACATGAGCCGGTGATTTTCCTTTGGGCTTGGTGTGATTTTCCTGTTTTGGCACTGTTGGTAATTTCTTGTTGCCAAATTGTTTTCGAATTTCAGCCTTTGGAATAGGAGGACACTGTGTAACTGTAACACGTGGTCCTGTCTTTCCTAAAAACTTACTTGTCGAATTTTCAAAGACTTTGCAGATTAAGGATTGATTAACATTCTTAATGGGAAAATCTTGGTCTGAGTAAATTTTATCATCACCAACTAGAGTGTACAGCAAATTCACACTCTCCGGCTCTTCTGCAGATGAGGACTCAGTTGCAACAGTCTTAGCGGGTTGTACAGGGGGATCACATAGAATGTGATTCTCAAGAGGTATGTCCTCATTTTTGGCTACCGCATCAGACTTTGCTGGGACAGTATCATCAGATTCATCATCAGAAGAATCAGCATCCTCAATCACAACTGGAGGATCTTGATTCTGTTCAGCACTTACAAATGTATCTGCTGACACATCTGAATCTGAGGATACTTCCTTTTGGTATCCGAGTCCTGCAGCAAACTCCTTAACATCTAGAGGCACAGAAGGTTCAAATACTACTCTGTCCTCCTCATCTGGCATGGCATCATAATTGTGTCTAACTGGTGGTGGACATTTCTTGTAGCCAATGCATGTGACATCCCTCTTTTCCTTCTGAACATCAATGATGTGATCCAACACATAGCTAGAGCTCAAATAACTGTCTAGCTTAAGCTGGATTGCATCGCTTTCTGTTTTCACACAAGCCATCTCTTTTTGCATAATCTCCAGGCGAGATATATACAAATTGATGTCCGTCTGTTTTCTTGAAACCATTTTTGTCAATTCAGTTTTATCTTTCTTTAATGTCTCAATCATTGACTTAAATTCTTTTTCATGGTTTTCGTAAAACATGTTGGCTTCTGTGCATTTGGAAAGGTCCACAGTCAATTTCTGATTGTGGATGAATGTCACATCATATTTCTCTTGCAAAGCCTCATGCTTGCTTTGCAAGTCACACCACTCAGCACTCAAGGAACTATGTTTGTCTTGCAAGTCAAACAAACTAGCTTGTAAAGCATCATGTTTGGCTTGCAACTCAGACATGTTTCCTTCTAAGTCAGCACACCTAGCATGCAATCTAGCACATTCATCACAGTTAAAAGCAGTGGGTTCATCGACACATACCTGACTTGATGAACCGTCGACATTAGCCATAAAGGCTGAATGGAGAGAAGACGAAGTATAAGCAGCTTGATCCACCAGAATAGATCTTCTTTGAGTTTCTGCTGCAGCTTCCTCCAAAAGTTCATCAAAGTCAACATCATCCGAAACATTAGATGTCTCACCCACATGATCATCACCAGAATTGGATGATTCTTCATCAACACTTCTGCTGTATCCAGACGAATCTTCATCTTCAGACGATTCACCACCACTGGTAGAAGATTCTCCACCAGTGGTGTGAACTAGCTTCTTCACAATCTGAGCAAAACATGCAGTTCCATCGGGAGCATCACCACCCAACTGGATTGACCAGTCACAACCTTCATCCACCTGAACTGCAAGAGCCCGGTTGGTTTGGTTGTTGACAGGCACCAATGTACGCTCATTGTTTCTGTTCTGCTGGTTGCCTTGGTTTCTGAAGGGGTTTTGATTCCCATGTTGAGCTGGCTTTGTGCATTCCCTCTTAAAGTGACCCCGTTCACCACAGTTGAAGCACTTAACAGCTTGTTTATCGAACCCATACTTGGTGTCTCTCTTACTTTCCAAGCTGGTTCTTCCAGTACTCTCCATCCAATCCTTTGCTCTTCTCACAGCACTCGCAAAGGCCCACTTGATATCCATCAAGTCCATCTCTTCTTTATCAATCTGCCGGTAGTCTTCTTGTGTCAGATTAATATTGCCAATCTGACCTTCTATCAACCCACAGTACGCGCTCACTACAGTGTTGAGTAGCTCCATGTGTTCCTTAGCTATTTCTACACTGACTTTAGAAAAGCTTGAAGTGTCGAGCTGTACAGTACTTGGCTTTGATTGTTGACTTGCAGATGATGTTCCTCCATAACATGCATGTTGCGTTTGAGCAGGAGGAGGAGGAGGAGGAGGTGGCTGTATTGGATTTCCATACATGTCTGTGGTGGGAGGTGGCTTAACAGGAACTTGCACCGGATTCCCATACATATCCGTGCTAGTGACAAAGGCCGTTTGCAGAGGAGCATGTGGACCTGTTCTTGTAGACGAAGTATTAGAAGTTCCACAATACATTTCAGGATTTTGTGGCAATGGAACTCTCTTCGCCTTTAATGTTTCCTCCTGATCCTTGTTTTCCAGAAGCTGCACGAAGTCGTTGATATTTGTAGTTTTCAACACTCCGTTATACTTCAGGATTTCCAAGAAGCTACTCCATTGGGGAGGCAAAGCATCAGCAAACTTTTTCACCACTTCTGCTTGAGTTGTCGTCACACCAAAATTATTCAGCTCAGTAAGCAAATGATAAAACCGACTTGTCATGTCTCCCAAAGACTCCTTATCTAAACATGTGAAACAGTCGAATTCTTTCTTGAGCAGATCATGACGCAATTGACGTGTTGCTTCATTCCCTACTCCTCTGGTTTTCAAACCGTCCCACAACTTCTTTGTAGTCTTGAAGCTGACAAATTGATGATAGATGTCTTTGCTTAACGCCTGAGTGAGAATGGCGTAGGCTTTCTTCTCCAGATCATATATTTTCTTTTGATCTTCTGGAAGATCGGCAAAACTAGCAGTTGTTGAAGCAGCGACCTCGATAGCTTGATCAAAGTCTGTGGTGAAACGTATCCACAGCTCTGTATTCTGGCCCAGAACATATGTACGGAATCTGTCAGCCCAACCCGGATACTCATTTAAATGCATCAGCTTTGGAGGTCGATTCAAACTTCTTGTTTCACTTTCGCTCAGTAAGATACTTTGGATACTAGGAGTTTGATTCGAGACTAACGCCCACTGATTTCCCTGAGAAGATGTCGATACCGGAGACTCGGCCCATGAAGGCGATAGACTTGTAGACGTGTATTTTCCACTGTCTGGCGCCGGTGTACCCCACCATGAGGGAGTGACACCTGAACTTGTATATTTACCACTGTCTGGGGCAGGATTCCACCAACTCGGATTCATGATTGATAAGCAAAATAAATGCTAAGTGAATAATCCGAAAGATAACACGGCCGAAGGATCCTGTTCCGAAAGATCTGAAATCACAGAAACTTGTTAATAATAACCTGACCACAATTCGAAAGATCAACACTTGTTCGAAGGATCAACAGTACTCGAAAGATTACTGTTGAATCTCGAACAATGATGTCGAAAGATTCAAGAACTCGAAGGATTCTCCTTTGAAAGATCCTTATCTTTCGAGTTAAATCCTTATCTTTCGGACACTGTCTTTCGAATAGATTCCTTTATGGAAAGATAAGTTTCAGACTTCGAAGGATGGGTCGAAGGATGATAATCTTTTGAGCCTTCCTTGATCGAAAGATGGTCTTTCGATGTCGAAGGATATCTTTCGAAGTCGAAGGATATCTTACGAATGTTCACTGACACACTGACACAGATGTGACAGGTTGGTGAAAAGGTGATGGGTTGGTAAGTCAACTTTCGGCAAGACGGTATGTGCAGGTTGTACTTTCCCACCAACTTTGAAAGGGTTGCCCAAAAAGGATAACCTTATCCTAAAACCAGTCACCGGAACTTTAACCGGAATATTCGCCGGAAAAACACCAAATCACTTAAACAGGTTTTTAGTTACCCAACCCACTTATGAACACTCCCGGTAAGTTTAAAACACGTTTTCCAGTTTAAAAGTGTAGAAAAACCAACAAAAACGGGTGTTAAACCAAGTGTTCAAACACACACCAAGAACTTGAAAAACCCGGTTTTAAACAAGGTAAAGAGCCAAGCTCTGATACCACTTGTAGGTCCCTCTAGGAGGATGACGAACCTCAAACCTTGTTATACTAACCCACTAGCGAGTGCGGAATCCAAGCTAGCAAGCAAACCGGGATAAGACAAGTATAAGGAACAACACACACGGGTTCACCGATTAACACAACTTGTATTAATGCAAATGAAGGTTTCGGTTACAAGCACAATGTTTACAAGTCTAACATGTAAACTCTCAAAGTGTGTGTGAGTTCTGGACAGAATGCTCTCAACTATCTCTCGGTATCTTTCTGTCTGTGAATCTGTCTAAACTCAAACATTGCATGGGTATTTATACCCAGCCTATGATGTCTGGTCCGAAGGATTCCGAAGGATCCGATAGATGGTCCGAAGGATCATCTATCGAAGACAAAGTATTCGAATGACCAGCATGGACCTCGAAAGATCACCTTTCGAGGTCTATCATTCGAACCATATCTTTCGATGAGGTCGAAGGATCCACAACATCCTTCGACCTCTTATCCTTCGACAGAACATCTTTCAACATTAATCAAAATGTTGTCCAAGTCAAACCGGAGGATGGTTGACTTGGTCAACTTACAACACTAATCAGGACATCGTTTACATACAGACCGAATACAGACAAAGTACAGACACAAGTGCATCAACACGGGATGCGTCTGAAAACTTGAAGCGCCTGAGATGAAGATGGGATGCGTCTGAAAGATGGGATGCGTCTTGGAGCGGGATGCGTCCTTCAAGCACGGGATGCGTCTTTGGAGCAAAACCCAATAAAAAATGGACATGTGGCTACGGGATGCGTCCTTGGAGCGAGGCATCATGCACGGGATGCGTCGGGCAAGTTTCCGGCGAGTTGCAGGTTTCCGCCATTTTTTCCGGCGAGTTGCAGGTTTCCGCCATAATAAATAAACAATATACTTTTCAAACAAATAATATTATTTTATTGACTTAAGCATTAACATTATTTTATTGTTTAAAATAATTCTATTTTCAAACAAAGTATATTTGACTTTTCACTTCCGCCATTTTGTTTTCCGTCCGGCAAGTTGGAGGTAGGAAGTGGTTTTAAGAGGGATGAGTTTTGAGGGTGAGAGCACATGGTTTTATTGGGAATGATTGTGGGTATACATGGTTGCCTTTATAAAAAGCTGCAGACAAGAAAAGGCTGCAAGCCTCAATTATTGAAATGCCACTTGTCCATTTTCTATTGGATTTCAGTAGCACTATGCAAAAAGACGCATCAAATACTTGAGGAGTCTGTATATAGACGCTTCAAGTGGCTATTTTCGTAATTGGTGTGAGTCAATGGCTATTTTCGTAAATAGCTTATAATTAAACTACATGGGTTGCAAAATGAAAAGGTTTACACTAAATGATGAAATAGACTAAAAGACAAAAAAAACACTATTCATCTTATTATAATTTATATTTATTTACAATTACAATTTACAATTTACAATTACAATTACAATTTACAATTACAATACAATTTACAATTACAATTACAATTTACAATTTACAATTACAATTACATTTTATATTTATTTACAATTACAATTACAATTTACAATTTACAATTATAATTATTTACAATTACAATTACAATTTACAATGCAATTTACAATTACAATTACAATTACAATTACAATTACAATTACAATTACAATTACAATTACAATTACAATTACAATTACAATTACAATTTACAACACAACACGATGCAATACAATTACAATATTTACAATAGTTAGCATCTAGGTTTTCATGTCTCAGTTGTCTTCTCTCTATTTCTAAGAGTGTCTCACTGATAACCTGTGACATGTACACTCAAACGACATCAGCTATATGTTGGTGGGCTCATGTTATACATTTTACAAAACACAATTGATATACATGTAACATGGGCTATGATATTTTGGGCCAAGGGTAACCTTGTGTCATTCATGACCTTTTCACATCCACCAGCAATGGGCTTGTCGAACCCCTCTCCCCCCGGCTATCGCATAGGTATGATAGTGTCGTGATGCATACAAGGAACCATGTCCTCTTTTAACTTGTGTCAACACATCTCATTAAGCATATAAGGATCCAAATTTATCCCTACCGATAATTTTACATTACATCATTCTTATATTATTACCAATTCAGACAGAACGAGTATAGAACCACATTTTTAAAATAAACATGATAACTCACATGTTTAACACTTACTAAACAGCCGCTAGTACGACCAGGTACTATCTGAGAGTCCTCCTGACAAAATTACATAATCGTAGGTTAGGCAATGGTACACCTAACTAGTCATTATCATGATTAGATGTTGGTTAACGCTGTCTTGTTTAAGCATCGTTGATCAATCCATGGCTAACTAACGCTAGGTTACCCAATACCTAAAAATAATAATAATAATATTAATATTAATTAACTATTAAAAATAAATAATAACTATTTACGGCAAGTTGATGTAGAGTCTCCCTACTCACTCCTACTCGTGCTCCAAAAATGACTCATTACAACACTCAACGGGATATTACAAACTCATAATTCTCTTTATACCAGAGCGTTCCCAAGAAAAGTTATATCCTAAATTAACTCTAGACCCTGTTTATAGAAAAAGTTCTAATCAGCTCAATTTCTTAAAGTGGGATCAAGTGAGGTGCTAATCCACTCCTGTTGCTCCTTTGTCTGGTGTATGGAGCTCAGTCATCAAATCTGCCGATTGGTCGTCGAATTCAGAATCAGCTTGCTGTGAAGGCACTCAAAATCAACCTTTCATGGCTCAGATTCATGACTTCACTCCCACTCCATTTGAGATATGTGTAGATGATTATTGTTGTACTGATGCTTGTTGAGAAAAGGTAAGTGGCTACAAAGAACAGGCTAATTCCTTAATTATGCAACTTTAGATATCCAAATCTGATTTATATCATATCAAAAAGAAAATTAACGGATACAAGGATATCGTTAGGGTTGGCAATTCTTACACGAACACGATAACATGACACGAACCTACGCGAAGTTATCATGTTTCGTGTTTGACCTTAACAGGTTTCGTGTCTAAAACAGGTCGACACGATAAGACCTTAACAGGTTTCGTGTCTAAACAGGTTAAAATCCGTTAACCTGCTAAGACCTGTTAAGTACATGTTAATAATTAAAAATTAAAAATATTATATGTGGGTGTGAACATGGGGTCATCAGTCGTGGGAGCTCGGATGAATTATACACAAACACACATGGTTCTTTTCCACAATCAAAACCCTAATTTTTAAATCTCCCTCACAAACACCACCATTCCCAATTTGGTTCATAGCTTCCCCAATTCGGTCATGTTCGTGTCTTAAACAGGTTGTGTTCGTGTCTTAACAGGTCGTGTTCGTGTCTTAAACAGGTCGTATAATACGTTGGTATTTTTTTCATGTCTTAACAGGTTGTTTCGTGTAACCTACTTATTAACAGGTTCATGTTCGTGTTTCGCAAATCTAACATGATAAAATTTCATATTGTGTTCGTGTTTACGTATTTCGGGTTCCTGTCTTATCGTGTTCGTGTCTTAACAGATCGGGGTGACCCGTTATGCCAGCCCTAGATATCGTGGAGGCGCAAAAATGTGATATCCGACAGTTGCATAAAGATTTGAGTCAAGAGAAATGTAGGCATCTCCATTTTAAAGAGCTTTTTGAAATATTAACTGTTGAACTTGTCACACCCTGACTTTTGCGGAAGCGTGGTTATTTTGGTGTGACTTCTTAATACCATAGCAACAATCATAACAATGCTATATGATAAAAACACAAGATGTTCATCCATTAATTAAAGTGAGAAAATACCACAACACCATTGTTTGAAAACATCGACACTTAAAATAAGTTACAAACCATGACATGTTTAACTGAGTTCACAAGGACTCAACAAAAGTACGTAAATAAAAACCCGAGTTTAGAATTATGTATCCCGTCCAGGAAAGGGATACACCTCCTAAACTCAACAACCCCGGATGACATCTTTATTTCACTACGCAGCTAGACACATGCATACCCCGCCAGATCCGCTAGTTCCCTGAAATACATGTAGTTTGAAAAATCAACAAAAAGTTGAGCGAGTTCATGTGTAAGTGAGTAAGTATAATCCTTTGTAAACAATGTAAGTATGTTTGTCCCGGTATGATTGCAAACAAGGAAAAGATCACCAATGGTTTGCAAGGCCACTGATATGTGTGACGGTGTAGGAAGACTCAAACCTAGCAAAGTTGTACCGGGCTCCCGGCTGGAAGACATAACCTCTATGGGCCGCCCCGGCCTCATGGGTATGGACTCGCTACACCCAAATAGATCTATCACTCATGCCCCTCGGTCCTACAACGAGGATTGATGGTCCCAAGTATCTGCCTACCCTATCACATGATCTATGGTTCTTTCCTAGGCTAATCATACCAATAGTATTGTAAGTATCCCTTTGTAACATGTATTTCACCCCCGAAGTAAGTAAACAAAACAGTTTAAGGAAAAGGGGGACATGAACTCACTGTAGTATGTCTCCTGCTCGTAACTCAAGCTTTGTCAGCTACACGACAACCTACAACGTACTAATGTCTATTAGACGAACGGGCCGTGCCTTTGCTTAGTATGAGGGTTTTTAAGTTACGTTTTCTTGTGTTTCCCAATATTATTCCAAGTTATAATTATTTGTCAAAATAATTAATATTTCAACTTAAATTATATTTAGTTTTGGAATAATTGTTTAATCAATATTTTTGTATTAATGCTTCTCAAGTATTTAACTTTGTATTTCCTTCCCAATGATGGGGTATCTTATACATGTATTTGTAATTCTCAAAATAATATATTTCTAAGCCTCACTTTAGAAAATAGGTAATAACGTATTTTATTCCCAAATATAGTATCCAAAAAATACATATTTTTCCCAAAAATAATATATTTTCACTTCTTGTATCTAAAACAATATTTACCAAAAATATATACGTAAAAGTGTTTTACGGAATATTTCATAAGTTATGTTTTAGCGTTTGGTTCCACGATAACAGGTGTGTAACTTAAATATTTATTCCTTGAAATTTTGGTATTATTTTGGAGTTGTAAATGTAATGGTGTTTTGATAAGTTATATTATTTTACCCTAAAATAACATAACTAGTACACATTTCATACAAATGTTCACACAAGCGTTTTAGTATAAAATATATATCCTAAATATATATCCACTTTTATTTACGAACACCAACCTCCGTCACTTTGTATTTTTGTTACAAAAGTTATGGCGAGTTTTATATTTGGATAACATAGTTTAAAACATATTTGTAAACACTTGTTAGAAAATGATTTCTAAGTGTTGGAATTTTTAGAAAATTTCGCCATAGTTTCCCCATGCTATTAAAGCATATCATTTTCTTTTCCAAAATCATTCAAACAATCAACAACAAATCACTAAACCATATTATGTTCACCAAGTGCAAAACTATATGATTTTCATAACATCATGAACTTGATCTTTCACTAAAACATGTAGTAACTTGGTAAAGCGTTTAGTGGGTTTAGTTACCTTCTAAAGTGTATTCATCCCTTTAAAAATCTCATTTTTAAAGAACCTCGGTGTTAACAACTTGTGAACAAATTTTTACAAAATTTATTCTTTTGAACTCTTCTTGTAAATAAAGTGTTCTTACACTTATTTCATTTCCAAAAATGGTGTAAGTGTAAGTAAAATCATGATCTTTCAAAAATCGGCTCTTGAACTTGGTTTTCTTGGAAATTTATTCATAAATCATAGATTTACAAAATTACTAACTCACTTTATTTACTATTATTCAAGAAATAATTTTATTTTCAAGTTCATGTTTGATCAAGAAGATGGTTATCTCATGTAAACCCATAATCACCTTCTAACTTGTTAAACCATGTTTTTAATCATACTTTAACAAGTTCCATATGATGATCAACATCATATTATCAAGAGATCAACAAGTATTTATAATCAAAACAACATCATACTAACAATATTTCACCATATTTCATCTTTATGTAAACTTTATGTTCAACCTTTTAGTTCATGTTCTTTAGGGTTCTTGCATTTCATCATACTACATCTTTTAGCCATAAAAATAAGAATAAACAAGAGTTATGAGAGATCTTACTACTAGCTTTAAGCTAGGGAAGAACACTAGTGAAAAAGATGATGAAAAGTGGATGATGAAAGCAAATGAGAAGGATTCTTCAAGATCTCCAAGCTCCAAGCTCCATGTATCACCTTCTAACACTTGAAACAAGCTTAAAAATGGAATGATGGTGGTGCCAAGGTGGTGGTGGTGGCGGCACCTTCTATGGCCGAGAAGGAGAGAGAGGAGTTGAGGGATGGTGTGAAGATTTTGAAGATATGGAATGATATTGGTGATCTAAGGAGCCATACTTATAAGATTTCATCTTATATTTTGTTCAAATACTCATGAAAGATATCAAATAAAATAATCAACAAATATAGTGAGAGTATGGTGGTGATCTTTGGGTGGGTCCCTTGGACCGTAAATGGGCATGGGGGGGGGGTTAATTGTAAAATTTCATGGTAAGTAGGTAAATGGTTGGAAGTTAAAGGTAATATCTAGTGTTATATGTGTATGGCACTTTATATAATGTGTTGGGGTATTCGGGGACCATAACTAGTTCAAAAATAATAAAACAATGAATTTGGCATAATTATAGTGTTCCGGGTAATGTCCGGTTGCTCGGTTAGATACCGTCCCGTTAAAGTGCTAAGTTATTCGGTATAGTGTCTTTTACGTAACTTTTTGTGACGCTTTTAATTCCCGGCACTTAGGAAAGCATACAGGACCATTTTGCCATGTTTTTGCACATTACTAGCATGTTAAAATGCTGAATTTTAATAAATAATGCAGAATTCTGCATTATTAGTGAGTTTTAGGCACTTTCCGGCACTCAAACTATCACCTAGTGACACAGTTTTATGGTTCTTACTTCCCTACACTCCATACTAGTGTAGTACCCTGTCTCTGGTTCATACTGGCCTCAAAACATTGTCTGTCTATGTACTGGAACTGTCAGTATATTTCTGAGTTATCCGCTCACTGTGCTAGCTGTGCTTTGTACATCAAGTTTGTCACTAAGGTTTGTGTGTAATAAAGGGAGTGACAGTATGAAATATGATGCACATGTATGTATGATACAGAAATCATGAAGCAGTTTAAGTCATTAGTTGTAATCAAGCACAGTCATTAAGCACAAATTTAGTATTAATTAATTGTACAGATACCTGTAATTATGAGGGTTGTCACATTCTCCCACCGTTAGGAAAATTTCGTCCTGAAATTTTAGTTCTGCTACTAGGTGCAGGGGTCTTGGGGAATAAATGTGGGTACTTTTCCTTCATGCGATCCTCACGTTCCCACGTGAATTCTGGGCCATGTCGTGCATTCCATCGGACCTTGAAGAGTTTGACACTACTCCGGCGTGTTTTGTTAACCTTCCAATCAGTAACCTCAACGGGTTCTTAAGTAAAGTGGAGTGTGTCGTCGATATGAACTTCGTCGGCAGGAATGACCAATGTCTCTTGAGTTGGACTCTTTTTCAGATTGGATACATGAAATGTATCGTGAACGCCATTAAGCTCAGTAGGTAAATCCAACTTGTGTGCAACCAAACCAACCCTTTTCAGAATTTTAGATGGACCAATGTATCTAGGATTCAACTTCCCACGCTTCCCAAAGCGTGCCACACCCTTCCAGGGTGAAACCTTTAATAACACCATATCTCCTACCTCAAATTCCAGAGGTTTCCTTCTTCGGTCCACATAACACTTTTTCCGATCACGAGCCGCTTTGATGCGTTCTCGGATCTATGTAATCTTATTAGTCGTTTCCTGGACCAACTCTAGGCCAACAAGCTGTCTATCACCCGCGTCTGCCCAGCATAAGGGTGATCGACACTTACGCCCATAGAGAGCTTCGAACGGTGCGGCTTGAATGCTTGCATGGTAACTGTTATTGTATAAAAATTCAACCAATGGTAGGTGAGTGTCCCAATTTCCACCTAAATCCATCACGCAAGCTCGCAACATGTCTTCTAACGTTTGAATCGTTCGTTCACTCTGTCCGTCTGTCTGCGGCTGAAAAGCAGTACTCAGATTCAATTGAGAACCAAAAGCTTCTTGAAAGGATTGCCAAATCCTTGACACGAATCTTCCATCTCTATCAGAGATAATTGAGAGAGGCACTCCATGCCGTGCAACAATCTCTCTCAGATATATCTCAGCAAGTTTACTCGTGTTGTCTTTCTCCTTGATTGGCAAAAAGTGTGCAGATTTCGTTAAACGGTCTACAATTACCCAAATCGTATCTTGGCCCTTGGGCGTCCTTGGCAATTTCGTTATGAAGTCCATAGAAATTTGTTCCCATTTCCATTGGGGTATTTCTGGTTGCTGCAGAAGACCTGAAGGCTTTTGGTATTCGACTTTTACTTTGGCGCAAGTTAAACATTTGCCAACATAAATCGCCACATCGCCTTTCATTCTCGGCCACCAATAAAAATCCTTTAGATCTTGGTACATCTTATCCGATCCTGGATGTATCGAGTACCGTGACTTGTGAGCTTCATCAAAAATAACGTTTCTCAAACCACCAAACAAGGGAACCCAAATTCGTTTCATGAAGCACAACGTTCCTTCCCCGTTTGGTACCAACTGCTTCTCCATCCCACGGAGATAATCATTCTCAATATTTCTTTCCTTGAGAGCTTCTCTCTGCGCGGCACGAATGCGCAACGAGAGGTCCGTTTGAACAATCATTTCCAAAGCCCTAACCCTTATGGGCTTCATCCTTTCCTTTCGACTCAGGGCATCTGCGACCACATTCGCCTTCCCTGGGTGATACTTGATTTCGCAATCATAATCGTTCAGTAGTTCAACCCAGCGTCTCTGTCTCATGTTAAGCTCTTATTGATCAAAAATTTGTTGCAGGCTCTTGTGATCAGTATAGATTGTACATCGCGTACCATATAAGTAATGTCGCCAGATTTTCAAAGCAAACACAACCGCGCCTAATTCCAAATCGTGCGTGGTGTAATTCTTCTTGTGGACCTTCAACTGGCGAGAAGCATATGCTATAACCTTCAGTCGCTGCATCAGCACGTAACCTAATCCCTGACGCGAAGCATCGCAATATACCACGAAGTCGTCCGTGCCTTCGGGTAGAGTTAAAATTGAAGCGTCACAAAGCTTGTTTTTCAACAACTGAAACGCCTCTTCTTGCTTGTCTCCCCAATCAAACTTCTTGTCCTTTTGGGTAAGGGAGGTGAAAGGTTGAGCGATTTTCGAGAAATCCTCAATGAATCTGCGGTAATATCCTGCCAAACCTAGGAACTGTCGAATCTCGGTTGGCGTCTTTGGAGTTTCCCAGTTCTTTATAGCCTCGATCTTTGTGGGATCCACATGAATTCCATTTCCGTTAACCACATGACCGAGAAACTGGACTTCGCGTAACCAGAACTCGCACTTTGAGAACTTAACGTATAACTTCTCTTTCTTAAGCAGCTCTAAAATAGCTCTTAAGTGTTGCTCATGTTCCTCCTTCGACTTTGAGTAGATCAAAATGTCATCAATAAACACAATCATGAACTTATCGAGGTACGGCTTACAAACTCTGTTCATCAAATCCATGAATACTGCTGGCGCGTTTGTCAAACCAAACGGCATAAGCAGGAACTCGTAGTGTCCATAGCGAGTCCTAAAAGCAGTCTTGGGAATACTTTCCTCTTGAATTCTTAACTGATGATAACCTGATCGTAGATCGATCTTTGAGTAAAAACTAGAACCTTGCAACTGATCGAATAGGTCATCAATCCCTGGCAAAGGATATCTGTTCTTGATTGTCAACTTGTTAAGCTCCTTGCAGTCGATACACATGCGAAAACTACCATCTTTCTTCTTAACAAACAAAACTGGAGCTCCCCAAGGCGAGAAGCTTGGTCTGATAAACCCCTTATCTAACAGCTCCTGGAGTTGTGTTGACAGCTCTTGCATCTCTGAAGGTGCAAGTCAATAAGGTGCCATAGCTACAGGCGCGGCGCCTGGAACTAAGTCAATATGAAACTCGACTTGTCTTTGTGGCGGCAATCCTGGCAAGTCTTCTGGAAAGACTTTAGGATACTCCTTCACGACTGGAATGTCTTCTAGTTTCGGCTCAGCGGCTTCTTTATCAACGATGTGTGCCAGGAAGGCAACACATCCCTTCATCAAACATTTTCTAGCTTTCAGACAACTAATGATCCTTAAGGGCGTATCGTGCTTCTCCTTGTGAACCACAATCGTTTCTCCATCCGCCATTGGGATGCGAATGGTCTTCTCGTGACATACAATTTCGGCCTCAGTTGTTGGACAACCAATCCATCCCTACTACCACATCAAAGCTTCCCAACTCGACTAGCAGTAGATCCAGTGTAAACTCGTGTTCTCCCAGCTCTATTACACATCCTATGATGACTTCATTTGTTTCAACTAGCTCTCCATTAGCCATTTCAATTGTGTACGGAATGTCTAACTTACTAGCAGTTAACCCAAGCATTTTCTTAAATTCTAGCGATACAAAACTATAGTCGGCACCAGTATCAAATAGCACAGATGCAAAGCGTTGATTAATAGGGAATGTACCAATGACAACATTTGGATCTTGGCGCGCTTCCCTCGCACCGATGTTGAATATTCTTCCTTGAGCTTGATTAAGTTTTGGGCATTCACGCTTGAAGTGCCCGACGTCTCCGCAGTTAAAACATCCTGGTCCTCGACCATTACCATTTCCAGTACCGCCTTGTGCGTTGTTTGTTCCCAGGTTACCAGCTTGATTACCCCGGTTTCCAATACCTCCATTATTTCCTTGCGGGCGGTTTCCATTCCCATTACTTCTACGATTGTTGTTACCAAAACTCCTTTGACCGCCACGGCCAGTACCAACCCAGCATGTTTTTTTTTAGTGACCAACTTTTCCACAAGATTCACATTTTCCAGATCTGCGTCGTCCCTCGTGATGCAACTGACATGCGTTACACTTGGGCAAGGTGCCCATATACCCCTTTCCTTTGGCCTTGGCCGGTGCGCTTGTCTCACCCTTCTTGTTCGAACTGCTGGTACCTTGCTTAAAGTTGGAGAACTTCCTCTTGTTTTCTCCTGAGGATTCAACGTGTGTCTCCTTTTTCTTCGGTTCAGAAATTGAAAACTTGTTTAGTCGGATAGCTTCTTTAGTCAGAGACACGCTCAGGTCTATAGCTTCAGTAATCGTTGCCAGTTTTGACGATGTCACCATGCTCATAATCTGGGGTGCCAACCCCCAGATGAAACGCTCCACGCATATGAATTCAGGCGTAACCATGTATGGTACCACATGAGACAGATCATGAAACCTTTGTACATACTCGGCGATCTTCGGGCCATCCATTTTAAGATTCCAAAATTCAGTTTCCAGCTTCTGAATCTCAGCCCTGAAGCAATACTTTTTACGCATGAGCTCTTTCAGCTCGGTCCAAGTCAATGCGTAAGCTGCTGCCTCTCCCAGGGTTTGGACCTGGGGATTCCACCATGAAAGTGCTCCATCAGTGAACAATCCGGAAATGTAGGTAACTTGCTGTTCTGGCGCGCATTTGCTCAATCGTAACACTGAATCGGTATTTTCCGTCCATCGAACATACGCCACTGCACCCTCGGTGCCATCAAAGTTTAGCGGTTTACAGTCTAAAAATTGCTTGTAGGTACAGCCATTTGGTGGATTGTTCCTTGAGGTACCCCCGCTAGTTTCGGCGCGTGAGGCCTCGTAATCCGCTATTGCTTGGGAGATCCTTGCTTGCAATTCGGCCTCAGTAGTGGGCAAACGGTTTTCCCTTCTTGGAGGCATCTTCTATAAGAAGATTGTATTGGTCAAATTGTAATAAGTATAGTAAGTACGTAACACGCGCATGTAATAATATTCATCCACTATAACACATAACATCCCATGTCATAATACAAAACAATTAATCCAACAACGCATGTAATGAGAATACTGCGATTGAGCTATCATATAACCAGACCACAAATACTGTTTACAAGTTTTACAAATGTATCGTACATCAAAAGAGACTATGGGTCACATTGCCCTTGTCTGAATTGTCTAACAATATACAGCAACCAAAAGTCAAATATCAAAAGTCATAAGTCATCATGTGGTCTTCAAAATGCTGTGCAGTCAGGCTCAATAGCTGAATTCTCACCAAAAACATGATACCTGCAACAAACCAAAAAACCCTCAAGCTGATGGGGGAGTAGGAGGAGGTGGAGGAATGAAAAGCAAACGGCGCGGATGCACCAAATCCTCCTCGAGTGCGTGCACAATACGCAACAAACAAGCGATCTGCTGCTCCATCATCAGGAATCGGATGTGATAATCTGGATAAGGAAATGATGGAACAGGTGGAAAAGCATTGGCGTGACTGGACTGGTATCTTCATTGCACAGCGGAAGCAAACAATCTAAGTCTTTCTAGAAAATGAACGCCACTAAGTACTCGACTCTTCATGGTCCTCCTATTCCAACCGCGCCTTGTCTTAGAAATGCAACCTGAGAAAGAACATGCGAAAAAGTCAACATAAAGTTGAGCGAGTTCATAGTTTGTTTGTAAAAGATCTGAAATAAATCTTTTGAGTTGTGAAAGATTTGGAATAAATCTTTGTAATAACCGGTTTTCGAAATGGTATTGAGAAACGAATTTAAAAATCATTTTCTTGTCCAGTTATATGAGGACTTTGTATTTGTAACGATCTATGATCATAAAACCATGTATTTGTAAAGTATGTATAACCGTCAATGCCCACCCTGACTTTGACTCTATGCCCGTATAAACCAATACTTTGAATTTGTATAAAACATGGTTTTTATTTGAATAAATCAAGCGTTTTGTAAGCGTGTATGATAAAAATCCCTGGTATGTAGCAAATAAGGAAAAAGAGATCACCAATGGTTTGCAAGGCCATTGATATGTGTGAAGTGCAAGTAGGAAGACTCAAACCTAGCGGATTTATGCGTCGGGCACAAAGTCACCCCGAGGTCCGTTTCTAGTTTGGCCAGGGGCTGGGCTCGCTACACCCAGATAGATCTACCGCTCCTGTCCCTCGGTCCTACCATGAGGATTAATGGCCTCATGTTGCCCTACCCACTCACATGATCTAAGTAGTAAACCTCCTTACGCTAACCATACCATGTAAAAAGTATTCGTAATTACTGTAACATATATTCCACCCCAGCCACCCTGGCTGAACCTCCCTAGCCACCCTGACTGAGCCTCCCCAGCCACCCTGGCTGAACCTCCCCAGCCACCCTGGCTGAACCTCCCCAACCACCCTGACTGACTCCCTAGTTACGAAAAATCATTCACATTTCGAAAATACGCATTTGTTTTGTAAAAACCGGTATGTTTAGTATAAACCTTTCGTAAATCATTTGAGTTCCTCGAAATCCATTCGTGATATGATTTAGAAATACGAGTTTTGCGTTTGTTCAAAACTTTGTATGTTTCAGAAAATCGTGCATGTCTTTCCACCCCGAAAACATTTACAAAAAAATGTAAAACAGTAAAAAGTGGGGGTTATGAACTCGCCTGAATGTTCCTTGTGCAAAGCTAGCTAATTACGACTTCGTGATGTCGCTTCCAAGATGAGACTCGCTAGCGTGCATCCTACAATATTCCTAACACGGAATATCTAATAAGTTTCTAAATAAACGCAGTATCTAAACTACGTGTCATCGAGCTCTACCGAATCGTTAATCGAACGATTCAACGGTAAGTTGTTAACTTAATGAAAATGATTAAGTTATTCTTGTTAGTTCGTTTATTGTCGGTAATTAGTAAGTCTTGGAAAGACTTAGTTCTCGAGAGGTTTAAAATATATAAATATTTATATAAAAATATAAATACATCGATAGAATAGTGTTAGTCGTCTCGAGATGTCGTACGTGTATATAAAGAATATTTCAATGAAAATATCATATAACAAACTGGTATCGCGTTTCGTATGAAAATAATATATAATAACTTGTATTATATATATCACGTCTTGTGTATATTTGCCAAAAATATACGTATATGCCGTTTAGGCGTATAAAATAAATATGAATAAATATATAACTATATTTATTTTGAAAAGAATCCGAGTTGTTCGTTGTTTGGAAATAAATATAACTGAATATATTTATTTTATAAAACCATCAAGTTTTGTTATTTTGTAAAGCGGTTTGTCGAAATGTTATAAACATGCTTTGTAGGTTATGTAATGTCGTCGAAAGTAAGTATATATTTGTATTTGTTTTCATAGAAGGTTGTTTGGATCCGATAGTTTCGTTTTATAATAAAAACTCGTTTTATTTTACGGACTTTCTCGAAAATCGAGCAGAGTTTCCTCTGTTTTTGGACGGCCCTGACAACTAAAGTGTCGATTTTCAAAAAGCAATCAGCTATTCGATAATTTTTATATATAACCAAATTATATAAACGAAATAATAAGCAAATCCAAGTAAATACTCAATTAATGATTCGTCGTTTGTTCGGTTCGAGCTCGTTAAATCAAAACAATGTAAATATTAATCGCGATGCTAAAATCTTTACCAAAACTTTCGCGCTGCTTTCGTAGACTGAGTTGACCCACAGTTTGACCAGCTGAGTTGACCCACAGTTTGACCAGCTGAGTTGACCGAGTCAGTGGGTTGACTCGGTTTGACTTGTTGACCGCAACTGACCCGAAGCCGCTCGACTCGAATCGAAATTGTTGACTTGCTGAACATGAAGTCTGAAACTGATCTGAACCAAACCTCGACCCCGAACCATCTATTTGAAACTGAACCGAGCCACCCTCTTGAATCTGACCCGGAACCCGAACTGTACGCGAGACGGAACTTAACCAGAACTCGAATCAAAATCAAAACAAACTGAGTAAACACTTACCACTATCACCGTCGCCGCCGTGCCCCGCCGTCGCTCCGCCACAGACGGCGGTGCCGTCTTCCGGCATCACCCTCTTCTGCTCGCTCTTTCTATCTCTTCTTCCTGAATCTCTCTCTCTCCGCCACTCCCTCCGCCTCTCTGTACCGTTGCCGCAGCTGTCGTTCAGATCCCCGCCGCCACACCGCCGCACGGCGACGGCTCTCGGTCGTCGGAGTAGCACAGGTGACCGGGGGGTGTTTTGCTGAATATAGTCACCACCACCGCTGCTCACGGCGGTGCGTCCTTACCTACGGCCGACATCAGAAACGAGAGGGGGAAGGGGTAATCGGCTGGTGGGTCTTGAGAGGATATAGGGTTCTGATTGGAGTGTGTTTAGTTTGTAAAAGAAAGGTGAGAGTGATGTTTTAAGTTTTAACTTAGGGATTTTATGTGTGTGGTTATGTATGTTGTCTGGTGTTTTGATAGTGAGGAGAAGAGAGTTGGAGTAGATAAGGTTCTCACACCTTTGTTCTTGTGTGTCTGAATATATTCGAGTGAGAAGGGAAAGGCAAGCAGGGGTTTTCTTTTATAGACCAGAGTGTCTTTTATGCCTATAGTATATTCAAGTTACCTTCAGGGTGGATGATATATCCTTTGAATCAAGATCTTTTGTAGAGATCTTGGAAGATTTGTGTAAATCTTGTAGATTTTGTTAGAGATTTTTGGTAAGATTCACAAGAAAAATCTTGTAGTAAAGATGTAATATATTATGTGCAGGTGTAGGCTTGCGGGCTTTAGGCTTGGGCCCAGGGCCCACAAGCCCGTCTCGTGTGTAGGTGGCCCGCAATTCCTGTGAGACCCGGTATCGCGACCTAAACTCCATAAGCATAAAATATTCGTGTAACATCCGTATTTGTTGGCGTTGTCAGTATTTCGTACGGTGTCAGTCCGTTGTTGTTTGATGTTTTGCAGATTCCACGCGAATCCTCATACGCGTACTGTATAGCTGAGCAAACGTTCCTGGGCACCCCAAAGGCCTAATTAAGTTAATTAGCGTCATAAACACTATTTATTATTGCGTAATCACCTGTTAATCACGTAATTAAGGGCCGTAAATCACCGGTTGTCACATTCTCCCCCTGTTACAGAAATTTCGTCCTCGAAATTTAGACTAGGTTATCTCTTCAGAAGTGTGTTTCAAAAGTTGATGTCAAGGGAAACAAGGTGTATAGATATAGTCACTAGTGTGACTAAGTTAACAGGATCCAACAATGAACAGGAACTTCGACCAATCGAATTCCATATGAACGTTTATAACATGTAAACGAGTTCTAGAAGCGATAACATCCACTGGATGAACTTAAAATCAACAATCTCAAATATAATAATTTGCATGAAACGCTCGATCGTGATCAGCACAAGCTGCAAGTTATACCGACGCCTCAAGGTGTCGTAATGAATGAAATAATTCAATAATACCAGTGATCGACCAAGTATCACCTGTGTTTTGCATGAAACGATCGATCATGATTAGCCCAAGCTACAAGTTTGTACCAACACCACAAGGTGTCGTAGTGATTTAAACAATCCGATAATAGCGGTGATCAAACAAATTCACCGTGTTTGAAGTCAAATGAATGCGCAATAAAGGGAATCTGAAAGTTTGTTTCAAATGACATCATAGAATTTTCAATTGAAAATGCAACATCAAAGAAATAATGTTTTCGATCGAAGATGAAGAAACAATGAATATCGTAAGATAGTCGATCGATGTTGAAAGGACCGTTAGAAGGTACACCGGAATATGAAACGAATTTTGTGTACCCTTGTCTTATCACACGATTGTGTTAAGACTGTTTTAATTATGATAAATCAAAGCGGATTTGAAGCAATCAATAAGTAATATTTAAATCCGTGCATGAGATGTCTAAACGAGTTTAGCGCAAGCTTCAAATAAGTGAAAGATACCACCACAAGGTGTCGAAATCAACAAACAATTTAGTGGAGTCGAATGTCAAACAAGTTTACTTCGACTCGGAACAAATAAAACATTTGTTAAAACAAATTTTGAATATGATGCCCTCAATACATCATATGATGCTCTGAAGTGAATATGTGTAATGGACAAGTTCAAACAGTCGAACTTGGTTTTAGCGCAATCCGACAAAAATATATATGTTCCAAAAAGGAAATTTCGGCATGGTGACGACGAAAACCATGTGTGTAACTTGAAGAGAAAAGAAAATTTCAAGAGAATGTGTTGACTCGATAACAAAGGAGCCAACGTTTACAATAACGCGGGTCATTCGAATCACAAATCGATAATTAGTTTTAGCGAAGACAATATTTGAACTTTAATGAGACGCTTATTTGAAACGAAACCACATGCCTAACAAACGATGCATGTGTAACATATAAATTTTCCATGAAATCAAGCAATTAGTGTTCGCTATACTGAAAGAAATGATCATGACACAATGACCATTAAGAGGAGTAGAGATACGAAAATCTACTCAGTAAGTGTGAATGTCGAAATTTCAACAAAAGAAATTTGAGGACTTTACCTGGGGTTTCGTGTGATGACCAATTGTTAGGTGACATTACCATGGAATGTCGAACATATCGTATTCGTCGTTATCCGAGATAGGGGGATGGGTAGACGTACGTCTTTCCTTTGGAGTGATTCGTGTCGTTGCAGGATCGCATGAAAAGTTGTCGTTTCCTGGCCGTTAGTTCTCCTGCTGACAGGAATCTAGCGTCGTCGTTGAATTGCACCATCGTGTCTTTTCAAAGGCCTCGCCTCGATAGTCGTATGTGACGTGCTCCAACCTCCGTTGATGTAGGCTTAAGTTTCACGTATATCTGTGCACTAGCTCGTGTGCCGCGTAGAAGGTGATGTACCCCGACATCCGTTGACGTAAATATTGAGTTCCATGTATTCTCGTGCGCTAGCGTTTCGTTATGCGTAGGCTGCCTGCTCGGGAAGTTAAAATATCATAGACAATATGGATAATAGTGTTTACCCGAGTTAATATTCGCGGTTCCTACGTGATGACCATGCACAAATAATCGATCATATAATCAAATAAGCATGTTAGTCACCAATAAGCAATCAAGTAATTCCCCTAGTCCCACTAGTCTATCCTCCCAGCCTCTCAGACTGAATCTCCTAGTCCCACTAGACTATCCTCCCAGCCTCTCAGACTGAATCTCCTAGTTCCACTAGACTATCCTCCCAGCCTCTTAGACTGAATCTCCTAGTCCCACTAGACTATCCTCCCAGCCTCTCAGACTGAATCTCCTAGTCCCACTAGACTATCCTCCCAGCCTCTCAGACTGAATCTCCTAGTCTCTCAGACTACCTTCCCAGCCTCTCAGACTGAATCTCCTAGTCTCCCGACCAGATCCAGCCACCCGGCTGAATTCCCTTTTTCCGAAGGTCTTAAATGCATGTTTCCTAAACTCTCAGAGTGTTGTGTACTGTATGTAATTGTTTTATGCACCGTGTGTAAAACACGACTTTGGCGTATGTTTGAAAACAAAATTTGACTGTTTGTTTTTCGGCAACGGTTGGAGACCATATTCGAGTACTAGGCGTTCTGTATGTATTCAACGTCTTAATAGTCTAAGTCCCAGAGAAAAGTGAGGTTAGACCTAGGTATCACAACAGAAACCTAATTCGCTGTAACCTATAGCTCTGATACCAATTTGTCACACCCCGAAATTATCAGAGCATTGGCGTGACTGGACTGGTATCTTCATTGCACAGCGGAAGCAAACAATCTAAGTCTTTCTAGAAAATGAACGCCACTAAGTACTCGACTCTTCATGGTCCTCCTATTCCAACCGTGCCTTGTCTTAGAAATGCAACCTGAGAAAGAACATGCGAAAAAGTCAACATAAAGTTGAGCGAGTTCATAGTTTGTTTGTAAAAGATCTGAAATAAATCTTTTGAGTTGTGAAAGATTTGGAATAAATCTATGTAATAACCGGTTTCGAAATGGTATTGAGAAAACGAATTTAAAAATCATTTTCTTGTCCAGTTATATGAGGACTTTGTATTTGTAACGATCTATGATCATAAAACCATGTATTTGTAAAGTATGTATAACCGTCAATGCCCACCCTGACTTTGACTCTATGCCCGTATAAACCAATACTTTGAATTTGTATAAAACATGGTTTTTATTTGTATAAATCAAGCGTTTTGTAAGCGTGTATGATAAAAATCCCTGGTATGTAGCAAATAAGGAAAAAGAGATCACCAATGGTTTGCAAGGCCATTGATATGTGTGAAGTGCAAGTAGGAAGACTCAAACCTAGCGGATTTATGCGTCGGGCACAAAGTCACCCCGAGGTCCGTTTCTAGTTTGGCCTGGGGCTGGGCTCGCTACACCCAGATAGATCTACCGCTCCTGTCCCTCGGTCCTACCATGAGGATTAATGGCCTCATGTTGCCCTACCCACTCACATGATCTAAGTAGTAAACCTCCTTACGCTAACCATACCATGTAAAAAGTATTCGTAATTACTGTAACATATATTCCACCCCAGCCACCATGGCTGAACCTCCCCAGCCACCCTGACTGAGCCTCCCCAGCCACCCTGACTGACTCCCTAGTTACGAAAAATCATTCACATTTCGAAAATACGCATTTGTTTTGTAAAAACCGGTATGTTTAGTATAAACCTTTCGTAAATCATTTGAGTTCCTCGAAATCCATTCGTGATATGATTTAGAAATACGAGTTTTGCGTTTGTTCAAAACTTTGTATGTTTCAGAAAATCGTGCATGTCTTTCCACCCCGAAAACATTTACAAAAAAATGTAAAACAGTAAAAAGTGGGGGTTATGAACTCGCCTGAATGTTCCTTGTGCAAAGCTAGCTAATTACGACTTCGTGATGTCGCTTCCAAGATGAGACTCGCTAGCGTGCATCCTACAATATTCCTAACACGGAATATCTAATAAGTTTCTAAATAAACGCAGTATCTAAACTACGTGTCATCGAGCTCTACCGAATCGTTAATCGAACGATTCAACGGTAAGTTGTTAACTTAATGAAAATGATTAAGTTATTCTTGTTAGTTCGTTTATTGTCGGTAATTAGTAAGTCTTGGAAAGACTTAGTTCTCGAGAGGTTTAAAATATATAAATATTTATATAAAAATATAAATACATCGATAGAATAGTGTTAGTCGTCTCGAGATGTCGTACGTGTATATAAAGAATATTTCTATGAAAATATCATATAACAAACTCGTATCGCGTTTCGTATGAAAATAATATATAATAACTTGTATTATATATATCACGTCTTGTGTAGATTTGCCAAAAATATACGTATATGTCGTTTAGGCGTATAAAATAAATATGAAGAGTTATATTTATCTTATAGAGGAATCGTCGAGTTGTTATGTTTGAAAATAAATATATAACCCATATTTATTTTTGTAAAAGAATTCGTGTTGTACGATATTTGGAATAAATATATAACTATATTTATTTTGAAAAGAATCCGAGTTGTTCGTTGTTTGGAAATAAATATAACTGAATATATTTATTTTATAAAACCATCAAGTTTTGTTATTTTGTAAAGCGGTTTGTCGAAATGTTATAAACATGCTTTGTAGGTTATGTAATGTCGTCGAAAGTAAGTATATATTTGTATTTGTTTTCATAGAAGGTTGTTTGGATCCGATAGTTTCGTTTTATAATAAAAACTCGTTTTATTTTACGGACTTTCTCGAAAATCGGGCAGAGTTTCCTCTGTTTTTGTACGGCCCTGACAACTAAAGTGTCGATCTTCAAAAAGCAATCAGCTATTCGATAATTTTTATATATAACCAAATTATATAAACGAAATAATAAGCAAATCCAAGTAAATACTCAATTAATGATTCGTCGTTTGTTCGGTTCGAGCTCGTTAAATCAAAACAATGTAAATATTAATCGCGATGCTAAAATCTTTACCAAAACTTTCGTGCTGCTTTCGTAGACTGAGTTGACCCACAGTTTGACCAGCTGAGTTGACCCACAGTTTGACCAGCTGAGTTGACCGAGTCAGTGGGTTGACTCGGTTTGATTTGTTGACCGCAACTGATCCGAAGCCGCTCGACTCGAATCGAAATTGTTGACTTGCTGAACATGAAGTCTGAAACTGATCTGAACCAAACCTCGACCCCGAACCATCTATTTGAAACTGAACCGAGCCACCCTCTTGAATCTGACCCGGAACCCGAACTGTACGCGAGACGGAACTTAACCAGAACTCGAATCAAAATCAAAACAAATTGAGTAAACACTTACCACTGTCACCGTCGCCGCCGTGCCCCGCCGTCGCTCCGCCACAGACGGCGGTGCCGTCTTCCGGCATCACCCTCTTCTGCTCGCTCTTTCTATCTCTTCTTCCTGAATCTCTCTCTCTCTCTCCGCCACTCCCTCCGCCTCTCTGTACCGTTGCTGCAGCTGTCGTTCAGATCCCCGCTGCCACACCGCCGCACGGCGACGGCTCTAGGTCGTCGGAGTAGCACAGGTGACCGGGGGGTGTTTCGCTGAATATAGTCACCACCGCCGCTGCTCACGGCGGTGCGTCCTTACCTACGGCCGACATCGGAAACGAGAGGGGGAAGGGGTAATCGGCTGGTGGGTCTTGAGAGGATATAGGGTTCTGATTGGAGTGTGTTTAGTTTGTAAGAGAAATGTAAGAGTGATGTTTTAAGTTTTAACTTAGGGATTTTATGTATGTGGTTATGTATGTTGTTTGGTGTTTTGATAGTGAGGAGAAGAGAGTTGGAGTAGATAAGGTTCTCACACCTTTGTTCTTGTGTGTCTGAATATATTCGAGTGAGAAGGGAAAGGCAAGCAGGGGTTTTCTTTTATAGACCAGAGTGTCTTTTATGCCTATAGTATATTCAAGTTACCTTCAGGGTGGATGATATATCCTTTGAATCAAGATCTTTTGTAGAGATCTTGGAAGATTTGTGTAAATCTTGTAGATTTTGTTAGAGATTTTTGGTAAGATTCACAAGAAAAATCTTGTAGTAAAGATGTAATATATTATGTGCAGGTGTAGACTTGCGGGCTTTAGGCTTGGGCCCAGGGCCCACAAGCCCGTCTCGTGTGTAGGTGGCCCGCAATTCCTATGAGACCCGGTATCGCGACCTAAACTCCATAAGCATAAAATATTCGTGTAATATCCGTATTTATTGGCGTTGTCAGTATTTCGTACGGTGTCAGTCCGTTGTTGTTTGATGTTTTGCAGATTCCATGCGAATCCTCATACGCGTACTGTATAGCTGAACAAACGTTCCTGGGCACCCCAAAGGCCTAATTAAGTTAATTAGCGTCATAAACACTATTTATTATTGCGTAATCACCTGTTAATCACGTAATTAAGGGCCGTAAATCACCGGTTGTCACACCAGGCCCCGTACCAGGAACCCGCACCCCAGATTCCTAACCCAGTCCTAGAACCTGCACCCCCAATGAGTGCAGAAAACGTACAAGAACTTAGGACTTTCGGTGAGGAAATTTTAGAGAGCTGTGAGAGAATGCGACAGGTGGGAGAGCGTCTCATATGGAAATACGACGAGCGCAATATGGATTTTTGGATGAATCCATATCAGTGAATGTGATGGCAGAAACGGTAGTAGTAATAATAATAATAATATATGTGTGTATGTGTTAGAAAAAAAACACTACGGATGCATACTATTAGTATTATAGCTTTACATTTCAGTCGGTATTGTAATTTTAATTTCAGTACTGGTGTGTAATAGATGCATAATATACGAATAGAGTAAAAGTCGCAATGCTCGACGCTTTTGACCAAAAGTGCGTGTCATGTGATTTGCTATATTCAAATATTAATTGTGATATTAATATTTGGTAAATGTTTAAAATTCAGATGGACAATGAAGTGAATCAGGAAAACCAGAATGATAATATCCAGAACGACAACCACTCGAATAACAATAATCTGAATAACGAGAATCCGAACAACAATGGAAACCAAATGGATAATAGTGCTGTTCAACACATAGTGGCACAAGGAATTATAGATGCAATGCCATTTATTATTCAAACGGTTCAAGAAGCGAATAATAAAAGTAAGCATAGCAGTAAGCGACCAAGTGAACCAGAACACAGCGTGAACAATGGACCCGTACTTCAGGTGCCTATTCCCAAAAGAAGAAGAATCATGCCATATGGTTGTTCTTATAAAGAATTCTGGTCTTGTAAACCAATAGAATTCTCGGGCAATGAAGGACCCATTGCAGCTCTACGCTGGATAGAAAAGACTAAAGCTGTTGTGAAAATAAGCAAGTGTGCTGAAGAGGATAAGATAATGTTTGCTTCTAATTTATTTAAGAATGCAGCTCTAGAATGGTGGAACACTATCCTCCAGTCAAGAGGAAGTGATAGAGTTTATAGCATGGAATGGGAGGAATTTAAAAATATGGTAGAAAGGAAATTCTGCCCTCCCAATGAAAAGGAACAGATAGCAAACAAGTTTCTGAATCTTAGAATGACCGGGGTAGATAGTAAGGGTTATACTACCACATTCTTTGAATATGCTAGGATAGTACCAACCCTTGCATCACCTGAACCAGTATTAATCTCCCGTTATATCTGGGGATTAATTGGAGAAATTAGACATGTAGTCAAGGCAGCTAGACCCCAAACCATAGAAGAAGTTGTAGAACTAGCTAATACCTTGACTGATGAACTAGTGCGAACTAGGGAAGAAGACCAGAGGAGAAACCTATCCCAAAGGCTTACTCAAGAATTTCGTTCTGGAAATTTCAACCGTAGGAATGTAGGTTCTACCTCTGCACCATACTGCAAAGCCTGCAGAAAGAAGCATTCTGGAAGATGCTCTACTTACTGTAATTTTTGCAAGGCCCCAGGACACAAGGAAGAGAATTGCAAGAAGACATCCAGTAATGGAATGTGTTTCAATTGTGGAGAAAAAGGTCACATCATGACAAATTGTCCGAAATTGGCTCCAGCTGCAAACAACAAGAATCCTAAAAATGCTAGAGCATTCGTTCTAACTGCAGATGAAGCCAGGATGATTCCGGACGTCATAGCTGGTACGTTTTTAGTTAATGATATTGTTGCTGAAGTATTATTTGACTCTGGTGCAAACCAAAGTTGTATTAATACTTCGTTTTGCAAACTCCTAAACCAATCATTAACTAAACTACCACAAGAATGTCTCGTAGAGACAGCAAATGGAGAAACCGTTAGGATTTCTGAAATCTTGCAGGAAGCAAGAATAGAAATTTTTAATCAAAAATTTACTGCAAACCTTTACCCAATAAGTCTGGCAGGATTTGATGTAGTATTAGGAATGGATTGGTTAATAGCCAATAAAGCCAGTATTTTATGTGATCAAAAGTCAATTCAAGTAAAATCACCAAGGGGTGAAAAGATCACAATTAAAGGAGATAAATCATCTAGATCCACTAAATTCATCTCTGTGATGAAAAGTGCAAGTTATATAAGAAAAGGATCTATAGTGTATTTGATTTCTATAATCACTAACACTAAAGGAAAAGAATTAAAAGACATTCCAGTAGTGTCCCGGTTGTCAGATATCTTTCCAGAGGAATTGCAAGGACTACCACCAGACAGGGAAGTTGAATTCAGAATCCATCTGCTACCAGGAACAGCACCAATTGCCAAAGCACCTTACCGTTTGGCACCCGCTGAAATGCAGGAACTGAAGAAACAGTTAGACGAATTGTTGGAGAAAGGATTCATACAACCAAGCTCATCGCCATGGGGAGCACCGATATTGTTTGTTAAAAAGAAGGACGGATCAATGCGTATGTGCATTGATTACCGTGAATTGAACAAGGTCACGATTAAGAATCGGTATCCATTACCAAGGATCGATGATCTGTTCGATCAACTTCAAGGAGCTCGATTTTTCTCTAAAATTGATTTAAGATCAGGATATCATCAATTAAAGGTACAGGAAAAGGACATTCCTAAAACCGCATTTAGAACAAGGTATGGTCATTAGGAATTTACTGTCATGCCATTTGGTTTAACCGATGCCCCAGCCGCATTTATGGACATGATAAACCGAATATGTAAACCATATTTGGATAAATTCATAATTGTCTTCATAGATGATATTCTAATTTACTCTAAGAGTAAGGAAGAGCATGCAAAGCACTTGCACTTACTTTTAAGTTTACTAAGAAAGGAAAAGCTTTACGCTAAGTTTTCAAAGTGTGATTTTTGGCTAGAACATGTACAATTTCTTTGACATTTAGTTAACCATGAAGGAATCCATGTGGATCCAACAAAGATCGAGGCAATTACTAAATGGAAAACCCCTGAGTCACCAACCGAAGTTAGAAGTTTCTTAGGATTGGCCGGTTATTATAGAAAATTTATTCGAGATTTTTCTAGAATAGCCATTCCTTTAACTAAGTTAACCTGTAAATTCATTAAGTTTGAATGGGGACCAAAACAAGAAGAAGCCTTTAGAATCCTTAAGCAAAGATTGACTCATGCACCCATACTAGCGTTACCAGAAGGAACGGAAGACTTTGTAGTCTTTTGTGATGCTTCTAAGTTAGGTTATGGATGTGTGCTGATGCAACGTCAAAAGGTTATAGCTTACGCCTCTAGACAGCTTAAGAATCATGAAGAAAATTATTCAACCCATGATTTGGAATTAGGAGCTATAATTTTTGCCCTTAAGATTTGGAGACATTATCTTTATGGTAGTAAGTTTACTGTATTCACAGATCATAAAAGTTTAAGGTATGTTTTTGGGCAAAAAGAATTAAATATGAGACAAAGACGCTGGATGGAAATGCTTAGTGATTATGATTGTGATATCCAGTATCATGCAGGAAAAGCAAATGTAGTGGCAGATGATTTAAGTCGAAAGTATCATGAAAAGCCAAAAAGGGTACGTTCTCTTAAATTAAATCTACAAGTAGATTTAAACGATCAGATTAGAAAAGCACATGAATCAGTAATCAAGGAAGATACTGAAAAAATTAAAAGGAATGATTAAGGAATTAGAACGAGGAACACATAGAATTTGGAGATTCCATAAAAAGAGAATGTGGATACCTAAATTAGAAAATTTGCGTCACCGTATATTAGAAGAAGCTCATAAATCCAAATATACGATGCATCCAGGAAGTGATAAGATGTACCAGGATTTAAGGAAAAATTTCTGGTGGATAGGAATGAAAAAGGATATAGCAGCTTATGTTTCTAAGTGTTTAACTTGTTCACAAGTTAAAGCCGAACACCAGAAACCCTCAGGATTGTTGCAACAGTTAGAAATGCCAGTTTGGAAATGGGAATTGATAACAATGGATTTTGTTACCAAGTTACCCAAAACAAGAAAAGGTAATGATACAATCTGGGTGATTGTAGATAGGCTAACTAAGTCAGCTCATTTCTTACCAATGAAGGAAACTTTCAGTATGGAACAATTAGCTAAATTGTATGTAAATGAAATTGTTTCGTTACATGGAATACCTTTATCAATTGTTTCTGATAGAGATAGTCGATTTACATCTCATTTTTGGTCAAGTTTCCAAAAAGCAATGGGAACCAAGCTGAATCTAAGCACAGCTTATCATCCTCAAACGGACGGGCAAAGTAAAAGGACAATTCAGACAATGGAAGACATGCTTAGAGCTTGTGTAATTGATTTCGGAGGTAATTGGGATGATCACTTACCTTTAATAGAATTTTCTTACAATAACAGTTATCACACAAGTATCAATGCTGCACCATTCGAAGCACTTTATGAACGAAAATGCAGAACCCCAGTCTGTTGGGCAGAAATTGGGGAAAAGCAATTATCTGGACCTGCGATAGTACAAGAAACAACAGATAAGATCATTCAAGTCAAGGAACGACTAAAAACAGCACGTGATCGACAGAAGAGCTATGCTGATAACCGACGCAAACCTTTGGAATTTCAAATAGGAGATAAAGTATTGCTAAAAGTTTCTCCTTGGAAAGGAGTGGTAAGATTCATAAAAAGGGGAAAGCTAAGTCCCAGGTATGTTGGACCTTTTGAGATAATTGGAAGAATAGGACCTGTAGCCTATCAGCTACAATTGCTAGAGGAAATGACAGGAATACATGATGTATTTCATGTATCTAATCTCAAAAAGTGCCTAGCCGATGAATCACTCGTAGTGCCTCTTAAGGATATAGAAGTAAATGAACAACTCAAGTTTGTAGAGAGGCCTCTACAAATTGAAGATAGGAAAATCAAGAATCTCAAACATAAGAGATTAGTTCTGGTCAAAGTGAAATGGGACTCCAAAAGAGAACCTGAATACACATGGGAGCTTGAATCAGAAATGCAACGGAAATATCCGCACTTGTTCCAGTAGATCTCGAAGACGAGCTCTAAAACAAGGTGGGGAGGATATAACAACCCTGAATCGACACCTTCGATAATTTTCTGACACCCTAATATATGTTAAAATATCCCAATATATCTTTAAAAACACCCCGTATGTGAAAACCGAGCCCGAAATATAATATAACATATGAAATAAATTAAAAACAATAAATATTAAGCTGAGGCGGGCCGCGTAAACCCACCCCAAGCTTTTACGCGGGCGATATAAGGACCAGCACCTGACTCCGTTTGACTTCTTAAGTTCAGGCGGGCCGCGTAAGACCTCCATTAAGTTAACGCGGGCCGCGAGGGTCTCAATTGATGGCGCAGCCCGGTGATGACACGTGTCATCATCGTGGAAAGGCTAGATCATGACCGGGACAAGCTACGCGTTGACCCAGCTTTGACGCGGGCCGCGTAAGCCCTGTCTGTTCTTTACGCGGGCCGCGTGGAGACCAGATTTCAGCCCTATATAAGAAGGCAACGGGCCTTCAGTTCCGATCGTTCATTTTCTTTCTTTCAATCTCAATTTCTGAATAGTGGGCATTATACCCGAGTCTAATACCCCCCTAATTAGCGAGGTTCTGCTACGATGTAAGTATTATAACCCCTGGAGACGTATTAGATACTCTGCCCGATTGATCTAGTGTTCCGTAACGGCTGTCGTGGTTCTGCCCGACGTAGTCGTTGGAATGTCGTCTCGGGGAGGGTATTACTAATGTTAAAATGGGTTATTATACTAACACACGTGAATTTGTGTAATTTATAGATTATACCCAGGAAATCCTTACTAAAATCCCTAAAACAGCAATGTGAGTTGATCCACTTTTTGTAAACCCTTTTGTTTACTGTTTTTACAAAACCTCACTAAATTAAATATATACAAAGCAGTTATTGAGTATTTGTAAAGAATACAATTATAGTGGGTATGTTGGGGTTTTGTGTACAAAATTGGTTACTGGCGTTGTAACATCCCATAAGTTGAGTATGACCGTACCACTGATGTTAATTGTTATTTCTTGGAAACAAATGTAATTGCGGATGTGCCCTCAATACTGTAAAATGATTGGTATTTCAACTTGATTAAACTGGGATTCACTCACCAGTATTTCCCACTGACAAAATGTTTTCAAAACACGTTTCAGGTAACAAAATGTGAAAGCCAAATAGAAGCCAGCTAGACAGCACTGAAGGCTTGGAAAAGTGGCAATAAAGTTACCTAAAAAGAAATAGATGTTTTTCTTAAATAAAATAGGGTGTATCCCTATGAATTTATGTGTACTGAAAACTTGGGTTTTACCCATGTGTTTAATATTATAAAATGTGGTGATTTACTCTGATAAAATATTTCCTAACTACGGTCCTGATGAAAATTTCCACTGCCAAATTGGTTAATAACGTGATACCACCGAAACTGACTCGCGGCCGCCCGTTCCCGGGGATTAGGGATCGGGGGCTGTGACAGTTTTAGCGTTTGGTACCACGATAACAAGTGTGTAACTTAAATATTTATTCCTTGAAATTTTGGTATTAATTTGGAGTTGTAAATGTAATGGTGTTTTGATAAGTTATATTATTTTACCCTAAAATAACATAACTAGTACACAATTCATACAAATATTCACACAAGCGTTTTAGTATAAAATATATATTCTAAATATATATTTATCCACTTTTATTTACGAACACCAACCTCCGTCACTTTGTATTTTTGTTACAAAAGTTATGGCGAGTTTTATATTTGGATAACATAGTTTAAAACATATTTGTAAACACTTGTTAGAAAATGATTTCTAAGTGTTGGAATTTTTAGAAAATTTCGCCATAGTTTCCCCTAAAAACGGAGGTGCCCATGCTATTAAAGCATATCATTTTCTTTTCCAAAATCATTCAAACAATCAACAACAAATCACTAAACCATATTATGTTCACCAAGTGCAAAAACTATATGATTTTCATAACATCATGAACTTGATCTTTCACTAAAACGTGTAGTAACTTGGTAAAGCGTTTAGTGGGTTTAGTTACCTTCTAAAGTGTATTCATCCCTTTAAAAATCTCATTTTTAAAGAACCTCGGTGTTAACAACTTGTGAACAAATTTTTACAAAATTTATTCTTTTGAACTCTTCTTGTAAATAAAGTGTTCTTACACTTATTTCATTTCCAAAAATGGTGTAAGTGTAAGTAAAAGTCATGATCTTTCAAAAATCGGCTCTTGAACTTGGTTTTCTTGGAAATTTATTCATAAATCATAGATTTACAAAATTACTAGCTCACTTTATTTACTATTTTTCAAGAAATAATTTTATTTTCAAGTTCATGTTTGATCAAGAAGATGGTTATCTCATGTAAACCCATAATCACCTTCTAACTTTTTAAACCATGTTTTTAATCATACTCTAACAAGTTCCATATGATGATTAACATCATATATTTATAATCAAAAAAACATCATACTAACAATATTTCACCATATTTCATCTTTATGTAAACTTTATGTTCAAGTTTTTAGTTCATGTTCTTTAGAGTTCTTGCATTTCATCATACTACATCTTTTAACCATAAAAATAAAAGTAAACAAGAGTTATGAGAGATCTTACTACTAGCTTTAAGCTAGGGAAGAACACTAGTGAAAAAGATAATGAAAAGTGGATGATGAAAGCAAATGAGAAGGATTCTTCAAGATCTCCAAGCTCCATGTATCACCTTCTAACACTTGAAACAAGCTTAAAAATGGAATGATGGTGGTGCCAAGGTGGTGGTGCCAAGGTGGTGGTGGTGGCGGCACCTTCTATGGCCGAGAGGGAGAGAGAGGAGTTGAGGGATGGTGTGAAGATTTGAAGATATGGAATGATATTGGTGATCTAGGGAGCCAAACTTATAAGATTTCATCTTATATTTTTGTTCAAATACTCAAGCAAGATATCAAATAAAATAATCAACAAATCTAGTGAGAGTATGGTGGTGATCTTTGGGTGGGTCCCTTGGACCGTAAATGGGCATGGGGGGGGGTTAATTGTAAAATTTCATGGTAAGTAGGTAAATGGTTGGAAGTTAAAGGTAATATCTAGTGTTATATGTGTATGGCACTTTATATAATGTGTTGGGGTATTCGGGGACCATAACTAGTTCAAAAATAATAAAACAATGACTTTGGCATAATTTTAGTGTTCTGGGTAATGTCCGGTTGCTCTGTTAGATACCGTCCCATTAAAGTGCTAAGTTATTCGGTATAGTGTCTTTTACGTAACTTTTTGTGATGCTTTTAATTCCCGGCACTTAGGAAAGCATACAGGACCATTCTGCCATATTTTTGCACATTACTAGCATGTTAAAATGCTGAATTTTAATAAATAATGCAGAATTATGCATTATTAGTGAGTTTTAGGCACTTTCCGGCACTCAAACTATCACCTAGTGACACAGTTTTATGATTCTTACTTCCCAACACTCCATACTAGTGTAGTACCTGTCTCTGGTTCATACTGGCCTCAAAACATTGTCTGTCTATGTACTGGCACTGTCAGTATATTTCTGAGTTATCCGCTCACTATGCTAGCTGTGCTTTGTGCATCAAGTTTATCACTAAGGTTTGTGTGTAATAAAGGGAGTGACAGTATGAAATATGATGCACATGTATGTATGATACAGAAATCATGAAGCAGTTTAAGTCATCAGTTGTAATCAAGCACAGTCATTAAGCACGAATTTAGTATTAATTAATTGTACAGATACCTGTAATTATGAGGGTTGTCACAGAACTTGATTCATTAAAATCAACTTTTGAAAATGCAAACATTAATTTTCGAAAATTCGATGTTTCTAGTGAAGAAGTTGAAAACATGATAAATAAGTAGTTACAGTTCAGTAAGAAAGAAACTAGGAATAAAGGTCTAGGATATGTGAGCATTCCTCCACCATACAATCATTCCTACACCACTATTCCTATGACTGAAGAAGAGATTGCAAACATTCCTGACATGGTTTATGGTGGCGTTAAGGGTCTGAATGTTGAGCCAGTCAAGACCACACAAATTAAAATCTCAAAGCCTAAAAAGAATGAAACAAAGAAAACCAAAATCTGCACCTGTTTTTGTTAAATCAGAGAATGTTTCTAAGAAAACAGATAAATTGAGTTTTGAGAAAAATGCAGAGGTTGATAAACATTTTCAGGTTTCAAATCCTAATGAAGAAAGAGTTTCTAAAAACCAACCTGAAAGTCAGTTTTCAAATGAAGAATCAGCAAATGAACCAACTGAGCCAGCTGCACCATCTAACTCCAAATGTGAATCACCGAAAACAACTGATTTTGAGATATTTGAATTAGTTGAATTTAGTGAATCTAGCTGTGAGTCCTCTGGAGCAGCTAAAGAAACAATAGAGGATTCAGCAAAGCCGCTACAAAAGGAATGTAACTCAAGTGGTTCAACTGAATCAAGCTGTGAAACATTGACTGAGCCCACAACATCTGAAATTGATACAACAAGGCCCGTCGAAAATGTAGAAGAATTAGGGAAGCCTCGTTCAAGACTGTTGGTACAAGTGTGGTGAGGCCAATAGACCCTGAGTTTAAATGTGTGAACGATATTGATGCTTCTACTTCGTGTGCAGATGAGGTAAAGGTAGAGGATTGGGTTGAGGGGGATGATATTATTTGCCAAGAAACTGTCGATATTTGTTTGAAAACATCCAATTTGCCTGTCCATGCTCATCCATATGTGAAAAACGTTGTTTCTGAGCCAACTTTGAGAGGGCCGTCAAATAAACATGTGGCTCCAAAACCAATAGTTCCAAATGAAATTGCAAAATCTAACACTGTTGTTAAAGATAAAAACAGTGAATATACTAACTGTTGTAGACAGGGACATATGAAGCAGGGAAAAATGTTTGAAAAGTCCGCAAACAAATCATCCAACAGATCTTATAACTCAAATTCATCATCGGTTGGATCGAATGGATCGGGATATGCACCTTATGTAAAGAAGCAAACATGCTACAACTGTGGCATACCCAGTCACATTGCACGGAATTGCACACATCATCCTTATGTGCCATATTATACACAGAATTAGAGGGTTACACCAAACGATAGATCTTATTCTAAGTCAATGAAGGTTGAAAAGTCTAAGGAAAAGATGAATAAGTATCCCAAGGTTAAATCATCTGATGAGGATTGGAATGCTACGAAGGGTAAAAGAAAACAAGCTTTGAAACCTAAACAAGGTTTGAAAAATAACAAGGTTGAAAAGCAAATTGTTTTGCCAAATGCACCTAAGAAATTAGAAAGGCCTAAATAAATTGGAAAGCAAAACGTGAAGCAGCAACATCATCGATACTTGAAACAAAAGGGGACATGTGCTTACGAGAAGTATCTTATGTTGATGCTTCAGGAAATCCCAGGACCACGATGGCCTGGATACTAATGTCTTACTGATCGCCTTATTTTTCAGGGACAACTAAGGAGGAGCTGTTGACAATCCTTGGAATATTGATAGCGGTTGTTCCAGAGATATAACAGGTAACCTCTCACTGTTGCAAAAAAGTACTATTTCTTTGCAGTTGATATGTTTCCTTTGGAGGAGATAAGGGAGGTAAGATAAGATCAGCGAAAAGGTACAATTTAAATTTCATGTTCTAATCTTGATATTGATTAGTCTTAAATCTGATGACGGAACGATTAAGTAAAAACAACAAAACTATTTTCATTTTCTTTCGTTTTTCATTTTGTACATACATTTTCTTTATAAGGTAAATTTGTGCATAAGATTTATACATAAATTTAGGGAGATAGAGAGAGAAAAAACATTTGAAAAGAGAAAAACCCTAAAACAATGCATATATGGGAAATGAAATAAATGTTCGTGTTAAATGGTTTGACTAACACATGTAAGGTGCTATAGTTAAAAAGACTAGGATCTAATGTGATAAGATAGGCTTGATGCTTAAATAAATAAAAGATACCAAGTGATATAAACATAACGAACTATGTATCATGTGTACCATCCGCATATGATCTTATGGTCTTAAATCTTGCGTCGACAGATAGCCAACGTCTGAGGTTTCGGGTCTTTATGTTGTTGAGTCATCCGGGGATATCATGGTTGTCCTTCTGTTGTATCCAGATTATATGCAGACCTAGGTACAGTCATGATATCTTAAAAGAGCCAAAAGGAGGCCAAAAACCTTAAAGGAAGTTAAACTGAAATTGATGGAATTCCATTGAGCTAAAAAGCTATATTTGTACCAAAAAGGTATTTGCCTAACTCTCGTCAGACACAAACATTGGTCACTCTATTGTACGAAAGTACTGACCTGTCACCAATGGTATGACGTTGTAAATCAAAAGGATGATCTCAGTATACTCACCTGCTACGATGAATCGTTGTGCTTACCTTGATCGCGGGGGTATGTATGGTATGGGACACACGGGTATCATAGAATAATATTACCTTAAGCATATCACAAGGTTGAAAATTGAAAGTTGAGCGTTAGGTTTAAAAGGACAAACATATTGACAATCGCTTAGACCTGTCTGAATAAGCTTGCACCGAAAAATGTTCATTGGTCTGCCTGAGAACGATTTTGATCCCATTGCAATTGTAATTGTATATTAGTTTTTTTTTTTTTTTTGTATTTCTGTTTATATTCTTATATTTAAAAATTAAAAAAATTAAAAGAATAGAGTGTTTATTTGTTTTATCAAAAACTATTAACTATTCTTGAAATTTTCTACCCCTTGAATTTTTCTTCTTTGATCAGCACCATCATTCGGTCATTTTTCTACCCCTTGCATTCTACGTCGTGAGACGGGCGAATTTCCAACAATGTTTACTCTCTCTTCCCCATTTCCATCTTCTCTCATCTTCACTTCATTATCACATATTTCCAATAGCATCCGAAATGCCATTGGAGATGTGCGTACTATAACGTATTGCTTTTCAATTCATATTCGTTTCAATTCATATTGTGGAATCTAATTGCCTATTGGACTCTTTACGCACGTTCGCTTACATGACAAGCATTTGTAGATTGTCTTTCGGACATTTTAAGATTTTTGGGATTTCGCTGAATTTTGCCTTCATCATTCCTTTTAATTTATATAGGATGATGACAAACTCTATATTGACTTATTCTCAAGTTTATAATAATAAAACCATTGGTTACCATGTTGCATATATTTTATGTTTATGATGGTTATAATGGGTAGGCAGGTAGATGATGATGATGGATAGTGATGGGTCGGTAGCGGAAAGAGGTGGTGTGTTCAATCAAGTCTACCTTGATAGTTGGGGCATTCTCCTATATTCATTGAACATCGTTATTGATCATGTGATGGACTAACTTTTTTTATTTATTTATTGAATAGTAATATAAATTAAATAGTAGAAAATCCAAAGGGTGCTCAAAAAATGTTACATAGACGTAAAAAAATATAATAAAGTCTTTTATGCAACTCTTTAAAGTGATCATGCTTTATGGTTGACTTGACTAGGTCTCCGAAATAGTGAAATCACCTTGTCTTTGTCGTGTTCGTCGTCTCTCATCTTCTCTATGTAACACACAAACTTACGATAAATTAATTTTGTATCTCTAATGAATACAAACTAGGGTTAAGAACCGCCCGCGTTGTGGCGCGGGTAAATCATAAATATTGAATGGATTAGTCCAGACGTTATATGATGCATTAACCATATGAAAACACATATTTCGACGTATCCAGTTGAACTCAATGTAACCTGTATCAGCATTGTAATTGGATCAAACGTAAAGTAAATCAAATTCGTATCAAACAATCATAACGTATTATATGTGACCCAACTCATACATAAAAAACGTAACGGGTATGAAGGAAAATATGCACATGTAATCGAAAGGAATTAATTAGAGCTTTCGAAAAAAGGGAGAAAAAGAAACCATAATTTGACTCCACTCAGTTCGAAACAAACTTTACGAAACATCCATAAAATAAACACGAAACATATTATATTTGACCTGAATCATTTCCCAAAAAAGTTTACGTCGAAACGTAGAACTACTTGAATTTATACCAAAACGTACATAAAAATATGCACGTAAAAATGGTTTCTTTAAACGAAAACGTATTATATTTGACCTGCCTCGTCTATAAAAAAAGTTCACATCGGAATGTAGAACAAATCATATTTATACATACCTGTATATAAAATATGCACGTAAAAAAATAGTTTTTAAGAAAGGAAGTATAGGGGTAAACCGAAACAAAATATTAGTAAAAAATTTAATTGGTTAAAAACGTTCGTAAAACCGTGCCAAGTAGTACCAATGCCACAACGACATCGACTCACAACATCATAAAAATAAAATGGATAAAATGGTAAAAATTACACTGAACGAAAAGCAGATTAAAAGTCAAAATATAAAATATGAAATGTTTGGGTTAAAAATGGTAAAAATTACATTGAACGAAAAGCAGACTAAAATCGTTGAACCACGTACACCCGTTACAGTGTGTTAATGCGAAAAATTAACCAGAAACGTAAAACGTAGAAAATAATAACTTAGTCGATCTATGACTTGCCCTTTGCGGCGAACTTTTCAAAAGGGAAAAAATGGACGCGTTGCGACGGGTCTGTCAAATATGAAAAAATAGAGCAAAAAACGTTAAACCTCACATGGACGCTACGACATGTTAGCGAAGAAATTAACCAGAAACGTAAAACGTAGAAAATAATTACTTAGTCGATCTAGGACTTGTCCATTGCGGCGAACTTTTCAAAAGGGAAAAAATGGACGCGTTGCGACGGTTCTGTCAAATATGAAAAAATAGAGAAAAAAATGTTATACCTCACATGCACGCTACGACATGTTAACTCGCAAAATTTAGAACGAAACGTAAAACTTGCGAAAGATTAAAAGTATGGGGGACTAAAGTTGTAAATAATAAAGTGTTGTGTTAAATTATAAAAGATAAAAGCTTTGGATTAAAAGTAAAAAAAAAATTAATGGGGTCAAGATATAAAATATGAAATGTTTGGGTGAAAAGTGAAATATCAATTTTTTTTTAAAACACTCCCAAAGCATATGTTACAACTCATCCAAACAAGATGTAGTTGCTTATTTATAGTGGAATAATAATATGAACATTAGTAACCGCTGAAGAAACGTTTCAAGGATCTTTAATAATATCATGTTACCCCTAAAAGAAGTGTGTAGTGATAGAGCTAATACCCCACGACTATATACTATTTTTCTTGGAAATAACAATGCATTTTATTTGAACCGTAAATTTGGATAAGTGACGGACCACTGGAGTATTATCGTGCCATGAGCGGAACCATCCGATCATGTCCATCTTCACTAGGCAATAATGTCTATACACAAATTCAGAAGAAAACCCAATAAATCTGGGAAAAACCTTCTTGTTGAAATCGAACCCAAAACCTAATGATCCTTGAGCTTTATTCCACCACCCAAATGGCACCGGACTATAATGTCATGGGCAAATAACAATGCATTTAAAAATGCCAACCCATATAGAGAAAAGCCGGCCAAGCGTTATTCGAAAGAGAAAAAGAAAACAAGAGCGATACGACTATAGTATTTTGAGCTTATTTATTTTTTTAAGGCTTAAGGTTGCAAGGGGATCAAATGAGAAGAGAATTATTGAAAGAAAAAAGGACATATTGGTAAAATACTAATTTATTTTTAACCCATCTCACTAATTTCTCGTTTTAAGTAATTAGTCAACTAATAATTAATTATCCTATACATATAATCTATAAAACTTACACATATCAAAATTTTCCTACATATACCCTACACATAATAGAATTTTATCTTACACATATCGAAATTTATCCTACACACCTCGAAATATATCCTATACAACTCGTAATTTTATTCTACACACCTATTAATTTATTCGACACTTTATATTAAGTTGTTTTTTTAATTTGAAAAAGTATATATTTTGAAAAGGAGTTACAAATTTAATTTAGTTAATTATTAGGGAAGAATACAAATTAATGATATATGTATGTTTATCAATATACTCTTATATTAAAATTAAATACAGATATTAAATAAAGTAAAATGAAACATTTTTATTGGTTGAAACTTCTTCTTTTTTCTTCTTACAATTTTTATTTTCCTCTCATTTGAACCTTTCACTATATATTGCACCTACCTTTTTAATATCTAGGGTGGTCCATCAAAGTCTGAAAGTTTCCCAAATCACAATCCCCAGTTCCCCACATCTACGATTTATAAAAGGTTGATTGATCAGTTTCTACCGATAATGCTTACTCAAGGGGTATGGTCCTAAATCCTGCGCCGCCCATACGAGTCAGCCTCAGGTCGCGCGTGAGAACATACCCAAATCAAACTAAATTGATAACTTTCCCGACCTCGCGCCGGCTAAACAGATGTGTTCCAAGTCGCAGGCAAGGTCAGGACCAAGACAAGATCAATTTTGACACTTAACTCCTTGAATAAAAACATGCCTTCCTTGACCCTGCGCCGACTACACATATTATACCTTGAGTCGCGCAGTGTCACACCTCGATTTCCACACGTCTCACCGGTGGGCCCGGTGGGGGATTACCGTGACGTAGTTGGCAACAATATAGTCAAACCACACAATATTTAAATGCACAGCGGAAGCATAAAGATAGATATATTTCAACCATCGAATGTAATATCCAAGTATCACAAGTAGTCGAAGTAAATCCACAGGGGATCAAAATAAAATAGAAATAATGTTCAACAGATAGTGGCATCCCAAGTTTGCGAGACTCTAACGATGCTAAGGAGTGGCCAGCCTATTTCGTGTAGAACCTGCCTTAAATCTTTTTGGGGAAAATACGCCAGTTTACACTGGTAAATACATTCAACCGACACTTTTGTAAAAGGTTTAATAAAATTGATTTGAATGCACAAGGCACAAACTCTTTATATCTTGGGATAATTAATCGATCAAATCTTGTAAAAGAATTACATGTTCACTATGCGTTCAGTCGCCCGGGTCGTGCCGGGTTTAAGGTTAATAGACACGCCACATAGCATAAAACCGTGGCGGGAAAATCAACGGTTATACCTTTATAAATATAGACACATTGTCGGGTGTACCCCTACACCCACGTGTCAAGGTCGTGGCCATTTCGTAAAACGCTGCCAAGGATATCCGGGACATGGTCATTAAGCTCCCAAAGGCGTAAAGCCAACAAAACCAATTTTTAAATGGGTCGCATTGATAATACCTAACTACTAATGAGTTAGGGTCAATTGCCCGACCAAGCGGTATTTTTATATACCGTAACCCAAGCCCGTATAACGGAAAATAAGTTAGTATTTACCTGAGCAAGTAATAACCTCAATAAACAAATGCAAGTATCTTTTACTGGTCTCCTATTCTGGAACGAAGGTTTATAACAACCTATTAGAATCCTAACGGGTCTTTAATTTAGCCTTAGCTTAGACCGGTCAGTTTCAAAGGATAATTACGGTTTAATCGCGTGAAAGGCAAAAACCGGGAATGGAATGTGGTTTGGACCCAACAAGTTTGAAGACTTGTTTTATATGGGTAATATAACCACACTCTGGATTTTGAAGTAAAAACGATAAGGTTTGACCCGTTTCGGCTAGTTTATGTAAACTAGTTACATAAACCGAACCGTACGCGTAAAAGGTGTAACGGGTAACCGTAAGAGTCCTACACAGGTTTCCTAAGTTAATATGCTCTAAAGAGGTTGTGGTATCAGTAGGATACCTTCCATTATGCCCATAACGAGTTTAATCCCAATATACGCCCCGTAGGGGTATTTCGGTCATTTTAAAGATTATAAAAGAGGTTTCCGAGTTCTACAGGAAATCTGAGTTTTCCGAACAGTTTATAAAGTCCAAAATACTCTATTTATTATTTAAAATCAGTAGCAACTGGATTCAGGTCAAAATACCTTGTAGAACTCATTTTATGTTTGAAAAGGGTATATTCGGTATTTACCGAATCAATGCCATAACCGTAGGTTATGAGCAGGTTAAAAATAATTAAAAATCTTTAAAAATCCCAAAATATTATTTTACATCAGTGCGTAAAAGGTTTGGTGTCGAAATTGGGTTTAGATAGGCTATATGCTAATTGCGCCGTTTAATTACTAAAGTTTCCGTGATTGCGCTATTTAGCATAACTCCTATTCTAGACATCGGATTGACGTGAAATTTTAGGGACATGCTTATAAATCAGTAACTAAGGTTATTGTCCTTTCACATGTCCAAAATTCTCGTTTTAAAGTAAAAAGGGCGTTATGGTCAACTTTTAAGCATTTAACGGAAATGTGCAAAAGACTCGGACAAACAATGAACCGGTCACAGAGGGTTATACCATCATGTAACCTGGTCCTAAGAGAGTCCTAAGGCATATCTAAATCATACCATAACGGGTCAGAACTGAAGTCAAAGCAAAAGTCAAAGTTTTGCGACTTTCGGTTCCGAACCGGGTCAAAACAGTAAATGGTCGGATCAAACAAGCTTAGACCACTTATAATACTTAATATCATGTTATATGAGTGTCAAAACAGGTTACACGCCATCTACATTACTGATTATGCATAAAATCGAAAGTTAGCATTCTGTTGACTTTTTTCTAAGCAACTTTGACTCGGCATTTGGACTAGTTAGAGCGGGAATCAGAGGGTGCCCTTTTAAGGGTTTAATGCCCACATGATTACCAACACATAACTACCTTTGATTCGGCTAATCACTGGACCATTTGTGATTATCCGTTAAGTCAATCGTAAATTACGACGGATTGACTTTTAAGCTATATCTAAGCAAAACTTAACCAAGAAAGGGTGGAGCACACTTACAAGAGTCCTATGCACGACCAGGGATGAGTAGTGAAGATACTTGAGCTCCAGAAATGATCAGAAGTGTTGTTTGAAGGTGTGAAGAACATTGTTGCACTAAGTGGCCTTTTATAGTAAACTACCCACCTTAGATCATTGACAACAATGCCTATAAGTGTTCTTGGATGATCAACAACTGTCCCTGAGTGCTAGGGGACGTTTAGGGGGCGCCCATGCTCATAATAATGGCTCATATGTCGGTTAAAACACTCAACAGTGCTTCTGTCCGACTTTTCTGCATCTGGGGCATTGACGCGACCCGCGTAAAGGTCCTCTTAACCTTTACGCGGCCTGCCAGAATCCTTCTGACAGAGCCCATATCATCTACTGTCATCGCATCCCGTGTAAAGTCCTTGCAACCTTTACGCGGCCCGCCTGAGACCTGTTTGCAAGATTTTTCAAATCTTTTCAATTATTACCGTTGGCCTTTGGCGATTCGAAGGGGTAACTTTGCACTTTGGGCCACTTTTATTTACGTATAAGGGCCTCGTGACTTTTACCCACGCCGTTAAGTCCTCGGTTAGTTTATTACTACCCGAAAAGTCCTAACTTTCAATGTTGACGCTTTTAACCCCTCGCATACGAATTCGATCATAACTTTCTCGTTTTAAAACGGAACCTTGCGAAAATTATACCGTATATTCTATTGAGCATAATTTACTGTTACAAAGTCTCGGGTTTGTTAAAGGGTCACTTAGAGGTATAACTTAAACATGTTGACACATTTAACCCCTGTAGTTTGTAATCTCTCACTTTCTTCCACATTTCGTTCCGTACGATCCATGATTTATTCGTTTGAAGGTACGAGCATCATTTAGGGTTACGATACAGTATATTTATCCCTTTTTGACATTTTGAACCCTCGGATTCACATACTTTCTATGTTTGTCAACTTTAGTCCTTATTTAGCATTCATTACCACGTGTAAACTTATTGTAACACCCCGTGTTTTCGAATGTCAAAGTCAAAGTCAAAGTCCAAGTCAACATTGACCTTCTTTGACTGTAGATAGTCGATTTTGTGTTTTAGTTGTATTATGTGGAGTAAGTGTTGTAATCAGCAAGAATCGAAGTAATCGAACGTGTTTTAACGCGAACCGATCTACGACTGTGAATGATAGGAAGTAACAATGCGATAAAGTTAACTAATCAGTAATCAAACCAATCTAACAATCATCAAACTCGAGACTCGAATTACGTGAATTGTGTTATTATTATACGTGTGTGTGTGCCTTATGTGTTACTTGTGCGTGCCTACTTTATGTTTGGTATGGTAATCAAGCAAATCAATCGAAAATCGAATCGAAACTCGAAAAGCAATCGAACTCAATCGAAACCGACATCGAAACGTGACTTATAGAAGATTGTATGTTAGATATAGTGGTTGGGATTAAAAGTAATTTGACTATAAACTCTATCATATCTGTATCATCGTCCATCAAAATCGAAACGTCGAAAATCGTCGCGAAATACTCGAAGTGCGTGGCGGATCGAACAGGAAGCATCCTGATCGAACAGGCCAGCCGATAAATAGGGTTGTCATTATCATACTTTCCATTTTTGGAAAGCTCTGACCGAACCAGCTATCTTCTTCATCTTTTCTCAGATTTCTCTCAATCCCGGTAAGTTTTCACTCTAATTCTTGTACGTTCTTGATCATTACTTGATTCTACACCTTTCTATCTTTCAAAACTTGGATTCTAACCGTGAAATCACCAAGATCTAAGTGTTCTTGGGTGATGTCATCATGGTGTTCTTGAAGAACATCATGTTTTGGCCTCATTCCACTATGATTAGCTTAGATCTAACCGATTTCCACATAAACAAGCTAAGATCCATCATAGATCTAAACATTTTCATGATGTGAAGGATTGAAAGAAGGATTCCCAACTTTCTTTCAACTCTTTTACACTCAATACTTTCAAACCGATAGAAACGGAGCTTGAACCGGCTAACTAATCATTCAAACGATTAAAAGGTTCAAGATTCGGGATCTATGAACAAGGTACACTGATTTCGGGTTAAACTCTAAAACCGACATTCCGAACCGTTAACCGACCGGACTTGGGTGATTCCTGTTCGAGCCAAGGGAACAGGTAGGAACGAAGGTTATCATAGTTCAACACGTTGTCAAGATACCTTGAAAGAATGACAAATAAATAAACAACCAAGTGTTAGACGAAAGGCCGACCAGGTCAGAAATGCTGGCCGAACGGCTAGGCTGTTCGAACAGCCCAGCCGATCGGACATGCCAGCCGATCGACCGGGCCAGCCGATCGGTTAGCACATGGTCCCACACTTCCAAACTTTCGAAGTATAGTATTGATGAAGTAATGTTCAATCGAATGGGTCACTCGATGGGTAAACATTACTGTTCGGATCATGAGATACTATGCTTCAACACTTAATCGTTTTCACAACTTGTTCGTAGTAGGGAATGCCAGCCGATCGAACAGACTATTCGATCGGGTGACATTCAGTTGAGGACTAATCCTGAAACTCCTAGCCGATCGAGTGAGCTAGCCGATTGAGTGAGCTAGCCGATCGAGCGAACCGCTCGATTGACCGACTTGAAAGGTAGGAACACTTCAGTGTTCTCAAATACTGCAACAAAAACTTCCAAAGTTCAAATCCTCTAACACAAACACACTAGAGGAAGAAACAATCCACTCGAATGGTCCAGCCGATCGAGCCTACCGGCCGATCGAACGGGACTGTCCAATCGGATATACCAGCCGATCGAACAGGCCGTCCGATTGAACCTGCCGTTCGATCGACCAGCCCATTCGATCCATTCATACTTGTTTACTTTTCCGCGTTACTTATCGTTATGCTATCAAACTATTCAGGCTAATCTTACTCTCAGCGCTCCCTTCAATCCACAATCAATCACTGTGAGTATACTCGATCCCTTTTTGCTTTTAGCACTTTCGGGTGTTACATACGTTACCTATCAAATCACAATCAAACACAAACTATTTGAACGCTGACCATTTGCATGTGCTACTTGACTAAATGTATGCTGTTTGTTATGTTTACACGTGGAATGCTATCTACCTGCCTTAGCAACATAGTACTATAGTTTGGACTCAGCACCCGTTCACACGGGGGTTGTTAAGGACAAATACTTGCATGGATTACGGTGGTAATCATGTATTGCGAACCATCTCGGACGGTCAACCCGCAGTCGTTGGTATCGATGGTCCCATGTCGATAATTAACATGCATCGTTTTCCTCTATGTACGTGCCTGGTTATGCGTAAACTATTCGAACTCTATATGCTATTACTAAACTTGTGTGCTCACCTTTACATTTTATGTATTGACTTTATTTTAACGTATGTAACAGGTGTTTAAGGCGTTAGCTTGCTAGGAAAGCGAGGCAATAATAAAGCTTTAGAGCCCATCTAGCAGTTGTAGGTCGTAGCCTACCTAGGGGTCTCTAGAAGCGAATAAACTCTAGCCATGGAGCCGTTGGAGTTGTTCGATCAAGCATCTATGGCATTAGTTGTCTGTAGATCTTGTCTGGATGAGTCTTAATGACTCTAGGCAGTACTTTTAAACATTTGGTCTGTAATAAATTGAATCTGAGTTGTCGAAACAGTACTGTTTGTTTAGTTGTATTCTATGATAACTTGTTTATTTATTTGGGATATGGTATGGGACGTATCACTTAACTGAATTTGTAATAATAGTTGTTGTGGAAACTTCTGGACAATCTGTTTCGCTCAGTGCCGCACCCCGATGATTCTGCCATCGGTTGGGGTGTGACACTTATGACACGTGTCAATACATTATAGGACGCAAAATTTCGAGGTGTTACACGCAGAGGTCAGGTAAGAAGCATAGCTAAACACCGGACAAGTACATTACGTAAAAATGGCAGAGTAGTAGGCCAATAAGCTTCCAACAGGTTGTACATGATCATGCCGCACGATGAACAACCGTACAACAGACAAGAAGGTACACAAGGACGTATACGTGGCACCAATCAGCATGCGCCGACCACTGCTCCAGGATCTCCACTTAGCTGCTGATGACAGACCAGACAATAAGGACAATCGTCAGGACACGTGGATCCATTCAGCGTACGCAAGCTACCCTCTCGCCTGGAATCACTAACGGTCGTCGCAAAGGGAACATAATGGATATTCCTTGTTGTCATCTACAGGCCCAAGGCCCATCAGCCCACCTCCTTCACAAACCACCTCGGCTATAAATAGGGAACTTCACCTCCAGGTTTACGTACGTCCTCTTGCCCTCTCACTTTATATACACACTATTATCCTCAAAACCGATACTTATTCTCACGCCGAAGGGTGGTTACAAGGAGAACTCCCGATATTCTCATCCTTGTAACGAGCTTACGGTGTGTTGATTGTTTTGCAGGATCTTCACAGCTATTTAGACGAGACGAAAGAAGATTAACCTTAATTTGTCGAGGCACAAACCACAAACTGATCACTAGATTAGTTTGGTGTTTCTTCACTTACATAGAACATCGCGAAAGCGTCCCTCATTTGATCTTCTTCTACCACCATTGAGTAATCATACGTGTCTGGTTTAAGCACATTTGGTTGAGTGTCAAAGTTCCAACGTTTTTGAGAATCGACTTGCTCTAATACTACTTCTCAAGGAGTCATTTTTCGTGGCCCTGTGTGGCTTCCCTAATTGCCTGGGGATAAATCTTTATAAGTGTCACTGGTTTCGTCTTACCTAGAACTCATCAGGAGAGCGACAACAACTCTCGACCAATGATGCATGTGTCAAGTACACACGACTAGGCACATATACCTACCTTCATAATCCGTTGAAACCGTCCCTGATAGAGTCACAGACTAGCCAGTGAGCCCAAGCGTTTAAGTACAAATCCTTGCAAAGCGACCTTCAAACATTTGGTTCTTGCCATTATGCTTATTAAGGTAAAGTGTCGTGAATTAGGATCAAGCAGTGTTGATTATGGACAATTAGGGTCGATGTTAGTCGATGATGATCAATTATGGGTGATTGGCATTAATTAGGGTCAATATAGGTCGATCAAAATTGGTCTATTAGGAGTACCTACGATTATTTAGGTATAATATGTCCACCGCTTAGTGTCAATATTGCTCATTGACCACCAACTTGGATCAACTACGAGCAATATTAATTTTTCAGTATGGGCAAGTGATAGTCAACCACGGTCATACTAGACATAAGTGACCTATTATGGTTCTATTAGATTCACTACGTCATAATATAACTCATTAAGACATGTATCATCGAATATGTCCTGCTAGTTCAACTATGGTCAACAAGTGTCAATGCTAGTTCAACTATGGTCAACAAGTGTCAATCTCATATGGTTAATCTTGGTCAACGATGGTATACCCTGACCAGTAAAAGTCCGTCATGACGCATTAACACTCATTAAGGCCATGTCCCATGAACTCTTGTAATGGCCCATTATGACCCATAATTAAGTTTAAACAGTTATCAATTTGTTTATAAAGTCCTTAACTTGTGTACTAGTATCGTCGTCGAAATACAAATTTAGATGTTTTGTCTCCGGTTTTTTTATAAGGAGACGTTTTCGATGTATTAAACCCGAGAGATCATACCTAGGAGTGTTGATTGGGTTAGTATTTGGGTTTCTAGTTAATGGTCGGGGTTGTTTAGGTTTATAATTAATGCTTTCTTTTGGTTGACTAGTAATATATTTTTTTATATGTTTTTTAATATTTATATAGAAAATATAATTTTATGTTTCATGCAAGCTTTATTTATATTTTTGACAATCTTTTATTCATACAGGATACATTTTATTCATATGCATATTTTAATTTATTTTAGTCTTTGAGTTGTTTATAATTCATCATTAAAATATAATACAATTAATTAATTACAGAAAACATCTTTAATCATAACCTTTAAACGAATCATTATCAAAACACTTAAATAAATAAGCACTCACTATCTAATTATAACACGCATTTTTTTATCATATTTACTCTTTTTTTTAACAGCAACATTTTCATCACTCAAAACAAAGGCCTAAACCAACCCAGCAAGATACTGGGGGCAGATTCAACCATGAGTGGTTCAACCCGTTCCTATTGAACCGGTCCTTATCCAATTCCTGGTTACACCAGTTTGATCCGGTTCTAAAGAAAATGTAAACAACAAATCATTGTTCGGACATTTACACAACCTACAAAACATTATTTTTGAACATTTGATTAGAAGAATGGAACTCAAAACGTATATTACATGATCACCTAGCTACTCATAACCATTTTCCCAACATTTTAAACCAGTTAATGGTCAATAGAGCCATGGGTGTGGTCAAACAAGCAAAACCAATTTTCTTTTCGGTTATTCAAGTATTAGAACTAGCCAAACCGGAAGGTTCATCGGAGATAGGCTCCGGCAACATCAATTCTCGTAATCCAGGCCTAAGTTCCCGATCAAAAAACTCATCATACTCCATTCTATCCCCACCTTTCTTCTTAACTTCCACAACTCTTAAACTCGGTGTTAATTCAAATATCTCAACCACAATAGTCAACGGACCTTTAACCCCTTCTCGTGACCCCTCCAAACTAACCCGAAAATCCTTTTTCCGAACACTAAACCTCACCACTTTCGCAATCTCTTCAAGTTTTGATATAATCGTCGAAACGGATGCACCCGTCACAAACCGGGACTCCTCTCCCCCATCCTCAAACAAACCGGACAAACTGAACCCTCTAGAGAACGAAATCAAGTCGAACGCATTCAAACTAGCCGGTCTAGGCATGTTAACAGCCCGTTTTCGGGTTTCAAATTCGGTCGGTGATTCCAACGAGTAATCCGAAGAGTAATCAATCTCATCAGCTTCAATCTCTCCATCTTTCACACTAAACAGTTGATCATCTTCGATATAAAACTTCACATCACGAAACCCCTTTTTAAACCATCGGTTTTCCATGATCTCCGGGATGGTGATCCGGGTCTCCGGGTTTGTCCGAAGCAGGCGCTTTAACAACCGAGTTAACTCAGGAGAAAACCACCGGGGACACCGGAATTCACCTTTGTAAATCTTCTTATACAAAACCATAACATTCTGATCATTAAAGGGTAAATAACCAGCCATCAACACAAACAAAATCACCCCACAAGACCAAACATCAACCTTAGCCGCTTCATACCCTTTCCGGCCCAAAACCTCGGGCGCAACATAAGCCGGAGTCCCACAAAACGTATGAAACAAACCATCACCTCTAATTTGCTCCGAAATCGCACTCAACCCGAAATCGGATACTTTAAGATTACCATCTTCATCTAACAATATGTTTTCTGGCTTCAAGTCACGGTGAAAAACACCACGTGCATGACAAAACCCTACAGCGGAAATAAGTTGTTGAAAATAGTTTCTTGCAGTTTCTTCTTTTAACCTACCTTTAGCCACCTTGTTAAACAACTCACCACCCTTAACATATTCCATAACAAAGAAGATTTTAGCTTTGGTTGCCATTACCTCAAAGAGTTGTACGATGTTCGGGTGGCGAACACGTCTAAGAATGGAGATCTCACGTTTGATGTGTGAGATCAAGCCGCCTCTCAAGATCTGTTCTTTGTCGATGACTTTAATGGCTACATATTCGTTGGATTTGATGTTTCTTGCGAGGTATACTTTGGAGAAGGTACCGTGGCCAAGGAGTTTGCCGATCTCGTAGCGGTTGAGGAGGAGTTCTTGGCCTTCTTTTCTTGTGGTGGCCGGTGAGTTTGCCGGCATGGTTGGTTAGGGTGGTTTCTGTGGTTGGGATTGATGATTCTTTTGGTGTGTTTTGCTTTGTTTTGATGTGGGTGGAGTTTTGTTGATGATGTTTGTGAGGTGTGTAGGAACCTAGGGTTGGTTTGTTTGTTTATGAGGACAGATGGGGTCATGTGGCTTTATATGTGAAGTATCTTCTCTGACAACCAACGCATATCCAACGTTTCTACATGTTTCTGGACTTAATTAAGTAATATATACGTATGTGACTATATTTAGACGACTGTTTTTATGTATAAGGGAAAATTGTATTTATGTTAGGTGGAAATGATGAGTTAAGGGTGGAGAGTGTTGTCCTATTTTTTCTCGTTTTCCCTCAGAGCATTCACATCCAAAGAATTAAATTGTGAGTGTGGGGTTTTTAAAATATAAAGAGTATAAAAAATGGTTGTTAGTGGAGGAGAGAGAAAATGTTACTGTTCATCTGTATATTTGGGGGACACTGTTCACCCACTATAATTCTTTAATATATATTGAAAGTGGTTGTGAGTGAAGGAGAGAGAAAAATGTAATGATAAAGGTATAAAAATATTATTTAATTGAAAAGGAGAGAAAAAAAGTATTTGTTTTTAGTAGAAATATATGGATATAGAAGTTGTTTTTTAGTGGAATGTATGTATAATTATAGAGGACTGAATGTAAATGCTCTTACATCAGTTTTTTATAGCTAGCTCAGATTGTATGGTGTGATCTTAGATTTCTCTAAACTCAAACTATTTTAATTTAATCTAAATTTTAAAACTATTTATATACTTGAATGTTTTAAGTTTATTTTAAAATAAAAGATATATAAACAAAAAATATATTTAAATGTTTTAACATAAATTAAGATGAAATACACACAAACACTTATAAATATATGTAAATATGAATTAAATTACATATACACATACCTTCTTTTTCAACATGTAAAAAAAAAAAAAAAAAAAAAAAAAAAAAAAAAAAAAAAAAAAACATACACATTAAATACATACACACAAACAAACAAAACACAGACACATGAAATACATACACAGTTAACAAGAAAAAAAACCAACGATTCTCCCTTTGCCGGGTTTTTTTCTTACACCGGGTCTGATGGCTGTGTCCCCGAACGAGGCCGGACTTCATCGGCCCTTCCCCAGCCCCCATACCGTCCACCCTAACGTCGAGTAAGTTTACAAGAAAGACATTTATGTATAATCATCCCAGCCTTGCACTTTGTTGGCTATTTAGTTTTCGCTTTTTAATACTAGTTTTATATGGCACCCACGTTGCAGTACGCTAAACCATATAATTCTCGGTTTGATAACATGTACGTTTTTTTTTTATTACTTGTAACTACTACTCATAACACGATCTAAATAAAAAATACATCGATGCGTAGATAAAAATACGCTCATCAAAGAAAAAAATTTATTAAAGACCACACGCATTAGGAGAAAAATCTGTAAACGTTAGAAATTAAGTATAACATCTTCAAGAAAAAGGGGGGGGGGGGAATTGCACTTGCCAGGTTTCGAACCCGGTTACTTAATTTCTTTTGATCATATATCAAACTACAAAACCACTCCACCACAAATCCTTTTAATATTAGATTTCTCTTTCAATTGTAAATATAATGACTTAAACCATAAGGGTGTTAGGAGTGGTTAAACACCTTAGAGTGGCAAACCAAAAAAACGACCAATCAGAGTGCGCCATGTCAATCAGTCAAAAGTGTTTAAACTTTGCTGAAAAGTGTTGACAATGGTTTAAACACTTGCTGAGTGACAAACTTTTTTTTTAATTTAAGATAAAATGGAAAAAACATCAAACTTTTATAAATAAAAATAAAGCATTACATTTTAAATAAAATCTAACTTTAAAAAAAAAACTAAAAATCACAAGGCCATCCATATTTTTTTGTGATCTCACGTTTTCTAGCGAGTGTGATTTCCAACATCGCAGGGTGAACATTGTCGGTAGGCCGATTAAACGTCTCCAAGTCCTTGTCGAACATTGTTTGTCGCAACGCCTCTCGTTGCTCATCCGCCAAGGTCAAGTATTTTTCTTCCCATAAACGTTTAATTTCCATTATCTCTTTTTTCATGGCCTTGTACTCTTCGAATTTGTGTGTTATATCTCTTGGATCTTCGTTTCTTGAAGACGGCCTTTTGTCCTTTCGCTCCTTTCTCGTTTGTCGTCTGGGCGAGGGATCCTCGTTTATGTCAGGAATACCGAATCCGCTCGAGATTTCGACATTCGGTGTATCCGCTCTATAATTTCCTGAATCCGAAGACTTTCTTTTTTGACTCGAGCCGGAGCTTTCTTCGCCCAACAAAGGTACCGGCGACCACTTTTGATTTGTTCTAACAATCTCCCAAGCCGCAATATGAGCAAAATCAATTTTTTCTTTGCCTTTGTAATCCTTTAGCGCTTGCTTCATTACATAAGCATCGTTATTCCCTCTAGGACGTAAACGATCCTAAAATAATAAATTATCAACAATTTAATCCAAATCTTTCGTTAAAAAATAAACCGTATAAAAAAATAAATTACCGCTTGATGATATAGACCGTTGAATGTGTTCAATTTTGTTTGCATCGTTATCCATTTTGATCGAACTTGGTGGTGGGTTCGGTTACTTCCTCCGACCGTTTGATTGTAGTGGTTTAGAACTTTCTTCCAAAACCCATCCGCCTTTTGTTGATTGCCTTTCTTTTTATTCAAAGTGCAATGAACAAAATCATTTGCCAACGCCTCTTCTTGTCTAGGCGTCCAAGTTTCCCGTTTCGCTTTTCCTTTTCTTTCCGGTGCGGCTTCATTTTCGTTCACGGGATTTTCTTCAACCGCAACATCTTCATCCTCATCTAACTCTTGTTCTTGGGTTTCCGGCACGAACTCCTCATCGGAGTCATCTTGTACGTCTCTCGGTGATTGTGACCTTGGGGTTTGAAAAGGTCTCGGTGATAGTGAGCTTGGGGTTTGAAAAGCAAACGGGTCAAAAGCATTTTGGGCTTCTAGGGAGTAATCATAATAACCGGGTCGAGTCATAGTCGGACCGTGTTGCATCCAATTTTGGATGGGTTGGGTATCATAACCGAAAGGTTGATGCATGGGTTGGTTAAAATAAAATGGAGGTTGGGTTTGATTCGCAAACCCAAGGTGGGGATGAAACGGGACACTAGAACCACCCGAACCACGTTTATCTTGAGCCCTCGACTTCGAATCGGAACCTACCATTTTTTTCTTGCTTTCACCTTTGTTTGAGCCTTCCATTTTTTTGAAAACATTTGAAAAAAAAAGAGAGTGAAATGTAGTAAAAATGGATGAGAGTGATGTTTGGTGAAAATGGATTTGAAATAGTTAATTTATAAAAGGTAAAAATGGTTTTTTTAATACCCAACGGCATTATAGCCGTTTGCAACTTTGGTCCCCGCGTCGGCATGCACTCCCCGATCCACGCGATTCTCGGCATCGGCAAAGGGTTGGTGGCGGTATTTGCCGCGCGGCAACCCGCTTTGCCACACCCTTTGCCGACTCCACTCCTAACACCCTAACAACCAAAACAATAATAAAGAAGCCTACTAGATGCTATGCGGCATCCACTGTTTGGTTGGCCGGCAATCTCCACCAATAGAAGGCAAACATTATTCCCCTCCATGAACTTTAAATGTATGGCATCCATTGGTTGATTGGCTGACAATCTCCACCAATAGAAGGCAATCACTATTCCCTTCCATAAACTTCAAATTAATTATGCAACTACTTCATCACCCGTGTCGACCCCTATGTGTTACAGTGAAAGGTGAATAAAAAGTGTGTTAGCCAGGTAGACAAGAGGGGATTTCACATTCCGCTCAACCTAGGGTGTGTCTTGTGGTGCATATGAAATGTGAAAGTGGTAATAAGTTAAGGATTTATAAATTAATTAACAATTAAAGAAACAAAAAAAACACAACTCTCGCCCCATGCCTGCAATGGCCTTTACAGTAGTCCCAGGCGCCTAAGTTTTACGCCTCTATGTAATGGTCTACGGGCACTAATATTGTTGATGCAGCAGGGGTGACACTCGAAACACGTATATAGCCTTATATGCATTTTATTATTGAAAAAACAAAAAAAAAAACTTCTATGCATAATAAAACTGATAATTGTTCGAGGTAGGGATGAGCATATCGGTATCCGATACCGAACCGATACCAATACCGCCTAATACCGATCCCGAATTTCACCCAAACTAGGTACCGATACCGAAACATGTCGGTTAGGTATCGGTACGGTACGGTATCGGTATTATACCGTATTTTGAGGGTCGGTATCGGTATAATACCGATACCGTACCGTACCGATACCGAAAACGCCAAAAAGTGGATACCGATCGGGATACCGATCGGGATCGGTACGGGATCGGTACGGGATCGGTATGGGATCGGTATTCGGTGGCATATGCTCATCCCTAGTTCGAGGTTTGTTATGATATATTGGTTTTTTTTAATGTTAACTTTAATTAAAACCCCTAGCCAAAAGCTAGAACCAAATATACAAGCAAATCTATATCATCGACCACTACATACTAAATATAGAAATTAAAGTTACACCATTGATCTCAATCCAATAATGTTATTTTGGAACGGTTTTTAACCCATAAGAACCCAATTGTCCTTAGCTCATACAATAGATATATTGGTTTGTTGGTTACTAAACGCGGAACAGGGGAGTACAACACTTCGATTTGGGAAAAATCAGAAACGGAGATCAATCTACGACTTCGGGAATGGAAGAGCGGGTAGATCGATCAGCTATGGCCATTCCATTTCATGTTTGTGTATATTAATATAAATTTTCTTAAATGTTATTCAACAACATTATTGCTACTGATTGATTACACCGATAAGATCTGCATCACTTGTATATTAGTTGTATCTAAATCTAAATTGAGTGTATGTTTACGATCTATCTTTTGGAATCTCTAAATAATTATTAATTTTTATATCGTTTGTTTTTTGTTCTTGATTTAAATCTTTGTGCACTTTAAGTTGTTCTAAGTAAGAATATGTTGACACTAACATATAAGGCTTAATTGTTGCTACATGTACTTAATTGATTAATATATTACATCTTTTTAAGCATCCTATTGGTATTTTAATGGGTTTTATTTTATGGCAAATATATTGGGAAATGAAAAGGACCTTAAATTTTATATTACGTTATAGCCCTTTGAGAACTTTGAGCCGGGGTGTTTGAGATTGAGTTTGGAAATTACGTATTTATTTATTGGATTTTTAAAAAGTCCATAAGTTAAAAAAGTGGTAAAAGTCCTTTTTTATTTTGGCTTTCTATAAGAGTAAAAAGTTGTTTTGAAAAGCCATAAAAACCTCACTTTTTAAATGATTTTTGACTTTTTGCACATAAAATACCATTCTAACACTATCCCTAAAAATAGCAACCAAACATGAAAATGTATCCCATCTTTTTTTGTCATTTTGCTTTTTTCACAAAAAAAAAACTAATCCAAATACTTTTTAAAAACTTCTTTTAAAAAAGTTATAAGTTAATAAGCACTTATAACATAAAAAAATAAATAAATAAATAAATAAAATTTTTGGAGTTTGATAAGCAATCCCAAACACCCTCATAGTATGGTGGTCCCAATAGGTATTGAAGAAACACTGATCTAATTATGGACTTAATTAAGATTGGTATATGTTTCTATCATAGTGGTTAATCTTCTTATGGATATTTGAGCTCCGACTTGATGGTTCGATCCTGCAAAACAGAACACCGTTACTCGTTAAGAGGGGAATGTGAGGGTTTCCCTCTTAACCAGGCTCCGGCGTGAGAATAAGCAACTGTTTTGGGAATAATTAAGTGCTAAGAGTGAGAGTAGAGGAATGGAATGTTTAACCTGTGGAATGAGGTCTCTATTTATAGCCGGAGAGGTGTAAGAGGTTGTGGGCTGATGGGCCTTGGGCCGGAAACGGACAACATAACGGATATGCTCTTTGTCTCGCTGGCGTCGACCGCTTAGTGGCTTCTAGACGTTCCTCGGTGCTGGCGCACCTTGATTGGAGCCACGTGTCATTGTTGTCGGCCTTGTTGTCCTTCTGCCATCAGCAGACAAGTGGAGATCGTGGGACAGTTGTCTCCGTCCTCTGATTGGTGCCATGTAGGCGTCCTTGTGTACTTCTCGTCAGACGATCGTGGCGCACGATTGACCAGAGCCTGCTGGACGCTCATTGGCTCCTTTTACTGCCACTTGTACCTTGTGTACCACTGTAGGTAGGCTTGCGCTTCACTACTGTGTGGTTCTTGTTGGGCAGTAAACTAACCCTTATTTTATGCTAAGTACTGATATCTGAGCCTCTTGTGGGTCGTGCCTCGCGCGGGGTAGATCAGAACGTGGTGTATGCCGCGCGAGGGTCTTATTAATAAGTTTACTGAATAAGGAGTATGGTCTCACGCGCAACCTGAGCGGAGGTTTGCGCGACTTTTTGGGACCATACCCCTTCAAGTCCCCCCAGTCCAGTGCTGCACCATGCGCAACGCAAGTGGTTGGAGCTCTGGACTTAATAAAAATAAGAGAAATAAAAGTGAGAGGAAATGTGCTTTTGATCTTGGTTAGTGTGGCGCATGTGGAAATTGTTGTTTCCTATTGCGCAGCTACCAAGGCAGGTCTTGAGGGATTTATTGTTTGTCCGATCAAGCGTGCAAGGTTGCTAAAGGTGACGCCTAGCTCGCGCGGCTCATGTAACTTTTGCCTAAAGTTACTCGTAATTTTTATGGCGGGAACTTCGAAATTTGAACTCTGACAAGTTGGTGGGAGAAGTCGTTGAGTGCGACGTTTGAGTTGACCCCTGGCACGGATGTCATCATGCCGACTGCGACGGTTGCACTTCGTGTCAGGAGAGTGAGGCCCACGCGCGCGTGGTAACCGTCACCCCTGGTTTTCCGCTTGACGTGGCAGCCTCTCGTTGGCTAGCCCAGCGGCGAAAGCGGCACGGTTACCCATCGCATTAAATGCGATGGGTATATATATCCGAAGAGATGTGAGAGATCTTCACTTCTCTTCGTTGCTTTCTCTCTCAAACTTCTTTGAATCTTCAGAGTTCTTCACATCTTCAAGATTTTCTTTAAATCTTCAAGATTTTCTTCAAGTTTTTCCAGATTTCTTTTTCGATATAATCAGTGAAGAACATCAAGAAGTTGCTGCTGAGGAAGGTCCTGTTCCTGTCCTCAAATGGGATCTTGGGCTCTTCGAACAGATTGTTCGGAGTTTCCGATTCCCACCGGAGTGGGACGCCCAGTATCCGGCTCAGGGCCAGACCGCGGCTGATGCACCACCGGGTTATATTACCCTTTATGAAGATCTCTTTCTTCAGGGTAACTTTAGGTTACCGGCTACAAACTTCCTGGGGCATATTCTTCATCATTACAACTTCCATCTGTCACATATGAGCCCACCTGGGATGGTTAGGGTTCGTCATTTCGAGTTCTTATGCCAATCTCATGGCATCGAGCCAACGGTGGAGAAGTTCCGGGCCTTCTACCAATTGCAGAGGACGATGGGTTTCTTTTCTTTTGCAAGCCGTGGTGCAGCGAAGAAAATTCTACTAAACCCTCCAAAGAGTTTCCATGACTGGAAACCCAAATTTTTCTTCATCCGTGAGGAAGTGTTGCCGATCGTCATGCCCTTCAGGGATTGGACTGAAGCGATACCGAAAGAAGACCTTCCGATCCCTAAGAATGCTCGGTGGTACCAACAGTTCAACCCAACCCCAAATCGGGTGTTTGGGGAAAACGTGTTAGTGGCAGCCAAGATGAGTGACCGGTGGTCACCCAACAGCAAGGAGGTTCCGGTGCTGAAGATCGGCGATCAAGGTTAGTTATCTCCTTTTCCTTCTTTCATGTATTTACTTTAATTGTTTCTTATGTATATTTACGTGTAGAGGCGCAACTGTATCAAGCTGCCTTCGCCACGTTTGGTGGGTCTATGGGCGTGCGCCCATTGCGCGATGACGAGGAGAGCTGGTATGACCAGATCAAGGGAAACTTCATGTATCCGGTTGATGGTGCCTTTGCTTCACCGCCAACCACGACTGAAGGTGCGCAATTTCCTAAACCTCGTCCTTTGCGCTCTGTGACTTCTGCTGGGAAAGAGATTCTCTATCTTTCCAGCGAGGAGTCAGTAGGGTCTTCCAGCGGCAAGCTAAGTTCGTGGTCTAACATCTTTGCAGGTGTGTTGCGCGACCTGGGGATTGACCCAGAAGAGAAGAAGAAGAAACCCCCGAAGAAGAAGAAGACGAAGGTGGATTCTGAAGTGACCAGCAAGGGGACTGGCACTAGTCGCGCAACCGCTGCTGCTGATAAAGGTACTCTTCGCCTTCGACAAAGTGACTTAGACGATTTTGTTATAGTCAGTGACTCACTTGAAGGCTTATCGCGCACAGCTAAAACAAAAACTGGAGCGGGTGGCTCAAAAAGCTCTGGGAGCGCGGGTTCTCGTAACCCTGATGCTGGCGCGACCCCATCTGTGCCTGAAGATGATGAGGCTGAAGAAGAAGATGCTGCTGCCCAGTTGATTGGCAGGAAAAGGGGTAGAAGCGAGGCCACGACTGGTGTGGCTTCCGCGGCTACTGCTGTTGTGATTCCCGTGGTTGGGAAAACGAGCAACCTGCGCTCGTTGTATAAGTTTTCTCCTGGTATGTTTTTTGCTTCTCATTACTTTTTACCTTCCTTGCTTAATGTACTTGTATTATTTTCACAGAGATCAAGAAGAAGACCCCTGAGAAGGGTGTCAAGTTCAGTGAGCCAGGGTCGAAGAGGCCGAAGATTACCATCAAGTCTTCTGATACTACTGCTCAGGACGCTGCGAAGGCTGCCGAGGCGCAGCGAAAGGCAGAGGAGAATCAGAAGAGAGAAGAAGAAAGGAAAAAGAAAATTGAGGAGGAGAAGAGGAGGAAAGATGAAGAAGAGAGAAAGAAGAAGGCGGAGGAGGAGAAGGCAGCCGAAGAGGCGAAGAAGAAGGCCTTGGAGAAGGAGCTGGAACAGAAGAAGGCTATGGATCAGCCTGTCAATGTTCAGGGGCCTGAGGCCGCCAAACCTACCCACTCCGCGCATGTCGAGACCCATGATCGATCCAAGATCACTACTTCTAAGGGGTCGGGTCGGTATTCCTCTAGCGGCGCGAGCTCTGGTGGAGCTGGGGATTATAACCCAAACGTGATTGGGGCGAAGGACACCGTTGGTGACATATATTACAAAACGTATACCGAAGAAGAACGCGGTGACGCCCCTCACCGAGCTCCCTGGAGCTTGAAGCAAAAGGATACCTTTTCGGAATTCGGCCCTTGCCGCGAGTGGTTCTTGAACTCGTTCACCCCTGCAGAGGTTAACCGGCAAAGGGCGAAACCTCATGAATTGTTGTATCGAACCTTTGTGCTTGGAGAGGCCAATGCTCGCGCTGCCAATCATCAGATAGTTCGCGAGTGGCGAACGATGGTTAGGGAGCGAGCAGACTGGGAGGGTTATCGCGAGCGCATGATAAAGCGCATTGCTGATTTTGACAAATCGAAAGCTGCCTTTGATGAGGAGAAGGCCAAATTTGATGCTGATAAGAAGGCCGAAGAATGGGGGCGCGAGGGCCTAAAAAATAAACTCCAAAATGCTGAACAGCAACTGGCCAAGGAGAAGGCCGAGTTCAAGCGCATTTGTGCCCAGGATAACGAGCGCGCCTACGCGGCTCGGCAGAAGATTGTTGACCTCGAAGCGAAGGTTGCTGAGCTGACATCGAAGGTTGAAGAGGTGCATGGTGAGAAGGCTGCCAAGCAACAGATGGAGGTTAGTTTATTTAAAACACTTTTTCTTGCTATGTTGTTTACAAAATGGCATAAGTCGTTTGTCAATTTCCAGGTTGAGTTGTCTGAGGCGAAGGTGCAGTTGTCCCGCAAGGATAGAGATCTCCATGCTAAGGACATTGAGATTGCTGAGCTCAAACGTCGCTTGAATGAGCAGATTGACAAATGTGAGTCTTTGGAGATCGACCTGGGGGCTGAGAAGGTTAAGGCTGCCACAGCTGAAGAGGCGCGTGATGTTAGCACTGCCGCGCTTAATGTGGCCCAGACCAACTACTCCGAGGCCCAAGGCATCGTTGACACGCTTGTGTCTGAGGCGGAGTGGATGCGCACTCGTGGAGTAGTGCTGGTAAGTTTGTAATTTTGTTATGTGCTTTCTACTTTCGTCCGAGTTGCCTCTGATGTTCCGCTTTTGTTGAAGGTTGCCAACTCCATTCTTAATGCTGGCGAATTAGATCGCGCCATTGCTGCACTCACGGATGCCGCGCGTGCGGTGGGTCATCGAGGGGGCTACCTGGAATGTGCCAGCCATGTTGAGCAGATGCTTGGGCAAGAATTTGATGTGAGCCATTGCTCGGTGACTGAACAGGCTGATGCCGCGCTTGCACATGCTGAAAACTCATATGACAACCTTACTTTGCCTGTTATGGATCTGGTTGTGGAATCTTTGAAGAAAGACGACTGGTGTCAGCGTCTTAAAGCAGTTCTCGATCCACCAGTTACCGTCGAATTGTCCGATGAAGAGCCGGCTGGTGATGACGGTGGAAATGGTGATGATGATGGCAACGATGATGATGGCGATGATGACGGAGATGATGATGGTGATCGACGCGATGAATAGAGTAGGCTGTTGATAGGCGTTTATGCCTTGTAATTTTCTTTTGCAACTTTGATTGTAAAATGTTGCGCTGTTGCGCATGTTTACATTATATGAATCGTTTTTGTTTTTTCCGTTGCAATTATTGCATTGCTGTCAAAACTTAGGTTAAATTAGCTCGAATAAATGGAAGTGTCTTTTAAGTAAAAGGTGACCGCCCGGTCTCGCGCTTTGTTCGCGGAGGACCTTGGAGGCGGTTCTTGTTTAACAAACTCTGAAATGCTGGAGTGTTTTCGCGCTAATCAAAAGTTTAGCATGCATTTGTAACGAAAAAATGTAATAGAAAACATGTCGTATGCTTTCATTAAATCAGAAATTGGCGCTTAGGCCTTCATACACTGATTGCTAATGGCGTATAGCCGACGTAGGAAAGTAAAGGGGGCGCAAGGCCGAAGTAGATTACATATAACATTTGCGCAGTTGTTGCGCGTTCCATGTTCGTGGTAAGATATGGCCATCTAAGGTACGTAACTTGTAGGCCCCTTTGCCCAGCACCTCGTGGACCAGATACGGGCCTTCCCATTTGGGTGCCAACTTCCCTGGGCGTTCTGCATTTGACGCTTCATTGTCGCGAAAGACGTATTCCCCTGGAGTGAAGGTACAAATGCGGACCCTTGTGTTGTAGTACCTTTCCAGCTGGGTCTTGTACTTGGCTTCTCTGATTCGCGCGATTTCGCGCCTTTCTTCTAACAGGTCCAAGTCAAGGCGTCTCTCCGTTTCATTGTCGACTGTGTTGACCGCTGTCATGCGTGGTGAGGGTAGGCCAATCTCCGCTGGGATAACCGCCTCTGAACCATAGACTAGGCTAAAAGGGGTCTCGCCGGTACTCGTTTTAGGCATGGTTCGGTGAGCCCATAGGATGCTAGGGAGCTCATCTACCCAGCCTCGTCGCCTTGTGCCCAGTCTGGCCTTTATTCCCTCGACAATGCATTTGTTCACGCTTTCCACTTGTCCGTTGCCTTGGGGGTGCGCAACAGATGTGAAAGTGTGTTCAATTTTCATCTCTTTCATCCACTTCTTGAGGTCTTCCGAAGCAAAGTTGGTGCCATTGTCAGTTACAATCTTGAGCGGGAGGCCAAATCTGCATATGATGTGCTCCCAGATGAACTTGCGCACCATCATAGCTATGGTTGAAGCAAGGGCTTTGGCCTCCACCCACTTTGTGAAGTAATCAACGGCCACTATGATGAATTTGACGGCGCCGGGAGCATCCGGGAAGGGTCCCACCATGTCGATTCCCCACTGCTGGAAAGGCCATGCAGTGGATACAGGGATAAGATCGTTCTTAGGGCGCAGTGTTTTTGGAGAATGTCTCTGACAAGAGTCACATTTGCGGATCTCTTTTAGTGCGTCGACATGCATACCAGGCCAGTAGTAACCGGCGCTCATGATCTTCGCGACAACCATCCGTGGTCCGGAGTGAATGCCGCAGATCCCCTCATGGATCTCCCTTATCAGGTAGTTCGCATCCTGGGGGTCCACACAGCGCAGTAGTGGCCCCAGGAAGGATTTTCGGTACAAAATACCACCGTTCATTTCATAGTGTAGGGCTTTGTTTTGGATCTTCCTTGCTTCCGCTCTGTTTTCAGGGAGTACCCCTTCTTGCAAGTACTGGATTATTGGGGTCATCCACGATGGTTGCCCCGTTTCGATCACGTTCACTTGTCGCAATAGCACGGATGGATTCTTGAGCACCTCTATCCTTACATCCTTTGCAAGATGTTGAAAAGAAGTCGAGGCAAGCTTGCTCAAGGCATCAGCTGGCTTGTTTTCGGAGCGATTGATGTGGATAACCTTGTGCGATTTGAATTGTTGAAGCAATTCTCTTGCTTGCTCCAGGTACAAAGCCATGACTTCTCCCTTCGCATCGTATATGCCATTGACTTGACTGGCTATCAGGAGTGAGTCAACATGTGCGCGCAAGCTTTTGGCTCCCATTTTGATGGCGAGGCGTAAGCCTGCCAGAAAAGCTTCATACTCTGCCTCGTTGTTGGTGTTTTTGAAGTCCAACTTAATGGCGTAAGTAAACTCGTGGTTCTCTGGGCTTACTAGGCGCAATCCTGCCCCCGCGCCATCTTCATTTGATGCCCCATCGGTGTAAAGCATCCAAGTCTCATCCGTTGCATCTTTCTCGGGAGTCTCTATCAGCTCGCACTCTTTAATTTTATCGGCCGGCACTTCTGTGATGAAGTCGGCTAGGACCTGACCCTTAATGACTGGGCGCGGCCTGTACAAGATGTTATGGCCTCCCAGTTCAATGGCCCATTTTGCCAACCTGCCTGATGTCTCAGGCTTCTGTAGTATAGTGCCGATGTGGAAGTTTGTAAGCACAGTTATCACATGGCCTGTGAAGTATCGGCGCAGCCTTCGGGAGGCGTGTAATAGCGCAAGAACCAGCTTTTCCATTGTGGAATATCTTGTTTCTGGGTCAGTGAGTACCCTGCTGACATAGTAGATCGGGGTTTGTACTCCGTTTCTGTCGACCAATAATACTGACCCTACTGCCTTATCCGAGGAGGACAAGTACAGTACGAGGGGCTCTTTTTCAAATGGTGCAGTCAGGGTAGGGAGTTCGATCAGACACGCTTTCATTTGTTGAAAAGCTGTTTCGGCCTCCGGGGTCCATTTGAACTCTTGTTTCTTCACACAATGCGCAACGTGCTAATGAAGGGATACGACTTTGCGGCGTGATTGGAGAGAAAACGATTAAGCGCGGCCAGTCGGCCGGCTAGTCGTTGCATTTCTTTGATGTTTCGCGGTGAGGGCATTCGTTCTATAGCTTGTACTTTCTCTGGATTCACCTTGAAACCACCGTTTGTGACAATGAAGCCTAGAAACTTCCCTTCTTCAATGCCAAAAGAACACTTGGCTGGATTTAGCTTCATATTTACGCTGCGCAATGAGTTGAACGTTTTTTCGATGTCTTTCAACATTTGGTCCTCCTCGGGACTTTTAACCACTAGATCATCGATGTAAACCTCAATATGCTTTCCGATGTCACCTGCGAAGGTCTTGTCCATCAAGCGTTGATATGTCGCGCCAGCATTCTTCAGGCCGAAAGGCATCTTTGTGTAGCAGAAGATTCCAAGATCAGTTCTGAACGCTGTCTTGTCTTCATCTTCTAGCTTCATCTGAACTTGATGGTATCCTTTGTAGCAATCCAAAAAGCACTTCCATCGGTATGGCGCGAGAGAATCTATTTTTTTATCGATCTCAGGCAAGGAATAGCAATCCTTTGGGCACGCCTTGTTGAGATCGGTGTAATCTACGCACATGCGCCATCCGCCGTTTGACTTTTCAACCATCACTGGGTTCGCAACCCAACTCTGATATCTTACCTCTCGCAAGATCCCGGCTTTGAGCAGCTCACATACTTGCTCATTCATTGCTTTCGTCTTGTCTGCTCCTAGGCTGCGCCTTCTTTGGACCTTTGGCTCGACAGAGAGGTACGTGTTTAAGCAATGCTCGGTGATGTTGCGCGGGACACCGGTCATGTCTGCCGGGGTCCAGGCAAATATATCCATGTTTCGAAACAATAATTGCTTTAAACGCGTTCGGATGTCTGACGAAATGGCGTGGCCAATTGTCACAGTCTGCTCTGGGTATCTGCGGTTTAAAACCCATTTCTCTGGCTCGGTCGTGGAGACCTTCGCCGCTTTCGTTGGGCGCATTTCTTCGGTTGACATCACTTCCTTCTTCGCATAGATGATTGCCACTCCTGTTTTGGTTGAGAACCCTATCGCAGAATGGGGCGTTGAGGTTACCATGTTTAACTCGCCCTGGGTTTCCCTCCCAATTAGCACATCATGCCTTGATTTTACCGGCATCACCATGAAATTCACATTTGTCGTTCTTGAATGTTTCCCGTCAGAAAACATGACGGGGAAACTGATCTGGCCGAGTGGAAAAACCATCTCGTTGCAAAATCCAGACAAAGGATAATCGACTGGCTCGAGTCTCGCTTTATCCTCCTCATCCAACTGATTGAAACACTGTTCGTAAATGATGTCGGCTGTACTTCCCGGGTCGATGAATATGTATTCAGTTTCATAATGCCCGATTATACCGGTAATGACGACGGGACATGTGGCGCGAGGTCCGCCGCGCACTACCGGAAATATAACCTGCTGCTCTTGCCAAGAAGGTTCATAGGGGCGTTTGCCTTTCTCTTTCGCGCTATACCTAGGTCCGTTGACCATGTGAGTCTCTAGTCATCGGACCTTTTTGTGGTTCCCTTCATCGTGGCGCTGGAGTTGACGGGTTTCCTTGCGTACATTCTTCACCAAATGGCTTAGCTTACCGCTTTTGAGCGCTCTCTCGGTTTCTTGGCGCAAGCTATAACAGTCGTCGGTCAGGTGCCCTGAATCTTTGTGAAAATCGCAGTACAAGTTGGGGTCTTGCCCTTTCTTGTTTGTCATTGGCCTGGGAGCCTTGAAATCGTGATTCTCCGTCATCAATACCTCCTTTGGCGTTTTTGTGAGCGGAGTCCAGTGTTTGTCACGATTGTCGTCTCTGACCGCTTTCTTGTAACCAATTCGGTCAATTGTTTCTCGCGCATCTTCTCTGTAGCGCGGCCTGTCGTCGTGGCCTCTTGATCTCCCAGACTTCCAGTCATTACTCTTGTATTTGTTACGCTTGTTGTTGTTGTCGCGCGTGTTTCCTCTGGAGAATCGATCTTCAGAATAGTAACCCTTGCCACCAGCAAGGGACTCCTCAGTTTGCGCGACAATTTTTGCGGCCTCCATTAGTTTATCCCACTCCTTCGGCATTCCATCTTTACCTGTGATAGTTCTAATGAGACTGTCGCAGCGTATGGCCTTCTTGAAGTGACAACGCATGAGTTGTTCACTGACGCCGCCTATTTCCAGACATTCTTTGTTAAAACGGGTGATGAAGTCCTCAAGACCTTCACCATCTCTTCGCCAAATATCTTCTACTTCGGCTGTGTCGCGCTGGTAGCGACGTTGTTGGCTAAAGTAGCTCAAGAATTGCGTCTTGAAATCTGTCCATGATTTAATCTTCCCAGGTGGAAGGCTGTCGAACCAGGCGCGAGCCGCCCCGGTAAGAGTTTGGATAAATAAGTGGCACCACATGGGCATGTTCCAACCTCCCATGCAGCCCACCCTCGTGAATGTTCTGACGTGATCGTCTGGATCAGTCAATCCATTGAATTTCCCGACAGTCGTGGGTAGTTTCTCTCGTGAAAGCGGCGCGAGTGCGATTTTCGGGATGAACTTGGAGTGCTCCGCAGCTTCCGCTGGTCGGTATGCCAGGCGGAAATCTCTTTCAGCTTCTTCTGTGTAGCCAATGTGTTGTCTTGGCTTGTAGTACTCGTGGTTTTTCGGTAAACGATTAAAGACTGACGATTCCTCGTCACCTTCCCATGTGGGATCATACGGGTCCGTTTCTTCCCATTCGTTGTTCATGTTGCACGGCGTGAGCCGGCTGTGAACAGGGCCTCGTTGAAGGTTCGACGGATAGTCGTAGTAACTATCCGTTTCCCCTCTTGTATCGCGCGTGTCTTGTACGCTTAAACGTCTTGTAGGGGGAGGCCTGTTGATTCTGCCTTGTAGATTGGCTGGCGGGGGCATTTGGCGCACCCCCTGACTCTGAGGGGTGACCAAGGACGGTTTTGCCGTCAAAACTGCTTGCTGCGCGATCAGCGATTGGTATGCTGCATTGATGGTGGCGATGTTCTTAGCATACCACGAGGCTGGGGTTTCGCCTTCTGGTAAGCCTAGTAATGCCGATACATTTTGAGCTGGCGCTGTGTTCGAAGGTCCTTCTCCGTTGTTCCCTGGGGTGACCATTTGGGTGATGCGGGTGATGCTCCCGCGCGGACCCCCAGTATTGGTGATTTCAACTTCTCCGATTTCTTCGATTTGTTGGGCTTGGAAGTTTTGGATTCCTTCACCCAACGCCGTGTTAGAGTTGGTTCCGAAACCGAACTCTGGAATGGTTCCTTGACCAGCCATAGTCGAAGGATGAAAAAGATGTCAAAGGCTCAAATAAAAGAAGATGAGGGTGGTTATAGAAAAAATCGGTGGGCGCCAATGAAGAAACACTGATCTAATTATGGACTTAATTAAGATTGGTTTATGTTTCTATCATAGTGGTTAATCTTATTATGGATATTTGAGCTCCGACTTGATGGTTCGATCCTGCAAAACAGAACACCGTTACTCGTTAAGAGGGGAATGTGGGGGTTTCCCTCTTAACCAGGCTCCGGCGTGAGAATAAGCAACTGTTTTGGGAATAATTAAGTGCTAAGAGTGAGAGTAGAGGAATGGAATGTTTAACCTGTGGAATGAGGTCTCTATTTATAGCCGGATAGGTGTAAGAGGTTGTGGGCTGATGGGCCTTGGGCCGGAAACGGACAACATAACGGATATGCTCTTTGTCTCGCTGGCGTCGACCGCTTAGTGGCTTCTAGACGTTCCTCGGTGCTGGCGCACCTTGATTGGAGCCACGTGTCATTGTTGTCGGCCTTGTTGTCCTTCTGCCATCAGCAGACAAGTGGAGATCGTGGGACAGTTGTCTCCGTCCTCTGATTGGTGCCATGTAGGCGTCCTTGTGTACTTCTCGTCAGACGATCGTGGCGCACGATTGACCAGAGCCTGTTGGACGCTCATTGGCTCCTTTTACTGCCACTTGTACCTTGTGTACCACTGTAGGTAGGCTTGCGCTTCACTACTGTGTGGTTCTTGTTGGGCAGTAAACTAACCCTTATTTGATGCTAAGTGCTGATATCTGAGCCTCTTGTGGGTCGTGCCTCGCGCGGGGTAGATCAGAACGTGGTGTATGCCGCGCGAGGGTCTTATTAATAAGTTTACTGAATAAGGAGTATGGTCTCACGCGCAACCTGAGCGGAGGTTTGCGCGACTTTTTGGGACCATACCCCTTCAGGTATAGTAACATATTGTCCCTCAAGTGGTGAGAGTTTCTAGCCCTTTAAAAGATATGAGCCTAAGATTTAGGAATAGATTTAGTAGCTGTGTGAGTTTGACGTTCTAAAAAGAGTTAATTGCCAAAGTCACCCCTGAGGTTTGGGCACATTTGCTATTTTCGTCCAAAATGACACTTTTGTACCATTTTGCCCCCCACGTTTGTAACTTTTTGCATTTTCATCCAAACCACTAACTTAGTTTATTTTTTCTGTTAAGTTAATGGATATTTGGATGAAAATGGCAAATATAAACCACAGGGACGAAAATGGCAACTCTGCTCAAACTCTTTTTAATTTCTTTTATTTAGTTAATTTTGTCACATATATAAATTAAAAAGAATATACATGCAATTTTTATACGAAAAAATAATAGTTTTGTCACATATTTTTTTTATAAATTTTCATCCATCCACTAAGTTAATTTTTTTCTATTAAGGCGAAAGATGTTTTAAATTTTATAAATTAATTTTTTGTATCAAGGTTATTATATGTTGTCTTTTGTTCAATAGAACTTTGTTTTCTTTCTCTAAGTAACATGAATATTTCGATTCTGTTTTTGAGAGTTTAACAAGAAAATAGCTCGTCGTGAAAAGTGTTTATCACAAAATATTAGATGGCATTATACTTACTATTTGGTGGGTAATTTTAAGGTTTGGTAACGGTACGTTGTTTGATGGGGGCACTGGCTTTTGTTTTTCGTTAGGAGCGAATTTAAAAGAGTAGAAGATGAATTAAAAACATGGTACATATGATAATATTTGTTTATTTGACATTTTTCTATAAGGTCACAAGCATTTTAGTTTTATAAAAATTAGAAGTTTAAGTAGATTTATTTTTATAAAATTGATCTATATAAACAATTGGAAATTAATTTCTTTATTAATTTATAAAATTTAAAACATCCTTCGCCTTAATAGAAAAAAATTAACTTAGCTAGTGGTTGGATGAAAAGTTATAAAAAATATGTGAGAAAACTATTATTTTTTTCATATAAAAATTGCATGTATATTCTTTTTTATTATATATGTGACAAAATTAACTAAATAAAAGAAATTAAAAAGAGTTTGAGCACATTTGCCATTTTCGTCCATGTGGTTTATAGTTGTCATTTTCATCCAAATATCATTCAGCTTAACAGAAAAAATAAACTAAGTTAGTTGTTTGGATGAAAATGGCAAAAAGTTACAAACGTGAGGAGCAAAATGGTACAAAAGTGTCATTTTGGACGAAAATGGCAAATGTGCTCAAACCTCAGGGGCGATTTTGGCAATTAACTCTTCTAAAAATGATTATGGATCCAAAACAATAACGCAAGTCGTGTGTTTAAAGCCACTCTTCCATCACAACTATTAATGAAAAGAAGACACAGGCAAAATATTGATCGAGAATGTTGATTCCTAAAAAAAATCGCATATGATCATGTTGTGTATGTCAAAACGGTTGACAACACTTCTACAAAGGTTGTCTAGTCATCATTGATCAAAGAACTTATTAGGGCCTTCGTAGGTAATAGGCATTTGCCTTGTAGTTATAGATGGGAAGTTCTCTTGTGATTGTTCTTCGACGTGAGATTAGGGGAAATTGAATGCCTCTCGAGGTAAAAGTATTTACAGTCTCTTCACTTTTGAGTTAGGGTGTAGTTAAAAATGCACAACCTACAAAGTTTACACAATGTCACCTGCTATATCATGCGGACAATATGGGTCATAGGCGCTATATGAGAGGGCAAAAAAAGGCTATACGAGTCGTATGGCTTTGTCGATGGTCACATCACTCATTTCATTTTCAGTCAAATATCATATAGGTTGTATGATTTAGCTCCTGACCGACTTATATGACCATTTTTCGTCATGTCATACGACCCATGTGACTATCATACAACACGTTTGAACACTTTTCACCCCTATAATATGACACGTCAGTGGTGTCTGAATAGTGGCCAGTGGTGTTTGTATAGCGCCACCTTTGACTTATTTGCCATTAATATCCTATACAACAACCATCTATCATTGACATGCCCTTCTAAATCATCTTATGTTGTTAGGTTGCACAACGCTTTGTTTCTAACACTAAATATTTTTTTTACGTGGAAGCATTAAAGAAGGTTCACATAAACAAAGTTCAGTATCTGTATGCGTATTGGAAAGGAAACCCAGATGTTGATTCTCCAATTAGAGAAGCACTGCTTCAGTGTAATGATACGACACAATGGGGTGCATTAATCATGCGTCAGGTACAATTTTGAGGAAATCACGAAAATGACCTTTGATCAAACAACATTACGAAAATAAACATCGTTTGCGTCTAGGAGAGACGCAAACACGGAAATAAATGCAAGTATTGCGTCTAAGACTCACACTTTGCGTCTGAGATTGTGCCATGGGTTTCTGCACTACTTTTTTTATTTACTACCACGATTTTTGAACGAGCATAACTTTTTCATACGTTAACATTTTTATATAAAAAATGCACCAAATTAAAGATAATAAAATTCTCTTTAGTTTGGTGTAAATTTTTTAAAAAAATATTAACGTTTGAAAAAGTTATGTTCGTTTAAAAATCGTGGTGGAAAAGTAAAAAAAAAAAAGCCTAAGGATGACACGTATCAACTTCTTATTCGCTAGGATTCATGAGGCTACCACAAACGCGAAGCATGTACATTTTTGTAATTTTGACCGGTCAAATGTCATTTTCCCTGTTTCCGTCCCTGTGATTTGTCAAAAATCACTATTTCAGTCCATTAGTTTAAAAATTGCGATTTTAGTCCATGTGGTTTCACTTTCGTAACCATTTCAGTCCACCAACTTAACTCCATCCATTTATTCTGTTAACTTTGGGTGAAATGACCAAATTGCCCCTATGGTTTAACTAAAAACGCTGGCCACAGGTTTCGAAGCTGTGACCTTTGCTTGAAATGTGATTGTTAAACCAATAGGCCATGTATCAAGATTGTGATTGAATTCAAATTGTTTTCCTTATAACATAGCCTATTTATCATCATCTTCCCCAAACATTTCATCTTTATCCATGGCAGCCACCACACCTTTCATTACCATAACATATTCATCAAAATCAGTGACAACATTACCATGACACCCCTTAATCAAACTCACCAGAACTAAAACCTTCCAATTTCACTTCATTTCCGATCAATTTCACACCCAGAGATGTATAAAAACCAGTTGCAAGAGCTCTCACAGAGGAGCTGCTTCAACTCGTCGGAACTACTGCACGACGTTGAGACAAGCGGAGCATTCTGCTGCTGAGGTTTTGGCGTGTGGCGGAGGTGTGGTGGTGTGTGGCGGAGGTGGTTGTGGTGTGGTGGCAGAGTGACGAGGATGGTGGTGGTTAATGGTTACTGTTGCAGCTTCAATTGTGTGGCGGAGGTGTGGTGGTGTGTGATGAGGATGGTGGTGGTGTGTGGCGGAGGTGGTTGTGGTGTGGTGGCTGTGTGACGAGGATGGTGGTGGAGATGATGAAAGGTGTGGTGGCTGCCATTGATAAAGATGGAAGGAAGGTTTGGTGAAGATGATGATGAATAGGCTATGTTATAAGGAAAACAATTTGAATTCAATTACAATCTTGATACATGGCCTATTGGTTTAACAATCACATTTCAATGCATAGGTCACAGCTTTGAAACCTGTGAGACTAGCGTTTTTTTAATTAAACCGTAGGGGCAATTTGGTTATTTCACCCAAAGTTAACAGAATAAATGGATGGAGTTAAGTTGGTGGGTTGAAATGGTTACGAAAGTGAAACCACAGGGACTGAAATCGCAATTTTAAACTAATTGACTGAAATAGTGATATTTGACAAACCACATGGACGAAAAAAGTAATTAACTCTTTATATCTGCATTAAGCTTTCTTGTCGCATTTGAAATTGTGTTGCATAATTGGACACAGGAAATACAACACGAGTTTAAGCAGTCAAAGCTATCAGCCCAATGCAATCACCGGTAAGTTACTTAAAAATCAACAAAACTAATTTACAACACATTTTTATTAAAAAAAAACATTTTATTTAGGTTAATTATCTAATCTTTTAAACATTCAATTGTAGGTATAAAATATACGCGGAGAGGTGTAAGCTTAAAATATATCCTGTCATGTGGTTGTGTTCTGCTTATCATAAACCCAAAATACGACGATTTCTTCAGCCGGTGCCTTTTCCCAAAGAAAGATTACTTACCGATCTCTCCCGAAAACATGTCCATCAATTAAAACCGCAGTCAAGTGGGGAAACGCGCATCCAGCCCAAGTGAGTTTTCATATATCTAGCTAATATGCTTATGAGCCCGAGCTCGGCTCGATTCAAGCTTTGTTTCTAAAGCTTGGGCTCAGCTCGTAGGTAGTTTTTCAAGCTCGAGTCCGGCTCGTTTATTAGTTATTGATTAATTTATATTAATTATGATTATTAATTTATTATTTATTTTTTCATAATTATATAAATAGTAATTATTATTTAATAATCGAACTACTAAATACATCCCCCTCCTCTCACATACTTACGTGCGGGACCCACAACTTTTTCTCTCAAAGGGGGTGCATATAGATCAAGCCATATATAAATAGCAGACTCGTTTAGGCTCGCAAGTCGGCTCGAGCTTGATTAAGCAAAGCTTGGGCTCGGGCTCATTTACTGAACGAGCTTGTTTTGGGCTTGGGCTCATTTAAGCTCAGCTCATTTCGAGCTGAGCTCAAGTAGCTCGGCGCGTTCGCACCTCTATTTTAACGGTGAGAACCTGTTACCGGTTCCCTGCTAACAAATGGGATATTTTACCAACTTGTGTTGGGTAGTTGGCCTTCAAGGGGGTTAAATGCACAAAACCAGTGCAGGGGTCAAAACTTAACTGATTAATCACTTTCAAGACGAGATCAAACATAACCGATTAATCACTTTCAAAATGAGATTAAAACATCCCCTGTGTGGCATTTTCACCTTTGGGTCATTTTCATTTTCCACAGGCAGAAGCAATAGGAAAATCAGTGCATAATTTTATGGAGAACGATAGGATATACGATTACATGTACCATTTGATAGTCGAATATGCAGAGCTACTGGATTTCAAGCCAGTTCGACCCGTATCCGCATTAGAAGAGTGTGTGGAATCTTTATACTGTTTTGCTGATCAAAATCAAGCACAGTTTCTAGCGAGATCTGCAACTTCGCATTCAACAAAAAACCTCAAGATGGTCGACGACAAAACAAAAAACCGCATTCAACAACCTGGTGTTCGCATAATACATAAATACGACACTAAGACATCGTTAACGAGAAAAAAGAATAATTCTAACTGAAAGACGGATCGCCTGCAACAATAATGGCTACACGAACACGAAAATCTTCAATGTTTCTTTTGGTTTATTTCATTTGGACCACAAAAAAAAAAACTTACATGATTATAACTTATAAGGTTGAAGACGCATCGTCAACAAAGTTGTGTTCATAAACTTCATACTCGTAATCTTTGTCAAGATCCTCCATTGTTCTGCCATAAACAAAATGTTTGCTTCCCATTGATGTGAACGGCATTAGTCCAAAGGCTCGAGCTGTCTTAATCTCTCTAGCAACCTTCCTTTGGGCTTTGGCACTAATTTTAGTCTACATGAAAAAAAAACATACAGATTAAATAGCAAGTTAAAATATTTAGATAATCAATATAGCGATATTATTTGTACCTTGCTCCTTTTGATAATCACTCCAGCCTCGGTTATAAAGTTAGCAAGAAAACGCACATTCTGCACACATACACACAAATATTTTTACTATAAAGTCCAAATTACCTTGTTTGATAGGTGAGTTGGGTAACGGTCAAGAAGGGTTTGAGTTGAAAAGGGCCAATTTTCAGTCAACGTTTTCCCCCGCAAACACTTATACAAATTTCAAAAAAATAAAATAAAAGACTAATCGTAGTTGTTAATACTTAATAGTGCTCACAGCGAGCGCTTTAGCGAACAGCGTAGCGTAGCGCTCCCTCATTCATCGCTATCTGATTCTGACGCCTCCATAGCGAGTAAATAGCGGGATTTCAGATTTTTTTGTTTTGGTTTTAATATAAATAGCGATAAAATATACGTATACAATAGCTATTTTAAGGTTTTTTTTGTTAAATATACGTATAGAAACACTGTATTTGGATATAATATACATATAAATATTTTTAAAACTTTTTAGTGTATCGCTAAACATAAAATGGTGCCTGCTATTTCATACCTATCGCCTATCGCTACATAGCGTATAGGTTGCTTGTTGCTATCGTCTGCTATTCGCTATTAACAACTATGAGACTAATGTGTTATTTATTATTATATTATATTATATATTATAATAATAACTAAACCTAAAGTTGCTTACCCTGAAATCAGCTTTTTGAAGAACTTCATCTGTTGTTACTTCAAACTCGGATCTTTTAGATGGCTTACGAACACCTGGTTTCGTAAGATCAAGATCCTGCACAAACCCACATTTGTGTAAGAAAGTTAAGGTAAAAAAAAAATAAAAAATTTTGAAAAAAAAAAAGTTAATAAGATGTCTTGTCCGTACCTTAACATCATAAGTATTACCAGGCCAAAACGTAACATCTGGTCTGAACTTGTAATTCTCTTTCTCAACTTCATTAACATCGTATTTGAAATAAGTAGCGGCATCCTTTAACTTCCCATCCATACCATCGGTCAAAGTTGTTAAACTCTCGGCTAGACCGTCGACGTATCCCGGTTTTCCAGAACTATTCATCCTAGTGTATCTTTCACGAGCCCATTTTGGCTGATCCAACTTCTGAAAAAAAGACTTTGCACTCTGGTCGTTGCCCGGTTCACCAAAAATGCTTCTTTCAAACTCCTCCATAGTCTCTGTTGAGTTTGTATTCGCGTAGGAGTCGGTGGCTATGTAGAATTTTATAAAACGACAAAACAAGCATGGATCAAAATTCATGTTATGAGTGAGAATATAAGGCGCTAACTTTGTTTTATGATCACCCCTAATCAGAACTTAACTGAACCGTTTAGATCTCAAATTGGGTTCGGTTTTTGGTCGGTGTCAAGGGTTTATGATGACCCCTAATCGAAACTTAACCGAGCCATTTGGATCTCAGAGCGACTTCAGTTTATCAATGGTTTACGGTCACCCCTAAACAAAACTAAACCGCACCGTTTACACCTCAAACCGGCTTCAGTTTTTGGTCAGTTACAATGGTTTATAATCACCCTAAACAAAACTTCACCTAACCGTTTAAGACCTCAAACCGGCTTCAGATTTTGGTTGTTTTAATGGTTTATGATCACCCCTAATCAAAAGTGAACTAAACTGGAACTGTTTAGATCTCAAACCGGCTTCAGTTTTTTGATGTTTTCAATGATTTATGATAACCCCTAATCAAAATTCATACTATTTGAGAGGAGAATATATATAAGACAAATAAAGATCAAAATAAAACCTGAAGCAGCATTTGTAGCCAAAGTCCTGGCAATTGAAAACCCAGGTGAATTGCCAGCCGCAAGAGACCGTAGAACACCCCGAACAAGTGTCATTTTCCTATAAACAACTATTCTCACGTCACGCACACCAACTGTTTGTTAAAATGCCAATGAAAAATTAAAATAGTAGTTTGACTCATAGTCACGTAATTCGCTGGTGATTTTCGTTTTGGTACGTCCGATCCAATTCGACGACCATAAGAAAAAACAATTCAAATGTAATAGAAAAGAAATGGTGGCTAATCGAAGTTGCTGAATCGAAGCTTACCTGCTGCTGCTGATTGAACCTTACCTTCCCTCCCTTCCCTGCTGAATCGTAGAATGAAAGAAGATCTGTCGGCTGTTTGTTTTTTAGGTTTAGAAGATGGAGGAGGAGCGAACAGGGGAGATAGACAAGAGGAGGACGACGGCCGCCTTGGTTTTAGGGTTATTTTTATTTTTATTTTTATTTTAATTTAATTTAATTTTATTTTATTTTATTTTAACTATATATTATTAGGCAATGAATAGTGTGATGGTAAAAAAAAATTTAATCTTGTTTTTTTACCTAATAGTTAAATTCTTTTGAGTTTTTTTAATTTACTCTATCTTTGTTATTAACATGATTTTTATTTTTTACCCAGCATAGTTAGATTATTCTGAGTTTTTTTTTTTACCTACACTTTTTTTTTACTGTTAACATGTTTTTCATGCCACGTATCTTTTTCTTTTTCTAGATCAAACACGTTTCTTTATAATCTTTCTTATTAGTTCCAGAATGTCATTTTATCATAAAAAACCCATCACCTGCCCAACTCCTTCAGCGGAGGTTCTTATTTCCGTAAAGCGTTGTATTTTCTTTTTATTACTGGAGCGTAACCTACTCATAATTTATCTGCAAAAGTTTTAAATTTTTTGAAGCATGGGCCCTTAAAGAAGCTAAAGACAAGATGGAGAAGCATGGTGAAGAGCTAACATGGAGATTAGACTTTTAAAAAGCATTTAATGGTACATCTTTTATATGTCCAACAGAGATTAACATGTTAATAGTAATAAAAAAGTTATTTTCTAAACGTTTTATGTTAATTACATGTCGATCTTGAAGAAGGAAAGGGACAAGAAATCATAAAGTTGTGGAATGCTATCCGAAAAATGCAAAGAAAATTGGAAAAGGCGCACAATCAAATTATTTATGAGATAGAAGCAGCAAAGTCGCTACTGAACAAGCTCCGCGTAATCAAAGAAGTGCCAGTGATTGATAAATTGAAAGTGGAGTAGTTGGAAATCGTAATCATGAACGGGGAGGTATTCCCAAAATAATGAAGTTCCCATCAATTTGTTTCGGTAGTTTTGGTTTTGTGGCTAAATAATTGATTCCAAAATATACACATACTATATGTTTATTATGTGCAGATGAAATTGTAGAAATGAAGAAGATTGTTGAGTTGGAAGAATCACATGCTAATATTTAGGGGGACTTCACGAGTTCATTGCAAGATAGCTAAAGGGCCTTAAAATATATATACACACACATATAATTTATTAAATTATTAAAAATCTTGGTTTTAAGAAAAGCACACACATGCATCCACACCCCGTGCACACGCACACACACACCTATATTTCGATCAACAACTATTGGAGTGATCTTATGTCTCACTTTTTGTGCAGGCATGGCATAATAGTCTCAACCAATGATGATTGACCCCATAAACATCAAAACGCTACGCCAATAAAGATCAAACTCGTTGTTAAATAAACTTATCATACCATAAACATCAAAAGACTATGCGAATAAAACTAAACAATAGATCAAACTCGTTGTTAAATAAACTTAACACACGAGTTACACACGTTTGATTTTGATTTAGATGATGTATAGTAATTCAAGAACCAATTGATCTAAAAATCCCAACTCAAAATCAACATTTGCACTCTCTTTCAACACTTTATTAGATTTTAATGTCTCCGTTACACGTTTCTTCTTCTTTGATTCATCATCTTCCGCTAACTTCCTCTTCGAATCTATTCTCGCCTCGCCTTTACCTACAAGTGTTCACACTCCACATTAATCATCAAGCATTTATTCTATTAAAAATCCCAAAATTAAACAAAAATTGTTGACTACATACATACCTTTACATCCCGCCTCGAAACCAAGAATGAAGAATTTCCCTTTCTTGATCTCGAGAACCATTGAAGTTTTACCATTCGGGTGACCTCGGGTATCTTCTTGATGATGAACCAAAGGGATCCGTCGTTGTGGGATCGAATCCAATCCCATTAGCTTCGCAACAACACCGGGGTTGGTTTTAACATACAACGGCTCAGTCATATCCTTAATCATGTGATGGTTTGTGGAATGACTTTGGAAGCATGGAAGGCAGTTTCGGGCGGGTTTGAATTCGGATAATTGGGCTTCTGAGGATGAAGATTGGTAGAATTTCATGATGGGTTTGATAAGATTTTGAAGATGGAATTGTGTTAAGAAGTTGGTTGTCACTAATGATTTCAGATTGAAATAAATATGAGACTAAAAGGAACAAAAGTAAAGGGAAGGTGGATAAAGGGGGTGTGGCGGGCTGTGCATTTGAATGTTGTGGTGATGTATTTAAATAGATAGATAAATGCACACACAAAAAAATTATTATGTATATCATACTCATTAATTTTATAATTTATATATATCATTTAGTATAATGAATTTATACTTTTAAAGAGAAACGGTGGATATATCGCAGTAATCTATATACTATATAATAAAAGAAACCATATTAGGGACACTTGTCATCGTATTAGACCTTCTCATATAGATAATTATTATTTTAGTTTAATCTCTTTTAATTAATAATTAATTATAGATAATTATCCTATTAAATATTATTTAGTTTAATATCTTATGGACAATTACTATTAATTTAATCTCTTCTAAATAATTATAGATATCTCTCCTACTAAATATTATTTTGTTTAATTTCTTCTACTTAACTATAGATAATCATTATTTATTTTAAATTTAATGCATACTTCTCATTTATAATATTAACTAGGTTAGAACCATGTTATTACACGGGTTGAATAAAATAAATATACTTAGTAACTACATACGGTTTTTGTAATAAGATATTATTAATTTTTAATTAAAATTTTAAATTTGAATCCGAAAGTAATATATTAGTAAACTTAATACATAAATCGAAAGTTAATAACAAACCTGACCGTGAAATGAAACCGACGACCATTTTGATCGGTTTCAGGGTTTTAAATCGAACTGTGAACATCCTTAGTAATAACTAATAAGGTTAATTTGTGTTGTTTATAATAAGTTATTAAAATAACTTTTGAAAATAATGTAAAACCACAAAGTTTGAAATATATATATTTTTTTTTGTTTGATGAAGATATAACTTAATTAGTTTGAACCTGGGTTATAAACCTGGTTAAATGAGTATTTAGAGAGAACAAGTATACTTTATATACTTTAGTATTTCATTTACTAACTATTTAATATTTCATTGATTCAACTACGTGTCCCTATAGGTATACAATCTGAAAGGGAGTGAAATAAGAGGGGAAATAAATCTTCGACTCGCTAAATTATTTTATTATTTAGTATATAAAATGTATTTATTCAACCCGTGTAATACACGGGGTTATAACCTAGTTTATTATAAGAGACACCAAGGTCGTCTTCGAAAATCAAAAAAAAAAGTCCTGTGCGAGAAAAAAAAAATTGGTTCATATTCATAAATCTTCAGACATTCAAATCCGGGCAAATTAGACCACCAAATCACAAATCCAAAATTCTGAAAAGGCCCAAAAACGTTTTTGGCACATAAATCCAACCCCTTTAAGATTTTTTTTTTTTAAAGACATACAGATTTTTTTAAATCTATGCATAAAAAAGTTTAATTTTTTTCGGACCTTATTTTGATTTCGGCCTAGAGCAATCACCCACTCGGCACTTGCTCTGGAGCGGACTTGTTGATAACCAATGTGTTAAATAATGCACTAACATCATAAAAAAAGTCAATATAAATATGTTACCAATTAAAAAGTTTAAAATTTAATATAATGATATTCTGTATTTGAAAAAAAATATATGCATATAATAACTTTTAAACATGTTATATGAAACAACGAAAAATCAAATAATCCACAAAGACAGAATTGATTAAACGAGGTGTTCCACTGCTGGATGATTTGTGCGTGCTGTGTAATTCGGACGCAGAGTCGGCGACTCATTTATTCACTGGCTGTATCTATGCGGCAGAGATCTGGTCGAGAATTGAAGCGTGGTGCCGTTTAACCCCTATTTATGCTTTCCAAGTCTCGGATCTCATGAAGATGGTAGACCTTCAAGTCTCCAAGAAGCAAAGTAGATATATCTTGAGAGGGATCATTATTACCACTGTTTGGGCGATGTGGAATGAACGAAACCATAGAAGTTTTAAAGACAAAAGACAGCGAGTTACTGAAGTCGTGGAGAGTATAAAGAGCACGTCGTTTTTTTGGATTAGGAATCGCTCTAGATTCAAAGACATAGATTGGAATGCTTGGTGTAATTGTCCTTTGAATCTGATGTAAGTCGTTTTTTAGCCCGGGGGTCCTTGCTTTGAGGACCGCTTATGGCGCTTTTGAATGAAATTTATCTTCCAAAAAAAATAATAATAATCCACATTACTTATATCCATGTCAGCAAAAAGAATCTTCATACCTTTAAATACGTGATGGGTGTTAATACTAATAACCGGATTTTGTTATTAATTTCATAAATTCAACCACGTTACACAAATTCAAAATCTTTAATATACTGTGATTGAATTGTATTAAGGGAGGGACGACCCGTGATGGGTGTGGTGATGAATGCAACACCTTGGTGATCGCCGCAATGATGACCACGTCCGTGATGTGTATCACGTCCGTGGAAAAATAAAAAAAAAACACTTTTTTAACTATATTTGCATACCAAACCTTAATACTTTTTAACATACTACACCATTCAAAAAAAAAAAATACTACAGCAACACACTTTAAAAAAAAAAAAAAAAGCAAATGGATGATTCAAGCAAAAAAAAAAATGTCGGCTTCAAAAAAAAACGTGTAGGCTGAAGGTTCGTGCTAATCACGGTAAACTTAATAGATGTTGTTTACAAGATGAACCATTACCAACCCAACCACTAAGAGGCTGTTTGGTAGCCTCTTAATCTATTCAGTCTCTTAATGAAATCATTTGTGGCCCTTATGTCTGAATGAATAAGAGGTAACCTTATGTCTGACTGGATAAGAGTTAATATCTGAATGGTAAACCATCACATGTCACATTCTTTTACATTATCTTTGTTAAACTCTTAAATGATTTCATTAAGAGGTAGCCTCTTAATGTCATTCAGATGCTACCAAACAGCCCCTAACTTTTAGGTTGTTTTTTACCACTAAATTTTAGGTTGTTTTTTTAAAAAAAAAAAAAAAATTGTAACTTTTAGTTTTTATTTTTAATGTAGTTCAAAAAAATTAAAGAAAATGCATTTTTACTTTATTTGACTTTCATATTTAATTTTATGTATTTGAAAATATTGTTTTATAATTTAATATATTTTATTTCTAATTTATAAAAAAAATCAAATGATGGGTGTTGCAATTGATTTAGTGATTTTTGATAGAATTGAGTGGAATAAGGTGGCAACTTGTGATTGAATGGTTTTTTAGTGACAGTGTGATGGGTACCCCTCCCTCCCTCCCTAAGCATTAAATAATATCATAAAAACAAAACATACGTTCTATTTCCTGTCGTGTGCCCGACTTTGTTAATCGACATAACCACGAGTACACGGTGTCAACGGTAACAACCTTTATTGAACCGACGAAGGTTCAAGCACCGTTTGAATAGATAGATCTGACACGGGTTTCAATAGCAAAAGGTTTAGTTCCGCTCATTAAGCTCAACAAGCAAAAAAAAAGCAATTTTACAAATATGCGTTATAACAGCACTTGTTTGGTATAATCTTCTTTAGAGCGTTTTTTTCTTCATGTATACATCACAACAAATGTCAGGTATATGCTTATACCAGTATACTCCGTGTATATGACTCAATTCACGAATACAAATTATTATCTTCGTGCGTGGATAAATTGGCTTAAATTGTTCTTGTTTGCAAGCATGCGTATGTAAACTGAATTATTACATGGTGACCAAGGCACCATAAAAACGTGCAGGCTAGTGTAACATAAAAACCACCTATTTAGTGTAGGTTTTTTTTTTTTGAAAAAGGGCGGAAATTTTATAAAACTTAAGCAAGGCGCTCAAGAAACAGTACAAACAGAAAAAAGAGAACAACTACATGAACTACATAGACAAGTGAAAATGCTTAGAAATTAAAAGATCTCCAATTTCCCCATGTAGTCTCCGATAATCCTGCCCGATTTTTTATCCAAGTGAACGATATTGCTTTTATGTCGCCAATCACCTTTGTAATATTAGGAGATTTTTGTTTGAAGATGATTCCATTTCTCATTAGCCACAGGTTCCAGCAAGTTGCCGCCACTATAGCATAAATTGCCCTTTTGACTTTCTTTTTCCATTTGTATGAATCCATAACCTCCAATAACTGTACTACGCTCACTAGGTACTTTGGTTGCTGAATTTTCATCCATTGGAATACTAAAGTCCACACCATTTGGGCCAAATCACATGTGATGAGAAGATGATTAATCGATTCTACTGCATCATTACAAAAGACACATTGCAAAGAGGGTAAGTGAATACGCCGGATCTGTAATGCCTCTTTCGTTGCTATTCTGTCGAGTACCACCCTCCAAAGGAAACAATTAACCTTTTTAGGAATCCAATGCAGCCATTTGAGAACTTTCGTTTCGTTAGTTGTGTCAATATGATCCAGCTCCTCCCTTATCAGTTTGACTGTGAATTCCGTTGTAACCGAGCCTGGTTGCCATAACCAAACATCTTTGCTGCCATTAATGTTGATGACCTTTATTCTTGAGATGCATTCAGCCCATTCTTTAATCTGCTCCTCGTTTGTCAAAGACGTGCTACTGCCCCATATCCATTCGATGGTATTCCGATTGGAAATATATCTATCCAGCACCCGACAAGTTTTTTCACTTTCAAGTGCATAGAGATTGGGGAAAACGTCCCGAAGTGGTCCGTTACCTACCCAGTTATCCAGCCAAAAAAGTGTCTTATCTCCTCTCCCTACTTTCGGAATTAGTCTCTCTTGGACATTGATGGGTTGGTTTTGTGTTAATCGACCCATGTTTACAATAGCCTTCCAAACCCCACCAAGTGAGCTTTTTAGAGGAATGTATGAATGGTTCCTTACCCTACCATGCACAGCCGTGATTATTCTTGCCCACAGCGAGGATGTTTCGTTCTTATAACGTACACACCATTTGATCATTAGGGCTTTGTTTGTAGAGGATAGACTACCTATACCGAGACCCCCTTTATTTTTTGGTGCAACAACTTTAAACCATGGGACCCAACTAACTTTATCTTTCTCCATGCATCCACCCCAAAGAAATTTACGACGAATTCTTTCAAGATGTTTTAGAACTTGACTTGGTGCACTGAAAAGTGAAAGATAGTAAGTTGGAAGATTACCTAGTACCGCCTCAACAAGTGTAGCTCTTCCTCCAAATGACAGTGTTCTTGCTTTCCATAAGCTCAACTTCTCTTCGAATCTTTCAATAATCGCTTTCCGGTTTTTTACCAACCCCATGTTTGCTCCAACAGGGATCCCGAGATAAGTGAATGGAAATACCCCCATTTTGCATTGAAGGATGGAGGCATTTTGTTCAATCAACTCGGGAGGTACACCCACTCCAAATAATTGACTTTTGTTGAAGTTGACCTTGAGACCGGATGCCAAGTGAAAGCATCTAAGTAATCTAGAAAGATTATATAGATTCGATTCCGACCATTCACCCACAAATAGGACATCGTCAGCGTATAATAGATGAGATATGATGGGTCCGTTGTTTAGAGTTATACAACCTTTAAAGATTCCTTGAACATTAGCCGTGACCGTAGCAACATGTAATGCCTCCATTGCGAGAATGAATAATAGTGGTGATAATGGGTCGCCCTGTCGAACACCACGTTCAATGTTAAACTCTTGTGTTGGTGAGCCGTTTACTAACACTGAGGATCTTGAGGATGACAAAATTCCCATAATCCATTTCCTCCATAGAGCAGGAAAACCCATTTGAGATAGTGTCGTATCCAAAAACTTCCAACTGATTGAGTCGAAAGCTTTTTCGAAGTCCACTTTAAATAGCATCATTTCCTTTTTTGTTTTCTTACCCCAGGATAGGAGTTCATTGATAATTAGCGGCCCGTCCAGTATGCTACGTCCTTCAATATACGCTGTTTGAGTGTCACTTACCAGGAGCCCAATAACCTTTTTCAGTCTCTTAGCCAATACTTTTGAGATTATCTTCGAAATACAACCTATAAGATTAATAGGTCTAAAGTCTTTGATACACTGTGAGTTGGCAGATTTCGGCACCAAGGTGATGAAACTTGAATTACAACCTCTGTTTAGATTACCGTGCACATAAAAGTAATCGAAAAGAGTTACAAAATCAGCTTCCAAAATGTTCCAAAAATGCTTTATGAAACCAAACGTGAACCCATCTGGACCTGGCGTTTTCTCCCCTCCGCAATCCCAAACAGCTTCCTTGATTTCCTCTATGGAGAAGCGCTTAACTAACATGGCTGAGTGCTCTAAGGACAGTGTTTTGAAGCCATCATTTATGAAGCAAGGTCTATCATGATTTTCCTCTTTGAAAAGGTTTTCAAAATAACACTTTATTTCCTCTTTTAGAGATTTCGGTTCTGACACCCAAATGTCATTAAAAACGAGCCCATTAATTCTATTGTGCTTCTGGTGACCCTTGATAGGGTCCCAACTCGAGCCACAATGCATAATAGCGCATTGACTTTCGTACGCAAAGTGCAAGGTATTTGTATAAATTCTTTTACATATTTATCATATGATTTTAGCATTGTTTACACAAAAGTTAGATATAAAATAAGCTTTAGATATGATTTAACATATAAATATTGGAGTTAGTTATCGAGAACCATGCATATCATTTTTATTTTTATCCTTATTTCTTGTTCTTATCTTCCCGTAGGTGTAGAGGGAAGTTTGTTAGCTTTTATCTTTTCCTTCATGTATTTAAACTTGGTTCTTGATCATGAATAAAAATAACACACAGAAAAGGGTGATTTCCTCTGAATACCAGGTTTTTCATGGTATGAGAGCAGGTTCGACGCAATTAAGATAATCAAGGCCGGATCAAACATGGCCGGCGACAAGGATGGCTCGTCCAGGAACGGCGAAACGATCGACACAAACTCACCGTACTACCTCCATCCTTCAGATTACCCCAAACAATTGCAAGTTAATGAGAACTTGACGGACTGCAATTACAAGGATTGGTACCAGGAGATGACCAATTTCTTGTTTGCAAAGAACAAGATAGGGTTCGTCGATGGTACCGTCCCCAAACCCGAGAAGAACGATGGAAAATACATGCAGTGGATGCGTTGTGACGCAATGGTAAAAGGGTGGCTTACAACAGCAATGGAGAAAGAGATTCGTGGCAGCATGAAATACGCCAATACCGCCATGGAAATCTGGAAGGATCTGCATGAAAGATTTGGAAAAGAAAGCGCCCCAAGAACTTACGAGCTGAAGCAGGCCATTGCCGCTACTCGACAAGAGGGTTCATCCGTTTCATCCTACTACACCAAGCTGCGCGGTTTATGGGATGAAATTGACTCGGTACTCCCGAGCCCTCGATGCGAGTGTGGAAACTGCAAGTGCGAAGTGGGAAAGAAGGTCACGAAATTGAAGGAAAATGAGAGGTTGTATGAGTTCCTAATGGGTCTCGACGCTGACTTCTCGGTGATAAGAACCCAGATCCTCGCTACCAAGCCGACACCCAGCCTCGTGGAGGCGTATCACTTGGTTGCGGAGGATGAACAACAAAGAAACATCTCGACTGGGAAGAAAGTGGCCAGTGGCCCTGATGTCGCCGCATTCCAAGCAACATACTCCACCGACAAGGGTGGCCAGTCGCAAAAGAAAGGGTCGTTGAAATCGGACAAAGCCACAATAGTTGCGAAGGTCGGTCATTGTACTCATTGCGGACGAGACGGTCACGTGCGAGAGGGCTACTTCAAACTCGTGGGGTACCCGGATTGGTGGCCGGGTAAGGGTAAGAAAGAAGCGTTGAGGCCGAGGGCAGCCATGGCAGAAACGACGACTAGCAAAGTTCCGGGTTTAAGCGAAGAACGGTACGAGATGTTCGTGAAGTTGTTCGGTAAGCCAACTGACCAAAAGGGAAGCGACACTCCTCCAAAGGCCAACATGGCAGGTAAATTAAACGAACAGGGCGAGTGGATTCTCGATACAGGAGCAACCGAGTACATGACACATATTCGAGAATTCCTTCCAAATCTCTCCACGAAAAATGGAGAGATGCATGTAACTATCCCGAATGGAGAGGCCATTCCCGTCAACGGAGTTTGTGGCGAACACACATTGAAAGGGGGAATAAAAATAAAAAAATGTCCTTTTCATACCTAATTTTAAATGTAATCTCTTGTCCGTTAGTCGATTAACAAAAGACTTACAGTGTGCTGTCACTTTTTTCCCGGATTTTTTTTGTCATACAGGGCTTGAGGAAGAGGAACTTGATTGGATCGGGTGAGTGCAAAGGGGGGCTTTACCGGATGGGGACCATGCAAGATGATCGAAAGGCAATGGCGGCAGTCACTTCAAGTGAATGGCACAAAAGGCTCGGTCACCTATCAAATGGCAAGCTATCCCGTATTTGTTCCATTAAAGTTTGTACTTCCGATTTGAAAGACTTTTTTTGTGATTCTTGTATTAAGGCCAAAATGACTAGATTACCCTTTCAAGCAAGTTCAATTAAAACGAATGAAAGTTTTGACATGATTCATTGTGACATTTGGGGGGGGGGGTTATAGAACTTTTTCTCTCACAAATGGGAACTACTTCCTCACGATAGTCGACGATTATAGTCGAGCTGTGTGGGTATACATGTTAAAACACAAGCATGAGGCAAGTGATTATTTGATCAGTTTTTACAATTGGGTAACAACTAAGTTTAAAAAGGCAATAAAACGCATTAGATGTGATAATGGTGGGGAGTTTGTTTCAAACCGCATGAAGAAGTTTTATAGTGACCATGGAATCGAACTCGAAACAACGTGCCCACACACCCCACAACAAAATGGGGTGGTAGAAAGGAAGCATAGACACCTCCTTGAGATTGCACGGGCACTTCGTTTCGAGGCGAATTTACCGATTCGTTTCTGGGGGGAATGTGTCTTGACGGCGGCTTACATCATTAACCGATTGCCGTCAAAGGTACTCAACAACAAAACACCCTATGAAATTATTTTTGGGAAAGAGCCACCGTATGAGCATATGCGTGTTTTTGGTTGCCTCACTTATTTTTGGAATACAGAAACTAAATGAGACAAGTTTGCTCCTAGAGGCAAACCGGGGGTGTTTTTGGGTTATCCTTTCAGTACAAAGGGATATAAGGTCTTTGACCTGAAAAAGGGGAGTGTGGTTATTAGCAGGGACGTGAAATTTTTTGAAGCCACTTTTCCTTTCATGACAAAGAATGGTGACATTAGTGACCATGACAATGAGATAATGAGTAGCTTTAATCAAAAGCCCACGGTTGAAACTAGTGGGTTCATGGATCCCTTGACCGAAGCCCATATTCAAACTGATTTAGTTAGTGGTCAGGCCCAAGAAACAGGTGCCGATGGGCCTGAGACTCCACCGCCCAGCCCCATCAAACGATGAAGTTGAGCCAAATGATGACGGCCGAGAGCAACATCCCACTCTTCACAGTTCCATCCAGCGACCCCAACGGTCCAGAACGCAACCAGCTCGGTTACATGATTTTCACGTAAAGTTGCCCCCCTCAATCAACGCCTCACATCCGAATTCCAATCCAGGTTCCTCAACGTTACATCCCTTAGCCAATTATATTTCGTATGATAAATTTTCTAATACTCACAAGGCTTTTCTTGCGGCCATCACGTCACATGATGAGCCAAAGACTTTTTCTCAAGCATCGCAGGACGAAAGGTGGCGTGAAGCCATGCAAAAGGAGATCAAAGCGCTTGAACAAAATGGGATGTGGACCCTTGAGCCGCTACCCACGGGGAAAAGGGCCATTGATTCCAAATGGGTATACAAGGTCAAATACAAACCGAATGGCGAGGTCGAGCGGTATAAAGCCAGACTAGTGGCGAAAGGTTTTACACAAATTGAAGGTGTAGATTATCACGACACTTTCGCACTGGTGGCAAAGCTAGTGACGATGAGAACCTTGCTTACCTTGGTAGTAAAGAAGAACTGGGTTATCCACCAACTCGATGTCAATAACGCCTTTTTACATGGCGATCTTGAAGAAGAGGTGTACATGAAGCTTCCACAAGGGTTTTCGGATGGGTCAGAAACACGGGTTTGTAGACTCCGAAAGTCGTTGTATGGCTTGAAACAAGCCTCACGAAACTGGTTTCACAAGTTCACTAATGCCTTAGTTGAAATGGGTTTCATTCAGTCAAGAGCGGACTATTCTCTGTTCACCTACAAGCGGTAACGTGTTTGTCGCCGCCCTAATTTACGTGGACGATGTGATCATAGTTGGGAACGGCATGCAAATGATACAACACACCAAGTCTCAACTTCATGAAAAGTTCAGCATAAAAGACTTGGGGTCATTAAAGTATTTTCTGGGTATCGAGGTAGCACGAACTAAAGCCGGTCTTGTGTTAAGCCAAAGGAAATACACCCTTGACATCCTAGAAGATAGCGGGATGATGGGTTGTCGACCTAGCGCGTTTCCGATGGAACAAAACCTTAAACTCGATAAGGGTGAAGAAGAAGAGAAAGTTGAGGCAAATGAGTACCGCAGACTAGTCGGGCGCCTTCTTTATTTGCAAGCTACCAAGCCCGATATAACTTATTCAGTCAATGTTTTGAGCCAGTTCGTCGCTGACCCGAGACAAAATCATATGGATGCTGCGATCCGCGTACATCAGTATTTGAAGTCGACGCCGGGCCAAGGGATTTTGTTACCAAAAGAAGGAAGCACAAAGCTCGTATCATATTGTGACTCCGATTGGTTAGGTTGTCCCTTAACGAGGAGGTCTCGAAAAGGTTACTTGTTATTGTTAGGCGGTGCTCCCATTTCATGGAAATCAAAGAAGCAGTCGGTGGTGTCTCGATCGTCGGCTGAAGCAGAATATAGGGCCATGGCCACCATTGTCAGTGAAGTTTTGTGGGTTCGCTCGCTCCTTTCCGAGTTAAATGAAGCTGTTGCCGAGGGAACCATACTATTTTGTAATAATCTGGCTGCCAAACACATCGCAAACAATCCCGTTTTCCATTAGCGAACAAAGCATGTTGAGATGGATTGTTATTTTGTACGGGAACGGGTGGACTCTAAAGAAATATGGCCGGTTCACATCGATAGCAAGCAACAGATTGCCGACCTTCTTACCAAGCCATTGGGGGATCAACATCTTCAGAAATTACTCGTCAAGAAATTACTCGTCAAGCTGGGCATGCAGAACCTACACGCTCCAGCTTGAGGGGGAATATTGGAGTTAGTTATCGAGAACCATGCATATCATTTTTATTTTTATCCTTATTTCTTGTTCTTATCTTCCCGTAGGTGTAGAGGGAAGTTTGTTAGCTTTTATCTTTTCCTTCATGTATTTAAACTTGGTTCTTGATCATGAATAAAAATAACACACAGAAAAGGGTGATTTCCTCTGAATACCAGGTTTTTCAACTTAAAGGCTATGCGTAGAATCCTGATGCACTAGACCTTTCAAGCCCATTTTAAGGGCAACTTGCACGCCTCATTGATTCAAAGGCGAACTGGCTTGTGGCGGAGAGCTTCAAAATAATTAAATCAAGACCCAACCTCTTTAAATCAAGAATACGGTAAATAATGTTTTTTTTTTGTCATCCTTTATTAAGTAATCATTGGTTACACACCACAAGTATTCTTTGGAGCAGCTTGAGTACCTATGCAAACAAAAACATCACAATTGTAATCCCACCCACACAATTCATTACAGAATTAGAAATGTGTAGAAAAAAAAAACTGAACTAAAGTGAGTTATTCACCAACATATTTTATAATATTCTAGAGTTCATGTCAAAAAATACATGTTTTCATATCAAGTATAGACACAGGTCAAGCAAGAAATTATACAACCACCTTGAACTATGTTTTTAAGGCCTTTTGTGTCGAAACCCGAAAAACATACCGAGATGCAGTTACTCGTGTTTCAACTCCATTTCCACTAATTTGCGGCTAGGGCCCAAGCAAGGCCTATGCGCCTGGAGTGCGCCTAGCGCTTGACATCAAGAGAAGAAACCACAAGGCCGGTCACCAAAACTAACTATAATTTCGACATGACTATACTTAGTGGAGCCACGTCCCTCACCACCTCACCCTTTTCCGGCTCCAAACACCAAATCGAAGCTACCAAACCGGTTATTTTATCTAACCAGTTCAGCTAACCTTCTGTTGCTTGGCCATTTCGGATCAGAGCAAGGGATTCATGAATAGGTGTGTTTGATGCATTTGACGCCTCCATTTGGGAATTTCAATATAGGTGTGAGAGATCTTCCTTCGGTTCTAGTCAGTTATCATTGTTGGAATGAGTTCTAGTCATCAGCTCCATGTTTTGGGCGGCCTGTCTGGTTAGTTCATGTAAGAAATGGGTCACAATTATAATAAAAATATATAAATAAATATAAAATTGTAAAGATACTCTCTTTACATATTATTTGGGAAATTGTAGTACCCGTACCGTGTACAAATCCATACAAAATTAAATATGAAATACAACATATTTAAATAATTCGATTCAAATCGTTGTCTTTGACAAGAGCTTGAGAAGCGTCTTCTTGTATAATTTCTGCCACGAGAACTTGAACCGCGTCTCCTTGTGAGATCCTTCTTGGCTGCAAAGATGAACAAACTGATGTTGACGGTTGTGGCTGAGGCACGTGTTCAACACGCTTCCCTTAAAACAGATTTCGCGCCTCTACTAAAGACGACGCGTCTGTCTCCCAGGGTACAACAGCCGAAGCAGTTTGTACTGCCGGAGAAGGCCACGCGCCCGAGGTTACACCGGATAAAAACATAGTGTTAGACCTTTTGGAAATTAAGAATAGAATTGTAGTTGAATCATGTAGAGAAACTTATCTCTATATATTCCCAACATATGGGTCAAGTATTTCTTCTTCAAGAACTCTTCATGCATAACTTTATGTCTTCTACTTGTATTCTTCCTCTTGTAGTTTTATATATCAACTTCTCAAGTTAGGCACATAGCCTACTTTTAATACAAAATACATGGGTAGAGATAACTCTCACTTAATTAGAGACATAAACTCTAATAAAAACTAATAAGTTGACATAAAATAAAAACTCTACTTAAGAGTTTATGTTACATATGAAGAGTCTACTACTTAATTAGAGATTTATTAGAGACATAAACTCTAATAAATACTAATAAATTGACATAAATCTCTACTTAAGAGTTTATGTTTCATATGAATAATCTAGTAAATAATTATAATTTTATTAAATTATAATCTCACTAAATTAATATCCATTCATAATATCTAAATTTCCAACAATCCCCCACATGAATGGAGATTGATCAAAACACATAAAGTTTCCAATGGAACCTCGACAGTTGAGTATTGCCGGATAAGTAGGTGTCCCTTTGAACTTTCCGTTGTGAAGCATACTTAGCCTCCTAGCGGTTTGTAGACACGATGTCCTTGAACAAACCCCCATTTGTGTAGGCGACAATACACTTCACACAATACTCTCCTTAGCCGGGTCATCCCCTCATAGTCGTGTCCAATAATGGTCGTGGAACACTTTCCTGGTTCTGCGAGAGCTCTAGGAATTGTGCCCCCAATTCCATTCGAAGCGACCCCACTTCTCTCTAACATAGGTGATTCTCCTTAAATCATTAAAAGCAGCGTCGTTATCATGATTACGCAAAATCATTTACCACATAATATGCTTAGCCTCACAATTTGTCACTAAAGTTTATAGGAATGAACTAGGACGTATTTAAACACCCTTTTATCGTTTAGGGAGTATATATAACAATATATACTAGCTTATGCATATCAGCTATGCCCCCATAGTGACCACCCTTAGGTATATGAATTCGTTGTCCTATTGAACTTAGATCTTGGGATCTCCAGTCAGCTAAGTTAGGTTTCCTTCACACACCCTTTTTCCATGGGCTTTAGTCTCATTCCACAACTTGATCTCTAATAAACTCTCAGGTTGTTGGATCCATAACATTATATTTGTCTTTGACAAGTCACTGAAGATAACTTTGCAATTGAGATCAATTGTCATGACGTGTTCGTAACTCGAAAGTTAACATTGCCTATTGTCAACTTCTAAGACTATAACCTCAGTGGCCACCTGAATCTGGTTATAATATTTGTCTTAGAATGATACATTTATTATATAAGGCAAACACATCTCCATTATGCAGTACGACATTTGTGTCCTCCACTTAGTCGTCTGTTTGCAATGATAGATTGGATTACAAAATACTTATTGCCAAAATTTTATGGTACAAATGCAAGACACCCCCACATTTAAGTGTTATTGGATAACATCTAGATGGGTTAATGAGAACCATTTCTATATACCCATATAGGGTTGTTTCTTAAATGGATCTTCCCCCACATTTCTTGCCATTTGATTCAACTCATATTGCATTAGCTTACATAAGCTTCCGAGCTAAGCAAAGCAACACATGCCATTGGCATAAGTTTGTCACCAACTTAGAATAATTCTAATTTAACATCTAGAATAAGCTTAGACAATGAGTTCTCCTCATTAGCTTTTCGAACAAACTCTTAAAATGTTACATGCCTTTTTCTTATAATGAATGAAAATTCTCCCTCAACTTTGTCTATACACAAATTCTTTTTGTGTTCATACACATTTGAATGTTTAGAGTTAATTAGTCTCCGTCAAGACCCACAATTAACCAAGTACTAGTCTAGCATGCTTTAGACTACAATACTTTAGCATGTGAACAGAAGATGCATCATTCTGATTCTTCACAGCCCTAAGGATATCATAATATCACTTTGCAACATTCATCCCTTGTTAAGACAAAATAGTGAGACTTATTCATAATCCTAAAACAACAATATTTAGGAAGGTCTCACAAATTATTGTATATAGCACATAGCTAAATTTTATCATTCATTTAAGGAACATAACTTGTTTACCTTTGATCTCCAACAATCTACCATTGACTCATAAGTACTTAAACATAAGTCTTAATCCAAATCACTTGGTGAACACATTCATCACCAACAAGATGAATGTTTCTTGTCTACAATCACTATTATGTGTGAGATAGAGTTAACTAGATCGACACTCAACAACATGGCATTCATAATTTTGCCATAAGTGATTTGCACACATCTATTGTTATTCATTAGGAGATATGTATATTTAGGATGCTCTCCCAAATGAATGTAAAATCTCCATATAGATCTAACAATAATCAAGTGGTAGACGCATCTACTTATAAATCTCGCAAGATTTATTAAAGGTATACATTAACATATAGTACTTTTACTTTCATATGTTAGAATTCACACTTGTGAATTTTTTTTTTTCAATGACTTCTAATGAAGTATGTCACATGAATGTCGTTAGTGTATTTCATCTCAATACACTCACTACGTTCTTTCATTACTCATTCATGATTTGGTTATACATTTGATGTTTCATCTTTGACTTTTAGTCAATGTAACAACTCTCAAGTTGTTTATGTCCACGTATTTTCATGTACTATCCGTTTAAAACCATATTCTTTTAAACAATGTATAACCGACGTTATAATTATTTTCCACAAAAATAATTTATACGTCACAACCATTAGTGATTTATTTCTTTGTAAAACATTGCATGTGTTATCCGAAGATATTGAACACAAAACAATAAAATACATTGGAAACTAAATCATAAATGTCAATCACTTTTGAAATTTAAGCGGAAGCATAGACAATATGTAGACATCAAATAGCAAAGTGCTTTTATCTTCAACACTTTATAATTTGACTGAAATCTTCTCAACAATATCGTCCCATGGCATGTCTTGAGGTACTCCCTCAATAAGACTCCATGCACTTGTAAGTACAAGTTCCCCATTTCATCTTGAAACTTTAAACTTGGACAATTATGCTTAAAACAACACCAAGTTGTTACAAATACTACATTTAAGCAGTAAACTTGAATAATTAAATTTGTTCACAACAATATCAACTTGTTTTTCACCAAATAACATTTTCTAACAAGCATGTTAGATAAAAAAATGTTATAATAAGCACATTATAGAATCGAACGTTTACATAAAACGTTTTCCAAAGATATAGTTTATAAAATAAACAATTTCTCATCATTTTTAATGCACATATAGGTAATTAAATGTTTACATAAAACATTTATGTTCATTATGAACAATTTCTAACCTTGTATTCGTGATACACATTTTCTAACACATGTGTTAGAAATTTAGGTCATTTTATATATATAAAACATGACCAAATTAAGGCATTACATGTCATCATTAAAACTCATCAAATGTCATCAATAAAACTCTACTCAAGAGTTTCACATATGAAGAGTTAAGAGTCTTAATAATTATAGACTTAAACTCTAATAAAACTCATCAAATGTCATCATTAAAACTCTACTCAAGAGTTTCACCTTAAGAAGAGTTAAGAGTCTCAATAATTATATATTTAAACTCTAATAAAACCCATCAATGCCATCATTAAAACTCTACTCAAGAGTTTCACCATATGAAGAGTTTAATTAGTAATTAAAATTTCACTCAAATGAATTTAGAAATCACAAATTAAGATTGGTGATAAATCCCACACAACTACACCATCACTTTATGGTGATTTGAATCTTGAAGCCAATCAAACATCAACTTCAATGTATAACCTTTTGTTTCTAAACCATACAAAGAATAAAATAAGCGTTTATATTCATTAAAATCAATGCTACAACAAATTACTTATATCAAATGATTACATAAAACATTTCAAAGCATTTGTATTTAACCATTTTTAACAATCATGTTAAAATGAAAGAAATTCTAACGCGCACGTTAGAAATATTAACATTTCCACAAAATGTTAATTCGACCTGCTATAAACACATATATGGTTTAAATAAATAAGCCATTTCCAACACACACGTTAGAAAATAAACAATTAAAAAATTGTCCAAACTAACACTTTCCATGAATGTTTCTAACACACATGTTAGAATATAAATGATTACAAAAATCATTTTCAAATTTAACAGTTTTATAAACAGTTTCTAACATTTTTGTTGGAAGTAAAAAATTACAAAAATTGTTATAAAGCTTATCAATAAATAAATTATAACAAGCTCGTTAGAAATAAACGATTACAAAAACCGTCATAAAACGATTACAAAAACCGTCATAAAACTTATTAGTTTGTATAAATAACCCAATTCTAACACGCTCGTGTAGAAATAAATGATTACAAAAATCATTATAAGGCTTATTAGTTTATATAAAATAAACTTATTTTAAACACTCATTTTTTAAACCATATTATATAAATAATATGATCATTTCTAACAAGCATGTTAGAACATTAAACGTTTACAAAAAACGTATTGCTTATAAAAATAAAGCCGGTCTAACGCACACGTTAGAGAAATTAACGTTAACAAAAAACGTATGGTTTACACTATTAAACCCATCTAACACAAAGTTAGAAAAATTAACGATTTCCAAAATCGTTTCAAAACCAAACGTTTGAACCAAAACTGTTCGTTTTGTACCACGGTATAGGATTTAAGATTGTATCTCAATCTCAATAAATCCAAACACAACAAGTTGTACTACTAACATATTTCCCAAAAAAAAAATTATAAGATCATAATCTCTAAAAACTATTTTTTTTTATTATAAATTTTTTCGTGAACCCAAAATCCTTATAAATAAGGTTTTAAGATTGTAGCCACAATCTCACGAAATCTGTTTTAAGTTTGTAAGAAATGGGTCACAATTATAATAAAAATATATAAATAAATATAAAATTGTAAAGATACTCTCTTTACATATTATTTGGGAAATTGTAGTACCCGTACCGTGTACAAATCCATACAAAATTAAATATGAAATACAACATATTTAAATAATTCGATTCAAATCGTTGTCTTTGACAAGAGCTTGAGAAGCGTCTTCTTGTATAATTTCTGCCACGAGAACTTGAACCGCGTCTCCTTGTGAGATCCTTCTTGGCTGCAAAGATGAACAAACTGATGTTGACGGTTGTGGCTGAGGCACGTGTTCAACACGCTTCCCTTAAAACAGATTTCGCGCCTCTACTAAAGACGACGCGTCTGTCTCCCAGGGTACAACAGCCGAAGCAGTTTGTACTGCCGGAGAAGGCCACGCGCCCGAGGTTACACCGGATAAAAACATAGTGTTAGACCTTTTGGAAATTAAGAATAGAATTGTAGTTGAATCATGTAGAGAAACTTATCTCTATATATTCCCAACATATGGGTCAAGTATTTCTTCTTCAAGAACTCTTCATGCATAACTTTATGTCTTCTACTTGTATTCTTCCTCTTGTAGTTTTATATATCAACTTCTCAAGTTAGGCACATAGCCTACTTTTAATACAAAATACATGGGTAGAGATAACTCTCACTTAATTAGAGACATAAACTCTAATAAAAACTAATAAGTTGACATAAAATAAAAACTCTACTTAAGAGTTTATGTTACATATGAAGAGTCTACTACTTAATTAGAGATTTATTAGAGACATAAACTCTAATAAATACTAATAAATTGACATAAATCTCTACTTAAGAGTTTATGTTTCATATGAATAATCTAGTAAATAATTATAATTTTATTAAATTATAATCTCACTAAATTAATATCCATTCATAATATCTAAATTTCCAACAGTTCAGTTATCATTGTTGGAAGCCCTTGCGGTTGTTCGGTTGCGTACTCCCCGTCCGCCGATCTCAGCGAACATTAAGGTGGCATGTCTTACACTCAGCGAACAAAGTGTTGAAGCAGAGAAAGCCAGCTAATTTAGGAAATCTAAAGATAATCTTTCCTAGAAACAACTTCTACAACGATAGACAGCAGTCGTCAGGTTTGTTTGGCATCTATGCCCCCTGCCCTCCAAACAATACGAGAGCCTTTTAGCTCGTACTACTCACACTCCTAGATCATCACGACACCTCCACCATAATGAGAGTTGAGAGCAGCTCCGAAAGAAAGGCGATGCCTACTTAAATAAGTAATAAGCCTTTAACAACGTTAACAACACTACAAAAAAAGTAAACTACCTGCCTGTTATTTTCTTATTTTTGTTTTAACTGGTTATTACTTTTAACTTGTTCGGTTATTCATTTTAATCAATTTGGTTAATAACCGTTTATTTTTGGGTAATTAACTGCTTATTTAAAAAAAATGGTTTTTTTCCTGGTTAACCGGTACATTGGTTAAAAACCGGTTATTTCTAAAAAAAATCCCTAACCGGTTACTCCTCGATCGGTTATTAACCGGATATGGTTTCAGTTAATAACCAGTTATGGTTATTTAACCGATTATTTTGTGCACCTCTAGTTGCAACGTACTCATTTCCGGATTTTTATTTCATATTTTATTTTATTTTTATTTTAGCCATGACTTCATATTATTTGTAGATTATAATGCACATAAGCAACAACTGGAAAAACAACATTATCCAAGAAACCAAGCTATACATTGAGTTGCTATCACACACAAATTACAACCAACACATAATAAAAACACGCTGCGACTCGTCTATTTTATTCAACCATAAACCGTTAACTCCGAATCACGAGCTCAGGACCGTAATATCCATCATTCGCGGCACGTTTTCAACGATGCTTGGTTCTAAGTTCGCCGAACTAATCGAACCCGGGTTCTTCTTGTATGCAGCATTATGGACCCCGAGTGCAGCCCTTCCCGACGGGTCAAGATTGTTTGACCAGGAAGCGTCCCACTCGATTGCTTTTGCAGTGCTGCAAGCCACACTTGCTCCACCCGGGACAGTCAACTTAGCCGAATTCTGCAAAAAGGAAAATGGATAAGACATTTAAAAACTCGAGTTACTCGATTCATCGCACAATAGTGCCCGAAACTTGTCTGAGGGAAAAACCGCTCGAATATATTCGGTAATAGTAAGCTTCTTTCGTGACAGGTGTGTGGTGAGGGAAAATACGCTCGGCATTAAGCATCATTTTGTTGGTTACCTGCACATATCAATAGTCTTGTTTCATTAACTGAAAAACAAAATGATCCAGAAAAGGGGGTGTGGGGGGGGGGGGGGGGGGGTATGTGTGTATATTGATGTACATGTTGTTCGGCATGAGATTTGAGTCCATCAATCCAGCTATATCCGACTCCATCGCTAAACTGTTCTTTCTGTCTATACAAAATATGCTGCACCGCGTATACAAACCCGTTAAACAAGCAAACAGGGCCGTCCCCGAGAATGATAAAATACTTTTGGGCCCTGTGCGAAACAAAAAAAATAGGCCCCTCCCTATAATATAAACTCACCAATCATATATCAAAAATCCCCAATACGACTACATTTTTTATAAAATAAACAAAACAAAAGTAGCATAGCAAAAAGAATTGAATATATGTAAACACCCAAATTAGTTTGGCAACACGAACCTTTTCATATAAATAAAAAAAATAGAACTAGATACTAAGTTTTTTAAGTTTATATTGTAAATGGTTAAATGAGAAATGAAAAACCTACAAGAAAACATGTAAAGTTTGTTACGTAAATGATTAAATGAGAAGAAAAAATGAACTTGCAAATTTGTGGAGGCCCAAATTTAGATGTGAAAAATCAAAATTAAAACTAAAAAATAAGCTTCGAAAGTTGCAATGGGGTGAGCATAAATCAAAATTCAAACTAAAAAAAAAGCTTGCAAAGTTGCAATTGGTGTGAGCACATGAGACTTTTTCCCCCTAAATAAGAAATGAAAAAACCAAAAATGAAAAAGCCAACAGGGGAATCGAACCCGGAACATCAGCTTTGACATTAATTGCTGAACCCACTAAGCCAAATGAATTATATGTATAAATCTTCCTACAGCAAGTTTATATATAGAATATATATCAACTTCTAAACGATTTTGGGCCCCTAAATGTTTTGGGCCCTGTGTGATAGCACCTCCTGCACAGGCCCAAAACCGGCCCTGCAAGCAAAACTTTGAACAAAACCGAGTGAATTTTAAGAACAAATAAGTGTTTTCGGTACCTTAGGCAGATACGGTTTTTCTTCATCATCAAAAGCCCGTCTAAGGATCCATTTCTCGATCCGTTTTTGATCCATATTGATCTGCATATAACCTCATCAAGCTAGATACTTTGAATCCAAATCATAACCAAGTTCTTAATAATCTTACCATTTTCGCTTCAGGGTCGATGCTCATGGCCACATTGATGAACTCTTTATCCAAAAAGGGGACTCGGACTTCCAAACCCCAAGCGGATGCCAGACTTATTGGCTCGCAAGCAATCGTATTGATGAAGGGCTTTGATCTTTCGACAGGTTTCTTGATGGAACTCTTCCTTGTTGGGTGCCTTGTGAAAGAGGCTGATCACCCGAAGCCGGATCAATAACTGCAAGACGTTGATGCGATAAATAATTATCACCGTGCTGATATAACCCACTCCAATCCGGCCCACGGTGCTTCAATCTGAAATCAACATTATTAAAAAAAAAAAAAAAAAAAAAAAACTTCAACGATTAATACCGTTATTTGCTGTTTTTTTTAAGAGTTTAAGTGAATAAATTGATGATAAAAATGGGTGCATGTAACGTGCCTGCGAGAAAGCTCGAGGACACGAACCCTTTTGGCTTGAGAATCATCGGAGCAACCCAACAAAGCTAGAATTCCACACATGGTACAACTAGCAATGCACAGGTTACAAGCTTTTATGAAGAAGATGATTATTAACGGAAATGGATGAAATGTGGATATTGAATATGTGTTGGTAATAACCGGTTTATACGCCGCGTATTTCTTAAATAAGTATATTTTACCTTTATATAATTGGATTAAATGAAATATACAATTTCACCATTATTTCTTTTATTTTTTTCCTTTTTTATTATAGAGTTTTCCATTCCACATCCACTTTATTTATTTATCATTTAATTTAAATCTTTTTTTTAATTATTCACAATTTAAAGTTATTAATTCCACATCCACAGATCCACTCCATATCAAGATTTGAATTTTGATATTTTCTCACCCAGCGAAGCGATAGCCGGAATGGCACCACAATGTCTGTAACATTACAAAATTCGTTCAAATTATACAGTCAAGAATCATAAGTGTAGTGAATGAGTTCTTATTGAATTAAAAAAAAAAAAAACATTTTTATTCTATTTTTATAACAACTTAAGGAACACTTCTCTTATCGATAAATTGATAAGCGATAGAAAGATATCACCATACGATGATGTTTAGTTGTTCAAATGGATTAATTTAAGAATTCATCTTATATCCACTTCTTGATTCTCGATCAATAGTTAATTTCTTCAGTACTATCAACTTTTCTTAGAGAACGATAGACATATATATACATTTACAATTTCTCACTATTTGATATAATAAATCCAATATACATGAACAACAAAAGATCTACAATAATTTTTCTATATACAATTTTATTTGATATAATAAATCTAAATCTTCTTAGTATCTCCAATAATCTCATGTTTTAACTGCTAGACAAATTAATCTCAAAAGACAGCAAGACACCATGACCTACACAAAGTATTGGACTATATTTTTATTAGAGTGTATCAACACAATTATTCAAAAAAGGTTCTATCAATCTATAGTAAAAGTTCATTCTCAATTTGCATTAACCGGTTCACCCTTTAGGGGTAGTGATGGCAATGTGTTAGGTGACGATGATCTCATTTTTATACCCGCTTAGAAAACTATGTCTCATGGCCGATCCCATACTATCGGGCACCTGTTACTTCATATCCACCAAGTTCCCAGGTATGTGGTTGGTATACCTGTTTATAGGGTTGTAAGCGAAACGAACGTTCAGCGAACAGTTCGTGAACCGTTAGGCGGGAAGTTTGTTTATGTTGGTTCATTTAATAAACGAACGAACATGAATTAGTGTATAGGCATAATGCCTATTGGAGATGGATATGATCGGGTGCTTCCGCCGCTGACACGATAATACTCCAGTGGTCCGTCAGTGATCCTAATTTACCGTTAAAAAATGGATATGCCGAAAAGGTATAATGGTGTAACTCAAGGAAAAGATAAGAACTTCAACAAGCCCGGTGGATTGCGAGAAATGGACGCTGCATCTTTACTTTTTTTCTTTTGTATCCTTTCTAGTGAAATTTGTGCCTTTCTGTTTGTCATGTAAATTTACAAAGTACTAGATGATAAATTTACGTACTACACAGAGTTGTATACTAAAAATGATACAACAAAAATTATTTTGTAATAAATGCAATTTGCATTCGTGAGTTAATAGGGCGATGTCAACTTGAGTCCCCTAAACGAGATTTTTGACGTATTAGTCTGCATCTTTGAAAAAGAGTTACAACTTGAGTTCCTGTCACTAACTCAGTTAACCAAACTATCAGAATGTTATTTTATCCTTTTCTTTAAGTCCCTATAGTTTAAAACTCATTATCCACTTGAGTCTTTGATCGAATATTAATTGTATTTAATATAAGTATTTTGTTAATGGTTTTATAAAGTCTATTAATTGTATTTAAACGAGTTGACGATAACCCGCGCGTTGCGGCGGGACAACTGAGTCGACGATAGTGCCAACTAAGTTGATGACAACACTACTGATGTAACCCGGTCAATGCTTCCTTTCTGCCACTCTCTCTATCCCTCTCACCACATTGACACATTGTTAATGATGAGCATTGCTTTCTCTCTCTCTCTCTCTCTCTATTTCTATCTTTTTCAAGGAAAGAGGGTTGTACGTTTCTCAATCATTGTACTCCAGGCAAGATGAGCGCATACAACCCATAAATGGTGATTGAAAATTTTAAAACACTAACGCAACTTTCATCGGCCTAGAGTCGTTGTGGCATCTTAAACCGTGAAAAAGTTTAGCGTTTTGCGAAAGAAAAAAAAAGTTGTAAATAAAAGAAAGAGAAAAAAAAATGCTTTGTTAAATAAAAAATAACATATTTCGTAATATAAACACCAAAATGCTACCGGTATAATTCTACGTCGTTTGGATTTGGAACCATCTGAACCGGATGCAATCGATTCGTCGGATCTGAGTATCCGGATCATTTTGTCGTCGTATATGGTCATCACCTGGACCATTGGAGACCGTGGCAATCGCCGCTTCCGGAGCAAGGCAGCGGTCTGTCGCTGATGCCACCGCTAGATCCTACCACTGTTTTTTTCTCTGGATAGAAGGAAAAAAAGGCACCATTCAAAGTATGTTGCGAACGAAGGATGTTATCGGTTGGCATTTGATTGATTGGTGGCTGTTGGGGCTATATATGGTGTGCAGCAAATGCGGCGGTTTTGTTATTAACGGTATGGCGATGGTATTTGAAATGGAACATAGTGTCGATTCCATTACTGCGTTTTCTTGTCGGTTCCGTATCTGTGTCGGTCTGTTGGTAACTGTATTTCATTTTTTCAATGGCCGCGTCTGTTTATTGACGGAAGTGATGGTATCGGCGTTGACCATTTGCACAAATCGTTGCGACTCTTGTGGGAATCAAGTACCGCTTAGGAAATTCTACCGGTTGTAAGGCCGTGGGGTATGGGGCTTGGGTTGGGGTAAAACGCCCAAGCCATCAACCCCGGTGGGCTTGGGTTGGGGCGTGGCCCCTTGGGGCTTGGCTTTCAAGCCGGGCGTGGGGCGGTATGGCCATGCTACATGGCTGAATCTCATTGGCTCACCCGCAAGGTCAGGCGGGTTTTTTATATTTTGAAATTTAAAATTCAAACGGTCCCCCCATCCCCCCATCTTCTGTAACCGCCACCTGGGTCCCCCTCTATATATTTTAGAAATTATGTAATTTTTAGGATTATGTAATTTTTAAAATTTTAATGAAGTTGTAGGTTTTTTTTATAAATGTTGTGTGATTTTTTATAAATTTTTTGTATTTTTTTTAAACTTATCTGCCACGCGGTGCACCCAACCCAAGCCCAACCCAAGCCCAACCCATGCCCCGCGGACACGTAACTAGGCAGTGGGGGGGCTCCCTTTACACGTGTCACCAAATGCCCAACCCAAGCCCCACCATACCCCACGGTCTAATATGTATGACAATTCACAAAGGAAAATGTGTGCGCCGATTTGCAATTTGCCATGTCTGCCGGTTCCGAGTATTCCGTCGCCCAAATTCCTTCAAATATTAAAGAGTGTAACAAATAGTATGATTATTAATATGGTATACGTGAAAATATGTGGCAGATTATAGTTTATTAATTAATAGGGTATATATGTAGATTATTTAGAGTAGAAAATGGAGGAAAGGTTAATTTCAAAAGGTGGGATCATGGAAACATTATTGTAAAAATATTCTTTTTTATGTTGTCAACCTTGCAAACGGTGGGATACATCAAACGATGTGGTTTTAATGCCACACATTTAACAACGGGATAGTGTAAACGGTGCATGGTGGGATGATGCAATCGGTGCCTTGTGATGAAGTGATGCGATGATTGTTTAAACGCACCCTAAGTTACTAATTGTATAAGAGTATAATATAATTGCATATTTTGCAAATATTAACATAAGATTAAACTCTAATGTTGCCCATGCTCCTTCTGGCTACATGAGTAGATCAAAATGTCAACAATAAATACGATCACAAATTTGTTCAAATATGGTTTACATACCCGATTCATGAGATCCATAAAAACGGTTAGTGCATTGGTTAATAGGTATTATATGGATAAAGCAAAATGCAGGGTCAGCCCATAGCAAGTGTCAGTGACCAACCGAGGTGACCCCACACTTCTATCCACATCTTGCTTTTGTATTGGTGAGATTGTACCCACAGATTTCGATTCAACCATGCCAGGTGGATGAAACGGTGGGTCCGGGATAACAACTTCCATTTCCTATTCAATATAATAATGTTTAGTTTAGTGAACATTTTTAGGATATGATTTATATAACACAAAGTGATTAATTACCTTTATGGTTGCGGGACGATTGTTAGAAACACTTGTCTTTGTTTGACACGTCAGCACTGGAAAACGCTCCACCTTTTTAAGAGATCGTGGAGTCTCGGTCAAATTAGCAGCATAAACGACAGAAGTTGCAGGGGCCGGAACTAAATATTGTTCAAGATCAAGGTCCAAACTGGTTGAAGAGCCATTCTGAATATAAATTTCAAGAAATGAGAAAGAGAACTTATTGAACTTCCACTTTCATGGTAAGATGGGCGAGTAGGGGGGCTATGTTCATGTTCGTTAAGGAAATGCAGATGTTTGTGAACAGTTCGCAAACATATGATGAACAAAAGTTTATGTTTGTGTTCGTTTGTTAAGGAATTTCAGTTGTTCACGAACAGTTCGTGAACACAAATGAGTGTAAACAAACACAGGCGAACAATAAATTTGAAAATAAAAAAAACACCCTTAACCTCAAACATTGGACACAACAAAAGTTAAAAGTTAATAAACATTAAAACTTTTAAAAAATAAACATAAACAAACGAACACGAACGAACGTAAACGATCATATTGTCGAACGTTCATGAACGCATTCGAACGAACGAGATCTTTGTTTGTGTTCATTCATTTAATTAATCGAACAAAATTAACTAAACGAACGAACTTCCCGCCAAAGTCCGAACGATTCACGAGCTGTTCGCTGAACGTTCGGTTCGTTTACAGCCCTATGAGTGAGAGTTGGGTAACAGGTAAAACAGGTTATGGTTGTTGACAATCGACATGGGTCAAAACTTGAAACGGGTCAGTTGGGTTTGGGTTGACCAGAAAACAGTTTTTTTGTCCCTTTTTATATAATTAAAAAAAATAATAATTTGTTAGTCATGGTTACAAAAAAATATATAATTATTTGACCTTGTTTCAACCAAAAAACAACACATTTTCGAGTAAACGGGTCAAAATAACCACCTCGGTACCCTCAGGCAATGAATTTATGCTGACGCCAGGAATCCCACGAACGGTGGAGGGTTCAAGATTTTCTTGATAAGCTCTCCAACTAGCGGCAAGATCAAACGGTGAAACCCTATTGGCCTTAATGAACACTTGATATTCAAGAATCTCATCTGTATTAAACGTGAAAACCGCCAATCGCGCAACGCCTTGCAAGGTACCACCCATGAACTGCCGGTTCGGGCCTTACTCCTCTATGCACGGCACATTGTTGTATTTCGGCTTCAATAAGAATTTGAAGTCCAAAGTTTCTAAAAAAACAGACAAGATGGTTAATGGTGTAGCTGCTATAAGTCATCTGCTTTGACTTTTAAAGTCAAACCTCTTATTTTTCAGCTTAAAAGAAACAAAAAAGTACCATGATTAGGAAGGACAACAAAACTTAATTCCCACATTGAGGTTGACTCGCATTCCATTGGAAGCTAATTCAAAAAAACTATCGACGTTAAAAATATGAACATTGGTATTGAAAAAGATTACAAATAGGTTTGAATGAAAGCTAGAACAAGTAGATTATAAAAACAATAAAAGTGTACATTGAGGACTGTAAATAGGTTACCAAGAAACTAGATACAGGAAACTTATCAAAATTAGAAACATGGATATTGAGAAAAAAAAAACTATAAATTGGTTACAACAGATGCTAAATACTATAAAATTATCATAATTAGGAACAAGGGTATTAAAAAAAGATTACAGATAAGTTTCAATGAAAATCATCAAAACTATAAGCATATGTATTAAAACAGATTATACAATAGGGTTGTTTTATTGGAACATAAACACCATTGAAGCTAAATACAATCAAGAAAGATTAGCAAAAACCACTAGACATTCATCAAACAAAACCTTCTTGAGAACAATGATGACCCATGACGATGTCAGAAGTTTCACACCAGGGCCATTGTGCTAACCGACTCAAGTCAACTACTTAAACCACCTGTCTCCAGTAATCGACTCTTACACTGTGTTCCCGAGTTTACTAAAAGAAAGAAAAGAAAAGAAAGTTTAAGAGAGAAAAATATACAAATTTATTTCACGTTCCAGAGTTTGAAGTAAATGAAAAGAAAGGAAAAGAAAATAAACATTTTGAGAAAAAGAAAAGAAAGTGAGAATTTTACTATTATACCCTTTTAAGTAAACTTAAAATAAAAATAACCATGACAACTGATGGAGATTTCTTTAAAACATTTCGTTCTTCTTCAAATCCATCTACATGTCTCAGCAGCGTAAACAACTAAAATCACGAATTTATAAGTTACTCATGCATATAGTTATATACCAGCAAGCATCAAGGAGACTGCATTACTTCACAAATAGATGGAACAAGAAGTTTACTAGAAAGGTGCAGGTGCTTGCTTGCAATATGGGCCTATGACATAATTTGGGCACTTGCGGAGTCCATTGAGAGAGTTGGAGTCCCACAAAATGGCACGTTAGATTTTGAAATCCAAGTTTAAAGGCATGGGTGGTGAGTTTAGGCTTACTGAAAGAAATCTGATCTCTAATGGATATGAGATTGTGAATGCGGTCGAAAGGAAAGTGGGATATAGGACATTGTCGACTCTGTACATTTAACGATGATGCTCTACGTTCTGGTATTGGTATGGAAGATGTTAACTGGCCTGGAGGGTCTACTGCTGTTCCAACGAGTCATGGTAAAAAGTTAACAACTGGGGTCCGGATTGGACTAACATTTACCTACGGTTTATGATGATAAGAATAATGTCACAAACGCCACTGGGTTTTGTGTTGATGTTTTCAATGCTTCTTGCCTTCAAGCGTTACCATATGAAGTGCCTTATGTGCGCATGGAAGTTACGACAAACTTATAGAAAAGGTCTACAATAAGGTACTACATGAGTTAAGTATAACTAGTTAAAATATATGCATGAGTATAACTAGCAGCTAAATATTATCATGTTGATAATTACTGAATCAGGATCTTACGACGCGACCCGTTTCGAACCGTTTCGACCCGTACCGTTTCAAATCGAACCGCTTCGACCCGTGCCGTTTCGACCCGTACAGTTTCAACCGCTAGACCCTGTATCGTTTATCACAGTCGCCTTCCTGAAAACAGTGTGCTATTAAGGTTACAATATGCCAAAACATTGTTCTAGATAAAATCTCAATAACTATAAACGGTCTAGAATGAAACAAATACGGTTAGAGAGCGATTTAGGTCTATTTCGGAAGACTTTGACCCATTTGACAAGTTCCATTTTCAGTCAAATCCTTTAGCTTAACCCATTTGACCCGTTACACACTTGCACATGAAACATAACCAAATTGACCCATTTGATGTATAATATAATGAAAAACAAATTGATAAGTGAGATGAGCCATACCTAGCTTAACAGTCGTTTGGTCATGATATATAATAAAGTCAAGAACTAGTTGCCAAGCTAAGCCCGGGAACAACAGTAGCTGAAAGGGACTCCACTTGAGTAGAGGCGCCATTAAATGGCTATAACTCCATAAACTCTTGCTTCAATGCCCAAATCACAAGCAGAAAGTGTTTCAAATCGAACCGTTTCGACCCAAACCGTTTGGAATCGAATTGACCCGTTTAGATTTTTAGTGTTGCTGCAAATAATAGCACATCCTGCAACTATGTTTAATTACAGAAATAGCCTAATTATCTGCCCCTTGCAAATTAGCACTTGGATCAGGCCTCATTCATACATACATACATACATACAGTTCTCAAACGGCAAATTCAGGCCTATACTTCAAAAGTTTTGGCTATAAACAATCAAAGCAATCTAATTTAATCAAACGTAAACAATTCAAGAAGCCAAAACCCAAATTGGACACATTAATTTAATCAAAATTTTAGATAGAAAGACCACGCAAAGGAGAGGGCCGCTCAAAATTGGAACATGATGTTACCTGGAAGATGAACTGCTGATTGCTGAGGAGAGCAGGTGATCGAACAGTTTTGCAATTGAGGGATAGATGATGGAAGGTGGGTTGATGATTGGCGGGATGTGGGAGATATACCCGCCACAGTTCTTACGAGGGTAAAATTGGAAGAGAATTAGGAACGTGATGTTTATCTCTTCTTTTCTCTGAGAATCATTCCGATTTACATATAAGGATTAAAAAACCTCCTCATTCTCTTCTCTTCTTCCCCTTTCTCACCATATAAAAAACTCTGGAACATCATTACTATCCTCTTTCTTTCAAATTCCTTTCTCTTCTCTAGTTAAGTGAGACTCTGGAACACAGTGTACCATCATTGGGATGGAATCAATCTTTAGAATGGAAATGAAAAGAATGGTCTTGGAAAGTTTATTAATCAAGATATCCCAAGGTTTATTTAACATTATTATTATTATGTAATTTAGGAAAGTCAAAGTCGTAAAAGTCAACCGGTATGTTTGTGTCGGTTAGTTATTTAACCGTCAAAAACTTGGGTATAAATACCCTCATACGTACCAAATTATGTGTGTGAATATATAGTGTGTATATTTCTGTATTCACCATGCTCTTCATGGGTCGGCATAATCAAGTGCAGAACCCATATCTGTTCTATCCGAACCACATTGATTGATCGATATGATCATGGGCAACGAATGGGAATGGACCTCAACCTTGGTTTTGAAAAGCACGAGGCGCACAAAAGCGACGAGGTCTAAAATCGAAGCGCAAAAGCTGCGGGCTTTTCGTACGCGAGGCGCAAGATGATTATATAACTTTTTTTTATATATTCTATAGGTTTCTAGGGTCATTTACCCAATATTTAGACACAAATAAGCTTTATATATGTTTTAATATTGAATTTACATACAGGTACAACCTGAAAAGCATAATGTACCACAATCTGCTGCACGAAAATAGGGCATATACATGAGGCGCGCGCCTCAGGATGGATTTTTCACCAAAAAAAGTGCGCCTCAGCTGCGCTTTATGTACATCCTGCGCCTCATGTTGCATTAGGCGCTGAGGTTTCAGTGCGTCCTAGGCGCGCTTTTTAAAACCAAGACATCGACAAATTTAATTCAATCGTATTGTTTGTTGTGGACAAGAAATCAACCTCAGAAATGCTGAAATGGTCTGGGAAACGCTTCTCAGGTTTGGTTGTGCCATACAATGGAATGGAAATGGATGTTAATTACCTAACTATTAAATATAATATACCTATCTTATTGTTTAAATGTTTATACCTGCGCTCAACACCTAATTTTGTTGTTGAGTATGTGCGAAGGTTTTTAATTTAAAAAATCTAACAAGACGGTGGCAAATTACATCCTAGAATTGTCTTCTATGAGTTTTATCTTTCGTAAAAGATACAATATGGGTCACGACGTCACATACAGCTAGGCTTATATGGAGAGAGGAGAAATGTAGTCATGACTGCGAGTCTTATTACTTGATAGTGGTCTCCCTCAATTTCACTCACATGAATATCCATAAAAGAAAATGTGTTTTGAGCATCTTACATTCTTACCACAATCAAAATTCACCTTTGTTTGATTATTTATATACGCAACTTAAAATGTTTCTAATAGGAAAAAGTTCAAAATCAATCCATTGTACTTGCTTGATGAAACTCTACGAAACTCAACCCGGCATTTGAATCATAACACTGGGATGTTGATTCTAGTTTTGGGAAACATATCCTATCAAATTGTAACAAGACCAAAAAACTAAATACCTAGCACAACAACACACACACACACACACACACACACCAAAAAACTAAATACCTAGCACAACAACACTTTAATGATGAAAATAAGTTGTACTCTTGATTCCACACACACACACACACACACATATATGTATATATCATGCTATATAAAGACTCGACATGTTTTATTTTTTCTGATTACGCATTATCAGCATTGCTATGAGGGGTCAATATTTTCTAAACATCAATCCTTACATCTTGTTTTTACGAAGCGCAAGATGCTCCGAGGAACTTAGGTCCTGAAAGCCGAGGCGCGAGGGGAGAGCTTCACGTGTGTGAGGCGCTAAGTATTCATTAATATTTATGAACTAACTCTAGATAATATTTACTACATTTTACAACCTAACAAGCTATATGTACAGCCTAAATACTTATATATTAATTATAAACTAAAGTTGTAGGTACAACCAAAAAATATTATAGTTAAAATATGATTAACAATTTTTATTTTTTCAGCACATGCACATCTACCGAACACTGTTATAATCTCAAAGCCTTTTCTTTAAAGAAAATCAAAACACAATGAAACCTCACACCCATTCTCTCTATCCCATAAGCACCTCACGTGAAAACAACCTCACCAGAAGTGAAAACCAATCGGAAGAAGAAGGCAACCTCTCGAAACCTCCGGCATAGCGCCGCCTAACCACCACTCTCTTGTAATCACGCCGCTTCAGCCATGGTGAAGCGCTAGAACTATAGTTGCCGATAGCGAATAGCGACAAGGCACCTATAGATTACGTAGCGAATAGCGACGGCTATTTTATAAATAGCGATTACACTAGGAAAAGAATTTTGAAATTTTTTATATGTATATTACATCAAAATACCCTTGTATATATGCTATTTTACATGTATATTTAACAAAAACCTATAAATCCAGCTATTTTATAGCTATATCTAATTGCTATTTACATCAAAAAAAAATTGTCGCTAAATACGCTATTGGTCGTTATGACCCATATAGCGACACTTGGTCGCATGGCTACATAGCGCGCTATAGCGGTCGCTATAGCCGCTATTGACAACTATGGCTAGAACCAGCGCCCAGCGGCTCAGGCGTGAGACACACTTTTTAAAAACAACACCTTACATGCTTTATACGTTACCATATATCTATTATATAACTTCTAATACTAAAAGAACATATTACAACTTTAACGTATCATATCTAAAGCCAAGCTTCGTTAGATTTGACAGGTATTTTTGATGTACATGCCTCAATAGTTAGTTTTGGAACCACTCTTTGCAACTTGAAAGTTGAATTTAAAACCAATTCGCATATGAATCAATGTATACATCATAGTTATTAAAAGCCATCGCCTCTTGCGCCTAGGCCCAATTTCCTAGTGAGGCGAGGCAGTTGCGCCTTAACTCAAGGCAGTTGCGCTTTGATTCTCCAGGTGATGGTTCATGCGCAGATTCCGGCGAGATTCCTAGATTCTTGAGAGTTTTCGGCCAAATTCTCTAAATTCTGACAAGATTCTAGCTAGATTTCTACTTTTATCTAACGAAACTACTTTTCTACACTAATAAACTAGCATTTTATAACTTTTGGTACTCAATAGACGATATTAAATGTTATATAATAGCTTTAGTTTATATTCTTTGATTAACGGTATTAATTTTCTATTATATAAAAATATTTTTTTGTTTTTTTTGTTGAACGCTTTTTTTTTCTCAGGCCTGCGCTTTTTCTACGCCTTGCGCCTAGGCCCCAGGCGAGGCCTATGCGCCTTGAGTGCGCCTAACGCCTTTAATAACTATGGTATACATAAATGATAAATATTGAGGGAACATAGACCCGAGTATTGTTCTATTTAAATGGGTTGATTTATTGGACTATTGGATCATTTGTTTTAATCCATGTTGTCATGTAAATGAACTATCTCACATCTAAGATATGATCCATTACACACCTAGGCCTACTTAACATACTAAACTAAGAGACATCATTTATTGAAGAGCCTATATATAAAAAGATAGCGTGTAACCTAGTAACTCTGTCATTGTCCAAAGTAAATATAGACCTAAGAGGCGATTTCTCCAAAGCTTATTTTGTTGATCTCGCCCCTTTGATTCCATCTCTCGCATTCCCCTCTCCAACTCAGGTTTGTGTTACCATTTTGATGAACTTTCTTAATTTCAGGGAAACCGGTAGTGTTCTTGATTAAATGAAATGATCTAAAGGTGGATAGTCGATCTCTTAACTTATAGTTTACTTTTATGGACTAAATCTTCATTTGTTTATTTTACGCTTGTTGTATGTGATTATATGTTAATTTAAAATTAAAATTGAGAATAAGGTGTGAATGAAATCAGGAAAGTACGATCGTAGAGTTTTAAATCAAAGTTATGGGGTAATGTAGTTTGATATTAAATTAGGGTTTATGGTTTAAAATGAAATTGGGGGTGCATGATGTTAAAGTTTAAATTTTTAATCAATAATTTATTAAATTAATACAACTCACAGTAGTTCTTTAGTATGTATTGAAATGAAATTCAGTTGATTTAAGTTACTTTAATTATTTACTAGTTTGAAATTTGAATCATGTATTACACTTATAGTAAGAATCTAATGTATCAGATTGTAACATTAAGATCTACTTATTTAAAAATATAGTATATATTACTAATTTGAAATGAAAAGGTTAGAAACACTGTTAGGACTAACAATTTTAGAGTTCAATTAAGATCTGCTATCGATCATGCTTTAATTATCAAAACTTATTGTAGAACTAGAACAATGTTCTTTTACTAACTTGTATTTTATACACTTAAGCAAAACCATACTAAGAGGAGCCATCTTCTAGGGGTACATTTGTCCATTCACATATATTTGCGTCTAACTACATCACCAAGAAGTGAAATGGCACGGCAACGAAAACAAAGAGTGCATGCCAGGCGTGATGGTGTTGATCAGGGCCCACCAGGTGTTTTTTATGCAACTTACCTACAATTGTTTGTTTGTTTATATATTTTATTAATATATATAGTATGTTTATAAATAAAGTTCATACAACTCTCATGTAGCTACAAGAGTAAGAAGTCAGTCTGAAGGAGAGTACGGGAGTCCTCCTACGGTCCCTCGACCTATAAATGTTAGCAGCACACAGTGAGTAACATTTTTTTTTATGATTTTAACTAGGGGTGACAAGATGGGCACAGTTAATAGCTCTATGATATTTTGAACTATATTATCTTGTGTATGCAGCATTCTTGACAAGACTGCTACAAAGACCTTGTTAGCTATAATCCGCGCTAATTGGCCTGTAGGAACATTCACATTTAAAAAGGCGCCTACTACCTTTTGGCCATCGGTCATTTCCATGTTCCGAGTAAATACATTCTCATTTATGCAATTTACATTTATCATTGATTAACAATACTTAAGCTTATACTTGACTTTATTTGTTGGTTTTTGAAAGAGATACTATAGCTATCAACCCGGTGTATCGGATGCTGAAGGGGACGCAGTTGTGAAACGGCACGTATCCCGTACAATGACTCAGACTCTGTATGAGGAGAAGGGTCGGGCTACGATACGTGCGGAACGAACCAACACAAGACTTCAGGAACAGTGCCCAACATACTTCAACGAAGATGTGTGGAGGTCGTTCTGTTCTCATTGGCGCAACAGATCCTTTAAGAAGAAGTCTGCCATTAATGCAGAGAATAGGAGAAAGCTTCAAGTGGTCCACACAACCGGGGCAAAGCCGTTCTATAAGTTTAAACAAGTATTATATTTAAGACTGAAACCTTGTCAAACTAGCAATTCATATAGTTCATATAAGGGTTAAACTGTTAACAACTTAACATTCTATTATACTCTATTTTTTAGGATCTGGATCAGAAGTACAGTGAGTCTCCTACGGTTGTGCAATACTGGGATGAGACACACAAGAGCAAAAACACAGAGGAGTGGGCGTCTGAGAGGGCCCGGTTGATTGGGGTATGATCTAGTCGTTTTATAAATTACAAGTATGAAGTTAACAAGTTCAATAGAAAATTATATAAACACTTAATACTTGGTTGTTTGTTGTTCATCAGAATCAGATGCGAGAGATATTGGCGACAAAAGAAGCCTCGGGGGAAGCATCTCACGGTTGGAAAACTGAAATTTCAGCACTAGTCGAAGCCCAAGGACCGATTAAGAAAAACAGGGTCCTCGGTCTTCCTCGAGTTCCAGCAAATTCAGTTATCCAGGCCCTCCAGGATACGCAGAGCCAGATGAACTGCAGGTCTCAGCCCAGCAGCAGCGGGAGTGGTGCTGGGAGTTCCAGATCCGGTCCCTGGATCCCTGACGAAAGCTTCGACTTTCCTTGATCAGATCTCAAGACTCTTATGTCATGTATATCGCGCTGTAACTACCACATCCATGATCATATTATTATCTAGGTAGCTAAGCTTAGTAGAGGCCACAACATATGACATTTGAATCCCGAAAATCAAAACAGGTTTAACTTAAATAACTATATGAATGAACACTTGCAGTGCAGGAAACAGAGCATTAAACTAACAAATTAAACATATGTAAGACCTAAAATTAGAGGCATACATAAGGAACCTAAATCATCATTCAATTCAATAGTTGAGCCAATAAATTACTTACTTGTAAACATCATTTATAAAGAACAAACACTCATGCAGATTGGCCAAAAGAACAGCAACATTAAACCTGCACAATATCAAATTACTCTGTTTAAATCAGATAAACTAGAGATCCTAATAGCATACTGATATAAGAAAAGTACGATTTCAATCCAAATTACCGTCTGTATATGTCATCGTAGTTGTAACTGGAAACCTAAAACTGATAGTTTTCCGTGTTAACGACGTCGTCCTGCTGAGAAACCCTAAAATCAGAACCGTCCTTAAGAGACTACATTAAAGTTGAAATGACTCGTTCAATATTCCATCGTCTTGGACGAGAGAATCGAAAGTACAATCGTCCGGCAACGAGGCGGCCTCCGATCACGGCGGAGAGCATAACTTCCGGTCACTTTGTTCATGCCAAAATCTTGTTTCAACTTTAGGGTGTGCTTGGCTTAGCTCATTTTAGTTCAAAAGGAATTTCTAAAAAAGTGTTTGCGTTAGCTTATAACCCATAAGTTAATAATAAGTAGTTTTTTTAAAAAAGTGTTTGGTTTAGCTTATTCATATAAAATGATCAAAAAGTACACCCCTTTAAAAAGTGTTTTTATTTAAATTTTTTTCTCTCTAGCATATTGAAAAAATAAAAATAAACAGCAAACTGAAAGTATAAGAATTTGCCTTGTGAAGGATGTTCAAATCCAGAATCAACAATAGCTCGAAGAAGCTTTGGTTTCAGCAAAAAGTCCTGGAAGCCTGACTGTGAATTCGAATATAGCCCCTGCAATATTAAGTTAAACAACAAAGGGTAAGTTTAAGCAGGATCGCAGACACTTGCAGGAAATTAAAATTAGACCTACTATCAGTCATATAAACTATAAGAAGTGAATTCTAACAAGTCATGCTTAGAGCAATGATGCATACTCGTATCCAACACAGCAGAAAAAAACTTCGATATACAACTATCAGTTCTTTCACTAGCAAAACTCATAATAAGTAACATTAAGAATGACCATGACCATCACTTCACTTGAGATCTTAAATCCACAATTAAACAACAACTCGTCTAACTGATGCAAGAACTTAAATTCAACAATGTAAAACCACAACACCAATTCAACATTTTGACCGAAAAAACATAAACTTATTATTCCAGTAACATTTTCCAAAGTTCAAATAACATAACAACTTTAACAGTTTAAAATGCTGCTAATATAACACTGTGTAGTTAATATCCAGATATATCAGTGATACATCGGTTACCGGTCCCCTACCGAGATATCGGTACAAAATATCGGCCAGAATATCGGTACCGATAATATCAGTGATATTGACCGATATTTGACCGAAATATCACCGATTTTCCCAATATCAGTACCTTTCATCTTAGTCTTAATAATGAGGTCCTACTTGCTACAATTGTTAGTGTTTTGCAAGTTGCAAAAGGTTGATTTGTTAATGGTATGAGAGTATACTGAATTGTTAGTTTTAAATTGCTATATATATAAATTTATCATGATACTAAAATTACAGATATCCCACCGCGGTAACCGATATCTCAAATATCGGACCGATATCCGATATTTTACCGCATTAACTACTTAGAATTATAACAAACTGTAAACCATCCTATTATTGTCCCTAGGGCTTCAATACAAACTATATACTAACATGACGTCACATTCAGTTTCAAACCCTAACCTAACAACATGTGTAATCATATCAACAACAAATAATAATTCTAATGCTTACTTTTTAATGGTTTCAGAACCAGATTTTCCGTTAACGGATTCAGGAGCTTTCTCCTCATCATCATAATCAAGAAGCTCCTCTTCGTAATCGTTATCTTTAACTCCTGCTACACAAAATTCTACTTTATTATTATCATTATTATCAACTAATAATATTGTTTTCATCAACGGTTCTTCGAATAAAACGAGATGAATTGTTGAATATTGGGGGGTGATTAATGAAGCGTATGGTAGATGGGGGAGTTAATTGAGGTTTGATGATGAAGGCGACAGATGGGTTAGAGGACTGGCATGGGTTTAATGGAAAACTAGTAATTAGGGGGTGACGTATCCAATGGAACGTATGTGATGCGTTTATTGCGTACATTTTTTACGTATCCAAGTTAATAGCATTCTAATATTGGATCAAGATTACCTAAAGCAATCAAATTTTACCTAAAGCAATCAAATTTTTAATGTACAATTATAACGTATCTATAGGTGACTGATTCATACATATGAAATGTACCGAAAAAAGCATTAAACACGTATAAACGGAAAACTAACACGTGTAATTAAAAGACATAATCACATAAAGGATTGAAATTTTACTTGTAGCACGTTGTGGCGTGGTTGAAACGTAGAGTAACTATAACTTATACCGTTTAATGAAAACGTATTATATTTCATCCCACTTGATTCGGAATTAAATTTATTGTGAAACATAGAACAACCGGGAACATACACAAAATAAGCACGAAAATATATTATGTTTTATTTGACTTATTTTCTAAAAAAAAGTACTTCGAAACGTATACCGACACGTATATAAAAATACGCAAGTAAAAAGATAGCTTTTCTTAAGTAAAGGAATGAAAGGGGTAAACACACAAAATGGACTTTCCAAAAGAAGTTTACTTCAAAAGGTATACCAACATGAATTTATACTTACCCGTATACAAAAATACGCACATAAGATAGTTTTTTTAGTAAAGGAACAAAAGAGCCAATTGCATTAAATGAAGTAATAATGTAGGGGTTAAAGATGCAAATTTCAAAAGTTAATATAAAAATTATAAAACGGAGTAGTAGTTTAGGGTTGAAAATACTTGCAACATAAAGTAACAGTATTAAAAGGATTAAAATTATGATTTTCAAAAGTTAAGGAAGTATAAAAATAAAAAAGGTTCAAAGGGCAAAATAAGGAATTCCAAACACCCATTTAATATTTTCTAAGCTAACCGCCTACGAATTGGTTACATCTAGTTTAAAAATGTATATTTTTCATGATCTTTTCTTTTAGTAGTATTTTGATGCAAAACGTTCTTTTAGTATTTTGATACAACTAGTTAGGCTGATAGGTGTGGGGGACGTCTCTGGACCGGCTTGGTGCGACGTCACATCTGCACACCGCCCCCCTTGGGGTGTCCCCGTCCTCTCTGTCGCCCTTTCGACGCTAAAACCGGTCCACTTATCTCTTTCTAACACACACACACACACACATATATATATATATTGAGGATCATCCCCACACCCGCTTACGTGGACGCCTACGTGGCGGATCATCCTTTGAGGACTACCCTCCTCCACACCACATATTCTTAGTATCGGGTGAAATCAGGCACAAAGTAACACATAATTTTTTTGAAAAAAAAAAACAGAACCTTTTTATGTATAAGACTATACGTTGTGGTTTGGCACCTCGGTCATCTCAATTATTTTAGGCATTAAACACTACACAGGGGCATCAAACTTCGCACCAAAGAACCCTCCACCAAGGCCATAAAGGGCGTGAAGGGAGAGGTAAGAGAGATAGTTAAACGACTTTTTTTATTTTTTTTAGTTAATTATGTAGTGTCATATCGCTTATCTTTTTCAGTTAAATCACTACATCATCGTGAATGTGTAGTTTAGTCAGGTTGCCCGGTGTGGGGGCGTGGAGGGGAGCATGGAGGTGCTGGTAGAGATGTGAGGGATGGGGCTGGTCTGTTACAAACATGGAGAGTTCCATGGTTTCCACGAGCATTTGCTTCCTTTTTTTCTATAAGTCCCAAATCAGCTTAGGGTCACAGTGATAGTGATTGACACACACACACAAACACCTATTGATTAGGTGTTTGAGTGATAAAAGTAAGAAAACCAAGAAAACTAAGAATAAGATGAAGAATCTTGTCCAAGGATGAGGTTGATTAGTAATCCCATGATGATAATAACAATCAAATGCTTTCGACAAACAATTTCAAGCATTGTGTGATACTTATTTAGAGAGATATAATCCCAGCATACACACAAACATGGGATCAATGCATTTGGGTTCAATTCGGGGTAACCTTAAACTTAATTTATTTTACACCATGAGAAATCAACTGGCTAAAAAACAAAGGGGTAACACCTCAGGTAGTGAGCTAAGGAGGTATAAAGGCTTGGATTTTCTTACCACGGTAACTACTAAGGAATATGAAATTTTTGATGTCTTGTCTTTGGTGGTAAGCAAAGAAAACCCATTTCCCCATCACGAGCGCTATGGCTCATGATCTACTAAGCGTCCAAGCTTTTATAGTAGCTTCAGAATCCGTTTTTTTTTTCTTTTTTAGTGGCAGGGTTATCATTACGAAGAACACACCTAACTCCCCCATCGTTGGAGATGTGCATATATTTAAAAGATCAGTTGAACGCGGTGGATGGTGTACAACACCAAAGTACTCCCCATAACGGAGTATGAAGAAAAAAATACATGATGCAAAGGTTGAAGATGGACCAAGTGATCCCCTATCCACGAAGAAATCTCCTATGATGCATCGATGAATGCAAATTATAGTTGGGACGAAGAATAAACACCAAAATGATAATTTAATTTTTCGATCTATGTTTTTTGTATTTCATTTTTCTATTTTTCTTGTTTCAAAAACTAAAAAAAAAAATTGTATTTTTTGGTCACTAAGAAAAATTTAAATGTGCTCAAGAACCGGTTTGGAACCAAAACTGAAATAAAATCGAACCGAAACTCACTGGCCAAACCCGCAACCGGTTTGAACAATAACGGGCTAAAAAAACCGGTTTCGATTCCTAAAAAGAACCGAAATGTTCGTCTCTAATTGAAACTAGTTTTTTATATCGCGCGTTACAGTGAAACCGAGCAAATGATAATGTAAAACAAATATAAAGCATGTTGTTTAGAAAGTCAAATCATTAGAACAATTTAGTTTATCATCGTTCCGTTTTATGATACCAAATAAATACTTTATTTTGAGTACAAACTTCGTTTTTAACAAAACTTATAACAGAATGTCAGGGAAAGAAATCAAGCACAACTATGTACTTAAGTTTTTAGAAAATAGTTATAAACGTAAATTTATCAAATTAATGGATAAATTAATATATGTTAAAAAAAGAAAAAGAAATTATTAAAAAAGGTAAAGGAAATATATGTTTTAAAAAAAGAAAAATATGATTAAAAGTAAATATAATAATAAACTATTATAATATATTAAATAATAAAGTAATAAAAAACTATATATTATTATAAAAATAAAGTTACTATTCATCAGCACTCGTTAACAAAATCTATACTATATAATAAAAGAAACCTATTTTGGGACACTTGTCATCATATTAGGTCATCTTTTATAGATAATTATTATTTTACTTTAATATAATCTAATTAATTACAGATAACTCTTCTATTAAATATTATTTAGTTTAATATCTTATAGATAATTATTATTTAGTTTAATCTCCTCATTTATAATATTAAATAAATATTGTTTGTCAACATATTAGGTCAAAACTTCAATATTTACCTGCTATCTAATTTACACGGGCTTTAAAATATACATTTATTACACTTTATATACATTTATATTTAACCCCGTATTTTAATATCTTACGGGTTAAATGTTATGATGTTGTTGATATTATAAATAACTAGGTTATCTACCCGTGTGATACACGGGTTGAACAATATAAGTTGTATAAGATATAAAAATAAAGTTCATTAAATAAAATCAAAATAAATTAGTGTATGATAGCTTGAATATAAATGGTTCTCAGTTTTCTCTACTGATTGTGATCCAAAAAAAAACTCATATTTGCGTAAAGAAAACTTAATCCTGAACAACCAAACAAAAATGAAGGGCATTTATTAAGCAAACCTTGACTATGTTACTTGACTTGACTTCCTGAACTAAATATCTTCTTGAGTCTAAATCCTATCCCTCCTACTACATATCATTAACATAAAGTCTTTAAATTGTATGAAAAAACAGTAATATTAACTGCAGAACATATATTCAAAAATTGAAAAATTACATAAACTCTCTCAAGTAGATTTGCCATTGGCAAAACATGAGTAGACACCATGATTGCTTACAAAATGGTAGTTTTATTATCTCTCCAAAGAGGACTCAACCTATAATGGGCATCATTACCAATCTGCAACCATTGTCAATGAATTCTCTTAATCTTTTTGCAAGTCAAAGTTTGCATTTTAAAGAGATAGGGGTAATAAATCTATATATGTTTCAAAGATGTGATTTTACTTACATTTCTGATAACACCAAACATAACCAAAGCGGCTTCATTAACATCCATAATAAAACTGGTTTGTATCCCAACCTATACTTTAAATAAATCAAAAACATGTGTCAAAGTTTAGATAACCAGACAAACATAATAATAATCAAAGTTCTAATAACTATTTAACATTTAAGTTTGAATCAAAGATTAGAAATGCAATGAACATCAACATAAATATATAATTATATAATAGTAATTATCAGTCAAGTACACATAATAACCTTTCTGAATTCTTAAGGATTAGTAATGCCTTCAATTTGAACATCATCACATGGTGGCCTTATACATCAACGTTCTCAATCCTCATGAATAGACACCATTTTAAGAGTTCATATACCTTGTATACCATGGGCGTGTGTTTAATTAAATATGCTTATTGGTTACAATTTCTAGAAGCGCACACACCATACCTTACATTTTTCAATCACATCATAACAAAAGCCAACAATACATGTTTAATTGTCTTTCTTCAACACTCCATTCTAATCCCAAAACATGCCTTTCGTTATCTGTGACTCACAAAACCCAGAAACGCTTTAAGCAAACCTGGAACACCCTTTAAGTGATGGTTAGTCGCAGAAGTGAATAGACAGGCAATTTTAAGCTAAATTTGGGTTGACCAGAGACTTCCATCCAAATTTTCAAAAACGAAATAATGTTTCAATTATTTCTTTGACCAAGATGAATTAACGACACACTTTTACCCATTTGACACGTCTATTGGAAATAACTGTTACCCATTCAATCCGTCTATCAAAACTAAGTTTTATAATTCTGTGGTATGTTATAAATGATAAAAAAACCTGGCAATCAAATGGGTAAAAAACTGAGTTGAAACTAATAAATTTCTATATCCAATGAAAGACAGACGGATCGGAGAAGATATAGTTTCAGAACATTAACATCTAAACAAAAACCATTTTAATTTGGACACTAACGACGTAAACGATATGACATACAAAAGACAAAGAGATTTAATCCACTAAGAAACTAATATCAAATTATAACCTGATAAATTAGCGAATTGTGCCGATAACCGTTGAATTGATATTGATATTACCAACAAATAACAACGGTTCGCACACTAAAATTTAAGTTAATTTTGTAATTTTCTTACAATATTTTTTGCACACTGAAATTGAAGTTGATTTTGTAATTTTCTTACAATATTTTGATTACTATCACACACAAACATCAATAAAGGGGAGTGGGTAAGAATAAAAATGAATAACAAAATTAAAATTAAGCAAAAAATAAAATTATACCAGTCGTCTTTGACATGGCTAACCTTATTCTTCTTGAAAAGGGATTCAACGCCTTTTGTTATCTTAAAGACGACTTTGTGCTTATGGGCCATCATGGCAGCGAGATTCATCTTTGCACTCTCACACTTTATGCCATGATTTGCAAACTTAGTCTTGGGTTTCATGAGAAGAATGAAGATGCTCCTATCCTAACAAAGAACAAACACAAACTTAATTAAACCTAACTCAGATTAGAAGACCCAGATCAAGTAAAACAATAATAAGTATACCTTAGAAGGGATACAGCCGGCATGGTGGCAAGTAGCACCAACGACACCCCCGTTTCTCAATACAGGATGTTTTGAGCGGCGTTAATTGCTGCCGCCGCGTATCCTCCGATCACAACGACGTCGTCCACATCGGATTCAGTGGCGAATCCTCTATATGAATGAAACTATATCTTAGTAAATAAAATAAAACCTTCCTGATAATAGTCTGTTGCACTAAATAAAAAAAATAAGAAAATAACATTAATACTACAAATTCATCAAATCAAAGTTAATAATATATCTTTCCACCTCTATACAAGATTAACCGATTAAAAAAAAAAGTTGGATCCATACAAACTCACATTTAAAATCATGAAAGAACAAAACAATATATACGTATTTCTATGTATATATGTATATATACAGTATTCAAACTTACCCAAAAACAAAATCTTGAAAACCGAGTACTATTCCAGAATCAGCTGCACAAGAACACCATAGTTTTCATCATCATTCCCCTTTAAAATCTTTCTCTTTGTGGAGTATTATATGATATTTCGAGAAAAATAAGGCGTATTGCAAGTTAGAAAACGGATACAGCCGGGAAATTGAATAGCAGAGCAGATACGATTCAAATCGATATATGAAGAATTGGGGTTTGTGGGTTTGTGGCACCACAAAAACGATGTTTGACAATAAATCGAACACTAACCTCTTAGAATTAGGGTTTGCGGTATAAAATCACACTGTCGAGTTGAGTTTCCAGAACCGTCATGCGAGAATGATGGATGAGGAGTTTGGAAACTGTTAATTGTTGAGTAGCAGCATGTTGGGAAATCTTGAACTTTGCCTCTGAGACTATGAGGGAAGATGGATAGTTTGAGATTAGGGTCTGTGAGAAGTCTCTTGAAAAAACCTAATGAGGCGCAAATTATGCTAATTAAAAATAGATTCCGGTAATAGATGTTTGGGGCACCGCTTGTGACCCGAAGTAAAGCCCGAGCATAATGAGCGGGAAAAAAACATGAGGAGCCCTCAGAACATGACATGTGTCCCATCAGAGGTTTCTTTTATTATATTAGTAAGATATTTATGATGAAAATGTAACTTTATATTTTAAGGAATTTAATTTTTATAAACTATTTTGTATAAATTTTCTTTATTATTAACTATACAAAGTTACATTTATATAATATGTGTAATATACGGAGTTTTTAAAGATATAACTTTTTTATCATTTGCTATGTAAAATTAGATTTATTCAACACGTATAATACATGAGGTTTTTTAAGGATATAATTTTTTTATTATTTGGTAGATTTTTCAACCCGTCTATACACGGGTTTTTTAAAGATACGACGTTTTTAGTATTTAATATACAAAATTACATTTATTTAATCTGTGTAATACACATGTTTTTTAAAGATATAACTCTTTTTTAGATCTATTCAACACGTATAATATAGGGGTTTTTAAGAATGTAATTTTTTATTATTTGGTAGATTTATTCAACCCGATTATACACGGGTTTTTTAAAGATACGACGTCTTTAGTATTTAGTATACAAAATTACATTTATTTAATCTGTGTAATACACATGATTTTTAAAGATATAACTTTTTTTATTATTTGATATATAAAATTATATTTATTTAACCCGTACAATATACGGGGTTCATAAAGATATAACTTTTTATTATTTAATAATATAAAATTACATTTTTTCAACCCGTGTAATACACGGGGTTCTAACCTAGTATATATATATATATATATATATATATATATATAATATATAAGGTAGAGGATCCTGTAAAAAGTCCAACTTTTGTGAGAAATGTGAGAAATAATTTGGGAATGACAAGTGTCCCTTATCTTAATTAATTCAAAAGGGTATATTAGTAATTGTCCATTCCTATCAATTAATTGATTTCCAAAGATAACTGCCAAAAATATTAGGTGATATATTAGGGATGTGATTCGAATTCGATTTGTTCTATACATTTAATTGTTTACGGTAAGTTCTTGTTGTAGTGTTAATTCCCCAGTCAATATTGTTATATTATGTACAGGTATCTTTAATCTCCTTTTCATAGTGTTTTATCCCCATCAATAGTGTTTTATTCTGTATAGTGTCTTACAGTAAACAGATAGTGTTAAATCTTTCTATAGTGTTTTATCATGTAATATACTACCAATAGTGCTTTATTCTGTATAGTGTCTTACAGTAAACAGATAATGTTATATCTTCCTATAGTGTTTTATCATGTAATATACTGTTCCTTTTCATAGTGTTTTATCCCCCATCAACAGTGTTTTATTTATGTATAGTGTCTTACAGTAAACAGATAGTGTTATATCTTCCTATAGTGTTTTATCATGTAATATACTGTTCTTTATAGTGTTATAACAAGTTGTTGTGAAGGAAATCGAAGAATTTATTTCAGTACGAGAAATTCGCTGATTTTTTAGGAGATTGATGGGGGTTTTGAAACAGTTACCATAAATTCGCTGATTTATAGGAGATTGATGGGGATTTTGAAACGGTTACCATATTTGAAACGTTGGAAAAGTCACTATTACCCTTTAATTTTACATAAGGTCCTTCTAATTAAAACACAATTTACATTTTATACCCTATTGATCTCAACCATTAGATCAAATATCCAATGGTTTAAAACACTTCTTACCCTTCTCACATTTTAGACACTTTTTACCATATCCCTACCCTAATATATAATATAATATATATAATATAATATCTCTACAGTGGAAGCTGCATGCAAGCCCAGTAAGAAGAAGTAGTTTGTATTTTGTATCTTGGGCCAACTAAGCGGATCTTCAAATTCACCTTCAGCTTGACGTCTTGGATTGGATTACACCGCAGGCCGATCAATGTTTAATATCATGGTAAACTTGAGTTATTATTGAACTTTCATTTGTATGAGTTCTCCCACCTCATGACTTTTCCATCATATGGAAGACATGTATTTTTTTAGGAATAATAGATAGGGAAAAAGGTGAATTAATTCTAACATAAAAGACATGAATTTATCCAGAAAAACAATCACACGTGAACAAAGCTGTTACGCAAAAGTTGATTTGTGTATGACATCAGTGAAGGAGTTTGAACGAAAAATCAATCGAGGCCGGACTCTTAAAACCAAATCAATAGGATCGGACTCTTAAAACCAAATCAATGGGGTCGGACTCTTAAAAAATCCAATATTTTACGCTACAAATAAAAAATCAAAAATTTTCGGTAAAACTAACACTACGAGCGAATAATTAGTGGGGGCGAGGGCACCCCCAGGCCACCAAGAACCTCCGCCACTATATGTATGAGAGAATGTAATGCACATACAACACGACCATACACTTCATGATATTAACTTTAATAAGCAAACGAAAGTAAACCAATGTTTTCAAACCCGGACCGAACCGGCCAGACCGGGAACCGGAGATTGAGCCGGTCCGGGTCATGGTACCGGGCCGGAAATGCATTGAACCGAAGTTGAACCGGTGACCCGACGGTTGGACCGGGAAACCGGCTGGTCGGACCGGTTTTGGAAGGGTTGGACCGGTTTTTTATATATTTTTTCAGATTTAACCCTATTGATTTTTATAATATTTACGATACCTTCCGGTTCTTACGTCTGGTCCGACCAGTTGAACCATTGAACTAGTAAGAAGACCGATTCAACGTCCAATCCAGTTCTGAAAACATTCAACTAAACACATGACCAAAAATTCTCATATCACATATGTGTGAAGTTGTCATGTCGTGGCCTTATTAGGTATAGCACACAAAAAATTGGTCGTGATTTTCTCTTAAATAATTGTGTTAGCCAATTCTCTTTCCATTTGTGACAATTTTTTTTTCAAATTAGCAATCTCATATTTTGGTAGATTTTATGATTTAATATTTTGTCAGTTACATGTTCCAAATTGATTACAAGTAGGATTTCGACCCGCCGCAATACGACGGGGATTCTTTAGTTATAACTAAGTCGATCTAGGATCCGTACGTTATGTTAAACCTGTCAAACGGGGAAAAAATACACGATGTAAAAACGTTCACCCAGACACGCACGTTGCGTCGTGTTAACTCGCAAAATTTAGAACGAAACGTAAAAACGTTAAACCAAAGACGCACGTTACGATGTGTTAAGTCACAAAATTCAGAACCAAGCATAAAGCGAAAATTTTGCGGAAAATGAAAACTACTATAAAGGACTAAAGTTGAAAGTAAAAAAAGTTATGAGGATAGATTGCAAAAGATAAAAAAGTTTTGGGTTAAAAGTTAAAAAAAAACAAATAGTTTTGAGTTAAAAATAATTTATGAACTACCTTTGGGTGGAATGTAAAAAAAAAATCAATTTTTTTTTGGAAAACCCCCAAAGCCAAGGTTACAACAACCTTATGCATAACTATTTTTTCTTTGAAAACCCCCCAAAGCACACCCCGCGTTGCGGCAGGGTGTAAAACGGTGTGAAATAGTACTAATGCCACACAACCGTCATCGACCACCAACATTGACTCGACCCAGGATATGCGTGCTGCGACGAACCTGTCAACATGAAAAAATAGAGGTAAAAACGTTCAACCACACATGCACGTTGCGCCGTGTTAACTTGCAAAATTTGAAACAAAACATAAAAAAGTTGAACCACAGTCGTACGTTGCGTCGTATTAATTCGAAAAATTTAGAACTATACGTAAAACGAAAATTTGCGAAAGATGAAAACTAAAAGCGATAAAAGTTGTGAAATTATAAATTGCAAATAATGAAAGTTTTGTGTTAAAGTTAAAAAACAAATTGTCACACCCCCCCAACTACCACCTAGGGAGTGTCCCTGATAGGCGTGTGTCGTACCAACATTGAGCCACTAATTACATGGAACCCATACATGTTTCAAAATAAAGTTCTCAATTATTAATAAAAATACCATCAACAAATTAAGTGAAAACCAAAGTGTTCAGCGGAAGCAAAGTTAAACAGTTTCAAAACCAAAATATAGTATCAAGAAATCAGTAATACGAATCCATCCAGTCGACCTATGACCACTCATGCTTCTCCAGACGGCAAGATCCAACGCTAGATATCTAACGACCTACAAGCATGCAAACAAGTGTGTCAGACTACGCTGGTGAGTTCAAAGTTTTGTTACCGAGTTTAGTTTACCAGATACATGTATAAAACAGTTTAACAATTTGATTTGATGTTGTTATTAACTCGATTACCGTATGTGGCGACTATAAGTGAATGCCCAACCCCAATGCCTCCATTTAGGCATTGGTCATGAGGTCAAGGTATCAAACAACCTTGAATAGATGTAAGGGGTCTTATATGTACACGATGTGAATGCCCAACCCCAATGCCTCTAACTAGGCATTGGTCATGAAGTCCAGGTAATTAGTTCACGCCCGTCCTTTCGGCCCGGTGTGAGGGTGCCAAACCTAATAGCGCTATCAACTAAATACCTCGTTGCTTCTTCAGCAACACGGTAGATGTATGGGGTCTTACATGATTTATACTGTGTTTCAATAACCAACATCCCAAATAAACAGTTTACCCAGTATTCCCTTTAGAAACGTTTACCAGATGTCCCAAACCACCGGGACGCATGCTTAGAAAAGTGCAGTGAACTCACCTTTGATATGCTCGGTTAGACTAAATACTCATTAAACAGTTGATCAATCAAATCCGGAATAAAGGGTGCACAACACTAGGAACTTCGATGAAGAAAGGGGGGAAAGGATATGCCTACTGTCGCGATCAGGGAAGGGGGTAGGGTTTGTGAGTTTATTACTTAATCAACAACATTATTACGTATACATAAATAATACATGTTTGGGGCGGTTCAAACTTTGGCCGATAATGGGCTCCAGCTCATTTAATTGGGCTGCCAAAACCAATGATAAGGCTGCCCATTACTCGGTTATGTTTTTCAACCCACACATTTATAATTCCCACTGACTAAGTGTGGTCTATCCTACATATACATGCAAAGCCCAGATTAGTGGTTGCGGCCCAGCTATCACAACCGGCCCAAGTGAGTCATATTCATTATATGTTGTAGTTTCATTGTACGTTCAGTAGAATAGCTTCCCTAATCCCTCTAAAGGGTCAAGTATTAGAACATCAAGTTTCACTCCAATTAATTAAACATAAAGTTTGGGTCGCTAGACATGATTGGGTTTTCCTTGGGCTTCGAGAAGACGTGGCCCAAACTACTCGCGGCCCACAACGCAATCAGTTATCAGTTATCACATACGTTTAAGGTTAACACAAAACATTTAACGTGTCTAATTCAAGCAATGCACAATGAAAGGAATAATGAGGATTTAGAATCGCTAAGTTAAACGACGCTAACCTTGAAAGTTCGGGTTGTCACACAAATTGTGTAGGGTTAAATGTGCAAAAGGCAAAAATCTTTGGACTAAAAATAAAAAAATCAAGTTTTTTTATGAAAAACTCATAAAGCACAATGTACAAGTTCTATTGCATGTTTTTGTTGCTTCTTTATAGTAGTTTTAATTTTAATTTAATTGTTATTGGGAAAAAAACCTTTACCTAAAGATGAGTTTTTTTTTTTCCTAAAAGGGTGTTGATGGAAAAAATATTTACCAAAATGGGTGATTTGAAAAATATTTACTAAAATGGATGTCATTCTTTTATTTCTTTATTTTTAACTATCTATCATTATTTTCTTCTTTTTTTTAATCATTCAATCACACGATTACTAAATAAGTATATGTTCAATTCTTATTTTTCAAATTGTTATTTTCAGTCGACATAAATATATGAATGCTCTGAGTTTGGTATTAAAATTAATATTTTGAGTAAAAGTAGATTTCATATCCTTCTTTTTTTTTTTTAGTCAGGCAATTTTGAGTCACCTTCTTTGCTATCAATTTCTTTTGAAGAAGCTTATAATAATACGATCCATAAGAATGGTTCATCATTGTATCTTTAATCACTATAGTTGCTTTCGATAATGTTGTTTTAAGATAAGTTATACTTTGTATCGAAAACAACTGTTTTAGTAGTTCTATTATCAGATACAGTTTTATTATAATTTTTCTTTAATTTTTTTAAATGTGTTCTAATAATTTTTTAGTTAAACATTATATATTTTTTAAAGAAAACATTTATATAAGAATTAAAAAAAAATCCATTTATAAAATTTCATGAAACATACAAAATGTTTTTTTTTTTTAATTTTAAGAGAAACTTTTAATTAATTCTTCTTAAATAACATATTTTTAAAAGGAAATTATTTTTACCCAATAAAATTAGGAGAGAGAAAAAATAACTATTTAAAAAACACATATTTTGGTAAATATTTTTCAAAGTACCCATTTTGGTAAATAAGTTTTTCCATAACACCCTTTTGGGAAAAAAAACTCACCTAAAGACTGTCTAAAGAGACTAAAATACTTTTAATATCACTTTGTTAAAGTTTAAACGAAGTACGCAAGAATGCAAGATATTAGTTGTCAACGCATAAGAGGATGTTGGTTTGGATTATTGTGTGGATTTGGTAATACGTATATTTTATGTGTGGTTGATTGGAGTTGTGGATTAAGTCGTTTGCTACCTTCCAAATCCATTAGAATTCTGTTGTCTAAACTTTAAGGTGACATGTGTTTGTTTTTTGGAATTATTATTATAATATTGGAATGGGAATGAGTATGAGTTTAGATTGATGCTATTGTTTGGTTTAGTGGGTGAGTTTATTTAGGTATCAGATTTTGGGAGGGGTTTGAATCTATGAGTTTGATTGTCATGTTTTAATTAATTCCTATATGTCGACCAACCAAAATACGGTATCAATCAGGGCCGTCTTTGAGAGAGTGCGGGGTGGACGACGTCTCAGGAACTAGTCTTCCTGAGGGCCCAGATACCTATTTTTATTAAAATTTTATTATATATATACTGAATGAATGAATAAGCTAATAAGAATACCGTAAATGAGTGAAATGATATAAATAAAACAAGCAGGGCCGTCCTTGAGAATCCCTAAGAATTTTAAGGCCTTGTGCGAGTTGAAAAAATGGGCCCCTACATATAAACTTATTTGTATAAAATCAGTAATAAGACGATAGTTGTAATAACTATAAAAAAAAATTGTAGCAAAATGATCTATGTTCAATTGTTAAACGAATCATATGATGTTCTCCATTTGTGTTCAACTAATGAATAAGTTGCCATGGTCCAACAACAATTTGCATATCTCAAAGTCCACGATTAGCAACCAAAATTTTAATATGCACATCATATGTTCTAATCAAAATATAGGATTCGACTATTATCTAAAAAAAATGGTATAAAGATGAGCACAATTAGTTTTAGAATGGTTTATCAGTTGTCACAATTATCCACGTTCATGGATTAAATACACATATCAAATTAGCATCAATTAAAACAATAAATCCAAGTTTTATGTTACAAACAAGCTAATACACCTAAAATTGGTTTCAACACCCTCAAGACAAGCAAAAATTAACCAACACTTAAATATTTCCAGCAAAAAGAAGTATAATATGTATAAACATATTCATATTAGTTTTATAACATGAACTTTTCACAAAAAAATAAATAGAGCTTATAAACTATATATCAAGCTCTACTTCGTTTATAATGTAAATGGTTAGATGAGAAATGAACAAGTAAAAAAACTTACAATTCAAAAAAGAAAACATGTAAACTCTTTTTTTATGTACATGTTTAAATGAGAAAATAAACTTACACAATTAAACAAGAAAATATGTAAAATTTATTATGTAAATGGCTAAATGAGAAACTAAAGACTAAAAATTAAGCTTTATGTGACCTTTCACCTTATTAATAAGCTTTATGGGGCCCAAGCTGAATCAGCCCCTTGAGGCCCAAAAAAAATATGGAGCAACTGAAAGAAAAATAAAAAAGAAAACACGCTGCTAGTGGGAATCGAACTCGAAACGGGCCCATCCATATAGAAGTGCTGCTTCCATTCGGCCAAAAGGAGAATCCATATCTCTATATTATACGATAGCTTTATATATAAAATAAAGAGATGTCAATTTTGGGCTCCTCAATGGTTTGGGCCCTGTGCAGTGGAACCTCCTGCACAGGCCCAAAACCGGCTCTGAAAACAAGCCTTCTTATATGACTCTAGCCCAAATCCAACATAATATGTTGTGAGCCTCAACCACATAAACAATCATATTATTTGATCCATGACAAAAATCAATTCTATTATATGCATTAATTCTATTATAAATTTCAAATTTTCTTCTGAACTTGATATGATTAAATTATAACTTGTTATTATTTTTTTTAAATGTTACTTCTTAATATTTGATGTTTTCTGAAAGAGCTGGTTGAACCTATATAAGAGACATTTTCATATCTATACATAGTACTTGTTTTGTCTTTGGGTTCATAACAATTATTGTCGCATTATAGTCTATGGCCTTTTTACACATGAGTTATTGGCGTTATATTATAGGGGCCCAATTTGTTTTCTCGCCCTGGGCCCAAATTTTTTTCGAGAATTTCGAAGACGACCCTGGTATCAATTCCATTCGCTTATTTCTAAACTCATCAATTAAACATACTTAAGGTTATCAATGATCGGTTGGACACTGTCTTGTGCATGTCTTATGTAACAATCCTTTTTCCCTCCTTCCGCAGACATCTTTCTGTTTATCTCTCCTCTTATTACAAAACTTGAAAGCGTCCCTTATGGACCATTTGTGGCAACGAACGTTAGTTTCTCTATCAACTAATCCTTCACATTAGTCGTCTGTAAACTATGCTATATAAGTTAAACGTACGCGCATAGGCAGCATCGGGTGGTCGATGTGACAACCGGCAAAATTAATGGTAAATTCGTACAACTTAACAACTAATTATACGATAAATTGCATTCATTCATGGCTTAATTTGTCCATGGTTAGGTCATACAAGTCTAAGCATTCGTAGGACATGGTTAAACTTTACAATTTGGTATTGTCACATTCGTCGCGTCACGAGAAAACGATAAACTATGTCCTAATATGTTGGCAAAAAATGCTGAAAACACTATTCACCTGAACACACTATTCATGCCAGCAAGTTCTGAAAAACTGTCTAAACGATCAACGAACTATATGAAAGCATATCATCGTTGAAATATGAACAAAAACCCCTAATTAGGGGCACAAAATGCAAAAACACTTTAACTTTTCGGAAGATGCTTATATTTATGAATCGTTCAATCTGCACTAAAACGAACAATAATATTTGTCCGCAAACACAAAAGTTCGGCATTTACAATGTCCACAAGGGTTGTAGATAATGCTAAACGTCATAAATAACTTTGATGTTAACAAATAATCATTCGAGGCATTGCTCCCGGTATTACGACGCATCTTTCTCGTATTGTCCGAGTTTGAACCGTCGAATGAACTAGTGTTATTTTTATCATCCTAACACCAAAGTTTCTAACTTAGTGAACTAGTTAAGACTAGTTACTACCCTAAACTACCATTAATGGCCTAATGGTGCAAGAATTCCATTAATTACATAAATATCTATATATGAGAATTATGTGCACATGTTATATTTTATAAAAGTTCTTTTATAAATAACTTACACTTTAACCCCCCCCCCCTATGTGGGTCCCACAAGCATAACCTACATGTTTATGAAGATCTTGGAAAGGTGTGGTCTAGAAAGATCACCTTTGACTTGTGAGATTTTGGAAGGTTATAACACTACTTCTTTCACTCATTACCATCATTTACAACATTCAAGAAAAAAAAACACAAGAAACCTTCTCCTTTCTCCTTCTTATTTATGGCCCAACACACGCACACACATATATCTTCCATTTTGTTCAATCTAAAACCTATAACACAAGCCTCATACAACCCTTGAAGATGAACTAGAGTGATTCAAGACAAGGGAGCTTTGGAGGATCAATTTTCTCATCTTTGGAAGCTTTAAGTTTTTCCTATTCTCTTCATCTTCTTCATCCTAGATCTTCCCTAGACTTAGAGCTTGTTGTAAGATGATCTAAACTCATATTTATGCTTCTAATACTTAGTTGATTATAGAAGTACACGAGCTATCTCGTGCTGAATTGTTGCAAGTCTCCCGGTGATATCCATAATGTTTGTTTTTGGACATTGATCATCTTGAAGCTCACTAAACAAATACAACCCTAAATTAAACAAGATAATCTAACTTAACTATGTGTTGTCTTGTTATTCTTGATGTTAGTTTACTGTAGAATATGTTAGATTTAAAAGATCTTGCATGATTATACTTAAAAATGTGATCTAAACATAAAGTTGTTTAGATCTAGCAAGATCACCATCTTGGAAATTCATGAACTTTAAAACTAGTCTTGAAAATGGTTCTTTAAAAATATAGAGTTATCAAGAAACCAAAAATATGTTTTTTCTTAAATGATGATCTTGAAAATGCAAGCTTAAGTAGTTTACAAAAACTTGTTAAAATGAAAGATGAGCATAAAAAGTATGGTTATTTTTAGTAGTCTTGGTAAATATATACATAAGTTCATGAAACTTGAAGATGTGTTTATGTGTTTATGCATGAAATGGATGATTTGGAACTTGATTTGAGATTAATAATGATTATGGGACTTAAACATGGTTTAAAATACGCTTTGAAAACGTGAAAAACGCCATAGTTTAGGGGAAACTATGTCGAAATTTTCTAAAATCCTAATAGCTATTAAGGTGTAATTAAAGGGAGATTAACAAGACCAAACGTGATTAGCGACCTTAATCATGATTTGGCAAGTTATAATGGAAATGTTTAAGTCCTAAACTCCTAAAGGTTTTCTTAAACACTTATATATTTTCATAAGTTAAAAGAATGGAAATGATATATATATATATATATATATATATATATATATATATATAATTTTAGGATGAATTATATATATTTAGAATACTCCACTTGGTGTGTGTAAATACTTGTGTCTTTGTATGTATGTACTAGAAGCTAGGAGGATACTAACCAAACACAAATACACCATACATGAAGACCACCTAAATACATAAAGGTATAAATACGGACATGAACCTTCATGTATATATATGTATACATGAGAATTTATTACACAAAATATACACACATGTAACATACGTATGTTATATCTCTAGGCGTGATGCGGACAACGGACAATCGGACATCGGACAAACCGTCAGGTAAATATATATATATTGACAAAATAATATATATCCAAAACCAACAAGAAATCTAATATAAGCACCATAACGAAATAAATACGTTGTCATCGGCAACGATCGCCTTTAGCGTCATGACAAGGAGCGTACACATTTTACCAACGACATTTGGCCACTCTCGATGCGAAAATATATATTAACGGTTACTACGACGAACTCTAAAAATAATATAATTTTTAGACTTTGAACAATATATATTTCAGGACTCCTAAATTCCGTAAGGTATAAAATAAATAACCACTAAGTGTAACTACATAAGTATACAAGTATGCTAATACGTATGAGAATACATACAATAATACACTTGGTAAAATTGCAAGAATACAAGAAATGTACATGTATACAAATACGTATAAGTACAACATAAATACCAATGTTGAAATATACAAGTACAAGTACATACACGGTATATGTATACGTATAAGATACGCAAGTACATAGTAATGTACTCGAATACACTTGTTGAAGTGTACACTCACAAAGAATACAATACATGTACATTAACGTAAATGCGATGTTAAAAATAAATATTTTTAACTATTATATCTAGAAAAGATATACCTATATATTTGTGAAACAAATATACACACTTGAACCGAATGCATTTATACATGTGAACGAGGTTCACTAAACCTAAAAGATGTATTTGAAGAATATATATGACACGTAACGAACGTATACAGTGCGTGGCACGTAGACGCTAATGGGATAGGCCCACTCACACCGTGTGGATCACAGAGACTCAAATGGGCTAGGCCCATTCTTACTTGTGCGAGGCACAAAGACACCCATGGGCTAGGCCCACTTATACCGTGTGAGACACGGAGACTCAAATGGGCTAGGCCCATTCTCATTTATGCGAGGCACAAAGATTCTCGTGGGCTAGGCCCACTTATTCTCGTGCGAGGCACGAAGACTCACGGAGAATGAGGCTCGCTAGTACGCAAGGGTTCCAAATATATAACAAATACAAATACAATAACGTTCAAGGTGAGCAACGTGTACACGGTTTAATAGAGACCCAAGTGTCTAATGGGTTAGAACACTTATAGGTTGACTCACGCATTGGATACCCTGCTTGCTAACACATATTAGTTCCAGACGCAATAATGTGAGTTCATGTCCCCCTTTTTCTTTAAAACGTTTTCGGTTTTATAACTCCCGGGGGAATACATGTCACTGTGGTATGGTTAAGCTATGGTATGAAACATTTGGATCATGTGCGAATAGGGTCTCTCTTAAGCGCCATTAATCTTGTATAATACCAAGGAACAAAAGGGGTAGATCTATCGTGTCACACCCTCAAATTTCCACATGCGGAGTACTACCGCGAGGCGTGTGACTGACCAGGATCATGCCACCAATCATATTGAACAATCATAACAGTTAAACAGTTCTACCAATAACAAATATGATTAGTGACTAATAAAGTCTAAGTCCATAGTTTTAAGTTCTAAAACAACGTTTGAGATAACAGCGGAAGCATATGTCAGACAGTTGGAAATAAAAGTTTAAAGTTCATGGTTGTTATAAAAAGACCCAACACGGGTTAGCATGTCCACTACACTCCCAAGCTGCAAGCTACAACAATCACTGAGTACCTACAAAGCATGCAATAGGGTGTTAACATAAAGTTGGCGAGTTCACGAGTTGTCCAGTTTTAATTCCATAAAACTTGTTTAAGTAGTTAAGTTACTTATTTATATCATGTCATGGAGAGCTACCCCATATGTAAGCTACTAAACTGCGTAATACCGAATACTCTGCGACCTCATGTTTGTTTGCCCCGTTTTGTTAATGTCTATCATTATTGATGGTTTTGCCTGAGTCTATTAGTTCACGACCGATCCTCTCCAGGGACGGTGTGAGGTTGGTGAGACCTAAATAGCGCTATCAACTAATAACCCGTTCGCCAGGTACCGGCGACTAATCGGTATCAAAAGTAGGGACTTTCGTGATAGAGTTTCATTTAGTACACTTGTTGCATCTAATATAAATAGTAATTAACTGAGTGTCCCACACAAAGGGAGAATGTACCCGTATCCCACACAAGGAGATAGTGTTACCCGTATCCCACACAAGGAGATAGTGTTTTTCGTTCCATTTTCCAACCACCTGGAACACATGTTTTTAGAAAAAGTTGTGAACTCACCTCGGTTTGCTCGACAGATAGTTTACTTCTTAAAACAACTTTGATCAATCACGCCCTATTATTGTTACCATAACTAGTTAGGTTCGTATTAAAAAATGTCACGTATACACGTATTCAACACGTAGCACATAAGTAGTATGCATTCCATAACACATGGCAAATCATACGAATACAACTTAATTCTATGAACAGTAGCATACTGATATCAAAACACAGGCATTCTGAGTGTGTGGCCCAACAGTGTGCATGGCCCATTTAACCAATTGTGCAGCCTAATGAGTGTGGTTGTGAGTGGGACCAGGTAAGAAGACATCAGTCAAAACCAAGGGATATCGACTTGAAATCCAGTGGTCTCGAGTCGGAACCAAGAGGTCTTGAGTTATACATCATTAGTCGAGAGCTCGAGTTTTCGAGTAAGGCATTGAGTCGAAATCAAGGAGGTCTCGACTCGCAATCAGGTAGGTTTCAAGTCATGTCTCGATTTGTAACCAAAATGATCTCGAGTCACAACCAGACAGATTTCGACTCGCAATCACAGTCTGAACCTCTAAAACCTCTATCTGAATCAGCATAAATCATTCAAAATCCACTAACACTTATTTTATCCGTACAACCCTAAATCAGATCAAAGGCACAACATTTCAAATATTTTTAGACTATTAAAATAGTTCATCAGGGTTTCATCATTCATCAAGACAGATCTAACACAATATCATCTAACACTGTTTCATCCATTTCATTAATCAGGAACATATCTAACCATTTGTCATATGAATCATCACAACATTGACCATTCAATCGAATCTTTTACAGAATCACCATCATACGAACATAAATCAAGCCAAGTTCTTTATTCACCTAACATTAAAACAAGCATCACTAACAGATTCGTAGACAAGTTCATTATCATTATTCATAAGAATCCAAGCTTTGCTACAACAAACCCCTCGTAGAAAAGTTCATTATCATTATTCATAAGAATCCAAGCTTTGCTACAACAAACCCCTAATCCCTATATCAACCTTTATATTCTAGCATCCAAATAACTTTTTGTTAACATACCAACATATTGCACATAAATAGTTATCATGTATCACATGAATCATTAACCAATAAGCACCTTCAACATGTACTCCTAACAAGTATGGAGGTGGTTCACTAACTGGTTCAATTGAGAGTGAGAATGTGTAGAAAATCAAGATATAATGTTCCCAAAATGATGAGTTGATGATGTCTTGAAGGCTGCCGTCGAGATCAAAAGAAAGGAGGAAATGCTGTGTGGTTTAGGGTTTTTAGAGAGAGAAAGTGGATAAGGAGAGAGAGAGAGAGAATAAAAGAATGTTTTGGGCTTGATGGGTAATGGAATGATTGTTTCCCAAACATTTGGAATGTCGGCTGATTATAGGGCTTTTATACCCTTCCGCACACACGTTAAGTGTGTGGTGATGCTAGGGTTTCGAGTGGTGTTGGGCCTGGGTTCGCAGCCCAATTAATGTGAGCTGAAGGAGTGTGTGGGGTGGCCCAAGGTAAGTCGAGAGGGGTGTGCGAGTCTAGTGGTTTCGAGTCAGAACCGAGGGGTTTCAATTCACCTTCGTACATACGCTTTTGCACATAAATTAACATAAATAATTATATTATAATCTTTGGTTTACACATTTTCACCTAACTAACATATAACCAATCCGTTAATTATCAATTAAATTCTCATTTATCAAATCCCCATAGTTACAATGTAAAATAAATGTGCAGGAAACCCCGAAGTGTCACATATCGGGTACGGGCGAGCCCCACTCATGGGTCCTTGTGTGGCCGCATGGAGTGCTTTTGTTGTCCCCGTTAGGTGGACCGATACTAAATTATCAAAGGGTTGAGTGATTCCTATGTCGTCGCACATATTAAAGTCCTTGCAAAACATTGATGATCAACGATTTCATATACGCTTTACATACCGGTTTTCAATTCAAGAATTTTCAAATGTTTTTAAGATTCATTTGATATGAACTCAAAACACATGGAATTCACCAACTTTTGTTGACGTTTTCATACTTACATGTATTTCAGGAAACTAAGTGGATCTTGGCATTGTGGTTATCACGAAGATCATGTTTGTCTTGTTGGCGATGTCATCCACTTTTGGAGGGTTTGGCCCATATATCTCATCTTCGATGAGACATAGGATGCAAAGCCTTTGTGTTTCAAAAACTTTATTATTAAATAAGTCTTTGTAAAACTTATTAACTCGTGTTGTCTTTTATCTTCAAACAACTTATGACTTGTATTATCTTTTAACTTATGTGGAGTGGATGAACATCGTGAGTTTTATTCATATAGTTTGTAAAGGGCTGGCGTGTCACCAGATAGTTCTATAGGATGCAAATTTATCCCAGATGGTGGCATCTCCGGGTCTGAGTCGTTATCTTGTTGATTTTGGCTAGGATGGTGTGAATTTTTGTAAAGGGATGAGTTAAAGGAATCATGATGAGAATGAGAATAGGAATGGTGGGAATGATGTAAGTGAGAAAAATGGTGTGAGACCGAGTGTCTCGCGGGTTGTGATGAATGTGACACACTCGAATGTTGGGGAGATTCCGAGTGATGTGAAGGTGAGGTAGTAATCGTGATGGTCCTCCCCTCATTGGTCCTTTTCCTGTTCCTCTTCTTCTAGGTGGCATGATTTACCCGTTAAATATTAAAATCAAATAACTAAAAAGATATGAGTAACTTTAGGTTAATGCATTGACTCGGAAAGTCTAAGGAATATGTTATTATGATATTTGAGCTTAGACACAAAAGGCTAGTGTCTAATTCGCTCAAATGTTAGCTCTGATACCAACCTGTCACACCCTGATTTCCCGGTGGGCCCGAACTTCGGGTTTATGTGTGACGAATGATACAAATATTCACATATAGCACAGCGGAAGTCTTGGGATTATAAAATAATATTACAAAGTAAAAATGTCCTGAATGTTCAAAATAAATATACAGACGGAAAGTGTACTAAAGATCTACAGGCGGATTGATAATAACAAAAATGAATTAAGACTACTAGGCCTTGCGTGGAGTCGCAAATTCCAATATGCATATACCGAGCAGCTCCAGCCTATTCCGTATTGCTAACCTGTGCTTAGTCTTTTGAAAATACGTCAGCTTTCGCTAGTAAATACAATTAACCGACACGTTTTGAAAATCTTTTCAAAATCATTTTATACCATTTGGTATATCATTTTATGAATAACTTAGGACAAAGTGATATCTCTTGTTACCAGTATTACATGCTTGTCAATACATATGGGGCCCGGAACTAAACTCCGATACATGATTAACCGACACACCACTTTTCTATAAAAATATAATAGCATTAGCGTCTGTCAGGTGAATGCCTACACCCCGCGCTTATGTCGTGGCCACTTGCAATTAAGTGAGCCGTGGATATCCAGGACACGGTCGCATTAAAATGTTTAAGTTATCAAGCATAACGGACTAAAACGGGTTATTTGGATTTTGGACATCATTCGTCATTGATCCCATACCCGACCAAGCGGCTAATGTAGTATCCCAAGCCCGTATATGGAAAATAGGCTAAGAGTATTTACCTGAGCTTATCTTTACAAATCAAAGATGTTTAAGCACAACCGTAATCAAAATAACCTAACTACAAGCGCAATTTACTAGAGGCTCCTAGTCTGGAATGGACAGAACTATGATCTGTTAGAATGTTAACGAGTCTTATTCAAGTTATAATACTTGGACCAGTTAACTTATAATAAATAGGTACGTTCGCTAGATTAAGCGGAGACCGGATAAAATGTGGTTTGCACCCTCATGAGTACTATGACTCATATTATATGGGTCAAACAACCATACATTCTTATTAGAACTGATTTGGAAAGGTTTTGACCCGATTTGGCTAACTTATACAAACTATGCTATATAAGTCAACTGTACGCGCATAGGCGGCATCGGGTGGTTGAATGGGTCTATGGTGAGTCCGATATGCCAAAACATGTTTATTATAATGTTATATCAGTTTCATAATCAGATTACAAGTTCGTCATGTTTCAAAATCATTTTATGCGCAAAAAGGGCCTTTTAGGCATTATTTAGGCATAATATAAGGACTTTGCATAAAAACCCGACAAACGATATGATCAGAAGGTATAACCCTTAGGGGTTATTCCCTACAATAATATGATCATAAAACAACTTCAAATCAGTATGTAAACTGATGTGCGTGAAGTGTGTTATATTTTTGATGAGTATTTAAGCCCCTTTTTACACTTTTAGCCAAGTTTTAAATTTATAAAACACGATATTCACTAACACTAAACACACATATGGGCAAGTGCACCCATCGTGGACGTAGTATAGTGTTGGTAAGATACCGAGGTCGTCCAAGGACACAAGAGCTTTTAATACCGGTTTATCCTCAACGTCTAATCAAATCAAAAAGTGAGAAAAATGTTTTAAACTAAGAAAAATAAAAACTAACTAAATGCTGAAAATAAAAATAAAATAAAAACAGATAGACAAGATGAATCACTTGGATCCGACACGTGTATTAGTATAACCTTTGATTATTTTCGCACTTTTGCACTTGTTTAAGAGATTATCTTAGTTATTGTAGTAGGCCCCTCTTTTGAAGGCGACGTTACCCTCAACCCAGTAGTTTGAGTCAGCAAGGATACAATCCTAAAGGGTCGGATTTTTGAAAGATAATGAATTAAGTTATTAATGCAAATTGTGGTAGGCCCCGCTTTTGGCGGTGACGTTACCCTCGGCTAAGTAGTCTGAGTCAGCAGGGATACAGTCCTAAATAGCCGGGTTATAGTATTAATAGTAGTTAACTTATGAGGGGGTCAAAGAGTTTGGATCCCCGCCATCCAATACCTATGGGCATTGAAGGAGATCCTACTAAATTTGACCCAGGTCCCAAGCAGGACCTCTAAACGCTGAACAAGGGCAAGACCCTTACCAAACCGTTCCCTTAACCCCCGACCAGGTAGCCAACATACCTCCATATAGACCGTGGAGATATGAATGGTGAAAATCTTTTATTTTATATAGACAGTAAAATAATGCCAAGACACCATGGACAAACGATAAGGAAAGATCACCTTCAACATAAGTAACTAGTTATTAAAGTCATTAATACAAAACCAAATAAAAAGTGCAAAAGATTAAAAATAAAAAGTATTATACTAAACACTTGTCTTCACCAAGTGATGTAAGAGACTTAGGCAAACATGGCCTTGATTGTCAAGAACTCTTACGATCAATCTTGGATCCCGAGACGACTCACACACTCTACGATGGACAATGGATGATGGTGGTGGATGATGGTGTTATGGTGGTGGTGGGTGGTGGATGAAGTGTGAGAGAGGTGGTGTGCCAAGGGATGAGAGAGAATGAAGCCAAGCTCCTCTATTTATAGGCTGAACAGAAGGCTGGACACGGCCCCGTGTCCGCTGGACACGGCCCCGTGCCCGTCTGACATTCTCTCACTTCATTAATTGTAATTGCGAATTACAATTAATGCGCCTGCTGTACTTTCACCACGCCCCCGTGCCCGCTGGACACGGCCCCGTGGTGGGCAATGGAAGCTTCTACTGGTTTGTCTTTTCTGCTGCTTCCTGGGCACGCCCCCGTGTTCGCTGGACACGGGGCGTGTTCAGACTCTGTTTCTTCTCCTTTGCCTTGGGAGGTGCCGTTGAGGGTCCGGGCATTCCACTTTTGTTCCTTTTCTTGTATTTATGGTAGAATTAGTTGTCTTTTTGCTTCTTTTGTGATTTTGAGCTCATTTCATCCTGAAAATACAAAAGGAAGACAAAAACACTCTTTTTCCAACATTAGTACTTAAAAAGGGTTAGTTTTATGCCTTAATTGATGTGATTTATATGTTGCATTTTACACACATCAAATACCCCCACACTTGAACTTTTGCTTGTCCTCAAGCAAAACTCTTTAAATGTGGCTTACACTCCCAAATGGAATAGGTAGAAGAGAAGTTTTTTTAGCTTGTCCTAGAGTGTCGGGAATCCAAGGTTTTTATAGGTTTTATTTTTATTTATTTACAATCCTATTCGTTATGATTTATTTTGAACGTTTCATAAGATGAATTACTTATTTGGGCATAGCATGCCTTATTAAAATTCCATTTATATACAAGTTCACATACCTCACGGGAGATCACTCAACACTCGGCCGAAGGTGTATATTTTTAGTGAATCACTCGAGAGCAGCATGGAACTTACGCCTTCCATAGGCTTGCCAAGCAATCAATCCTCCTCCTTTTTAACTTTTTACCTTTGTAAATATCAAGAGGACTTTTTTTTTTTTTTTGGGTGAAGGGTTAGGCTTGGGTTAAAGGTGGGTGGTTGGTTAGTGGTTAGTAAAAAGGGCGAAAATCGTAACAAGCGTCGGTTTTCGTGAAGTACCTTGTTTTTAGTGACTTTTTATTTTGAAGTATTTCTCCAAACAAGCTTTTATAGCTTTTGTTTGTTTTTGACTTCATCATCATTCATTTTTTTTTTGTCACATAAAAAGGTGAGTTTACGAAAAGGCGAGCTTGTTACTAAAATAAAGGGTGAAAAAAAATAAAAAGGTTTTAGGTGGGTAAAAAGGGTTTTGGGGTAATGAAATGAAAGGTTTAGGCTCAAAGGGGCTATCTAGGGGGATTTTGGGTAGGTAAAAAAAAATGAAAAATAATGGTTTTGAAAGAAAAATGGTTAGTCCTAATGCCTCCATCATTTACTTACTTGGGTTTAAGTTGGTAATGACCGGGAATGTATTGTCGTGGCAAGTTCTAGATTTGTAAGAACCGAGCGGCTATTCACACAAGAAACGAAAAATGAGCATTTAATCTAAATATGTGTATTTTTATGCTCAATAAAGGCTCAAAACTCACTTTTGTGGGAATGGGTTTTTAATGTGACCAAGTATATATAATCGAATTTTTAACTAGACTTGTTATACCGTTTCATAATTTTCTTATGTTGGTTCTTTTTTTATCACGACGCTATCGGTTGTAAACTTGTAAAAATATAACATTTTTAGAACTTGTTATTCCCAACTTAAACTAAGACAAGTAAATAAAAAAAATGAAAAAGTTTTTGAAAAAATTTGGGGTGTTTAGCGGTTCCAATAGAGTTTTGTGTAAGGCTTGTGTTTAGGATTTTTGCAAAATTTCAAGGTTTTAGCATCCCCCCCACACTTAAATTACACATTGTCCTCAATGTGTCCAAAAATAAAGTTTTTGGTTGATTAGAATGTGTAAAAGTGGGTTAAAAAGCAAAGATTTATGTTACTGGCATCCTGGACACGGCCCCGTGTTGACCGGGCACGGCCCCGTGGTCAAGTGCCAGTAACAAAAATTATAGAATTGAAACAGAAGCCTGGACACGGGGGCGTGTCCGCTGAACACGGCCCGTGTCCGTTGAACACGACCCGTGTCCAGTTACCTGAACTGGGTGATTTTCTGCAGGGGGCTCAGCACGGGGCCGTGTTGAGTCTTCTGTGATGGAGATTTTTGTCGGGTTGCTCTGTTCTTCGTGCATGGTTCCATTTTTCTCGTTCCCTTTTTCATCCATTACCACCATGAGTGTGTTTTATTCTGCAAAAACTAAAAGATTAAACTAAACTAAGGATAGATCCACGGAATGCCTCCGTGGTGCGCTACGTTTATAAGGGTCCTTGGCTAGACCCGATTCCAGGTTATATATCTTCTGAGTGGAGTGCCTTGCTTCCCAAGTTACACCGTCGGAGAGCGGCATCCAAGCTTGAATCAATAACCTTCATGTAATTGACTGGGTCGTCGTCCTCTATTCTCTTCCCAACTCCGAACTTCACCTCATCATCCCCATACCTCAAAGTCAGTGTCCCGTCATTCATGTCTACCACTGCTTGTGCTGTGGCAAGGAAGGGTCTCCCTAGTATAAGGGGGACCTCGGTGTCTTCCTCCATGTCGAGTATGACAAAGTCAACTGGATAAACGAATCTGCTTACCCTTACCAAGACATTCTCGATGACACCTTGTGGGAACTTGACTGATCGATCAGCGAGTTGTATGCTTATTTTTGTAGGGCTCGTGGTTCCCAAGCCAAGCCTTTTGAACATCGATGAGGGCATGAGGTTAATGCTAGCCCCTAAGTCGGCCAAGGCATTGCGAACGGGTGATTCCCCTATTGAGCATGGAATCGTGAAACTTCCGGGATCGATTTTCTTTTGGGGTAGTTTATTGAGTACGAGGGCAGAGCATTCTTCGCCTAAATTAACTAATTGCAAATTTTCAATTTTCTTTTTATGTGTAAGGAAGTCCCTCATAAATTTAGAGTATTTGGGCATTTGGGTTAGGGCTTCGATAAAAGGAATATTGACATGCAATTGTTTTAACAGACTTTCGAATTTTGCGAACTGCTCATTGGTCTTTTGACGAATTAACCTACCGGGGTACGGAACTCGAGGAGCCTTGGTAGGCTCTGGTGATGGGGGAGAGTTCTTTTCCTGCAGATGTGTTGGCATTGTTTCTTCCGTAGGTGGAGGTACTTCTGCAGGCCCTACGGTGCGGTTTCGTAGTGTGATGAGGTGAACTTGCGCCTTTGGGTTTGTTTCGGTATTGCTAGGTAATGCGCCTTGCGGTCTCTCGGAAAAATTTTGTGCTAGTTGATTTATTTGTTTTTCTATGTTTTGAATGCTAGCTTGTTGATTCCTAAAATTAGATTCTAATTGTAGAAATCTTTCTGAGTTTTTCTTATCAGTGTCAGAGACGAGGCGAGATATAGTATCTTCGAGCCTTTCTCGTCCACCTTGTTGTTGAGTGAAATTTTGTGACTCATTTCTTGATGGCTGAAAGTTTGTTCGTTGGGTTTGTTGGTTACTACTATTGCCGGTTTCCCTCCAACCAAGGTTTGGGTGGTTTCGCCATCCTTGGTTGTAAGTTCCCGTTGGAGGACCCGACGGCCTAGGTCTATTATCAATGTAGTTTACCATTTCTTGTTGATCGTCCGTTTCTTTCATGCAACTCCAATTTTCATGTGACCCACCACACCCTTCACAAGCCATAACCGAAACTGTTTTTGTCATTTCTATTTTTTTTTATTTTTGAAGAAAGGGCCTCGATTTGGGCTTGTAAAGAAGTGCTTTCGTCGACCTTATGGGCGCCCGGGGCGATAGACTTATTTCCCCGGGGAGTGTGCCATTGAAAATTGGTTTGAGCAATTTCCTCAATCTGATTATATATTTCGTGTGGGCGTCGATTACCTAAAAGTCCCCCGGAGCTAGAATCAAGTGTCTGCCTAGTGTATGGCAACAATCCATTGTAGAAAGTGGATACTTGTTGCCATATTGCGAGGCCGTGATGGGGACACTTGCGTAATAGCTCCTTGAACCTTTCCCAAGTTTCATATAAGGATTCCCCGTCCTCTTGTGAGTATGTATTAATTTCAGCCATTAATTTAGCAGTTTTAGCAGGAGGGAAATACTTATATAGAAATTTTTGGGCTAGTTCATCCCAGGTGTTTACCGATCCAGCTGGGAGGGTGTTGAGCCAAGCTTTCGCTCGGTCTTTTAGTGAGAATGGAAACATACGGAGGCGGATGGCGTCGTTTGATGCTCCATTGATCCGAAAGGTATCACATATTTCTAAGAAATTAGTTATATGTAGATGAGGATCCTCGTCCGCAAGCCCGTGGAAGGTTGCGGAGTTCTGGAGCATTTGTATCAAATGCGGTCGAAGTTCGAAGTTATTGGCTTCGACATTCGGAGCATTGATAGCGGCGCCTAGATTACCTACGGTGGGCCGTAGATAATCCATAAGGGTACGTTGGTCCGCCATTGGGGGTGGATCACCCGAAACCTTCTCTTGGTTTTTGGCTTTTAACCTTTTTCTGAGAAAGTGTTCGGGTTCTTCTAGCGGTTCCTTTATGTCTTTATTGGAACTGGAGCTCATACACTACGTGAGGATGGCGTCGGGTTCCAAGTCTTGCAATAAAAACAGAAAAGAATGTTGGTCAGAAGGTTCACCACGGCCCCGTGTTGAGCGAACACGGCCCCGTGGTCGGAATTACAGTGATTATTTTTCAGATCCCAGTTACTGGAAGTTGGACACGGCCCCGTGTTGCACCGGCACGGCCCCGTGGTCAGCCTTCTGTAACTTGAAAAACAAAAACTGCCAGTAACGATGCTGAGCACGGCCCGTGTCCGACCAGGCACGGCCCCGTGCTGAGCTCTGCAGAAGTTGAAAATCTAAAAAAAAAAATCCTAAAAAATTAAAGAAAAATAAAAATATGATTAGGCCGTTGATTCCTAACTTTCTTAAAATCCTTGTGTCCCCGGCAACGGCGCCAAAAACTTGATGTGCGTGAAGTGTGTTATATTTTTGATGAGTATTTAAGCCCCTTTTTACACTTTTAGCCAAGTTTTAAATTTATAAAACACGATATTCACTAACACTAAACACACATATGGGCAAGTGCACCCATCGTGGACGTAGTATAGTGTTGGTAAGATACCGAGGTCGTCCAAGGACACAAGAGCTTTTAATACCGGTTTATCCTCAACGTCTAATCAAATCAAAAAGTGAGAAAAATGTTTTAAACTAAGAAAAATAAAAACTAACTAAATGCTGAAAATAAAAATAAAATAAAACAGATAGACAAGATGAATCACTTGGATCCGACACGTGTATTAGTATAACCTTTGATTATTTTCGCACTTTTGCACTTGTTTAAGAGATTATCTTAGTTATTGTAGTAGGCCCCTCTTTTGAAGGCGACGTTACCCTCAACCTAGTAGTTTGAGTCAGCAAGGATACAATCCTAAAGAGTCGGATTATTGAAAGATAATGAATTAAGTTATTAATGCAAATTGTGGTAGGCCCCGCTTTTGGCGGTGACGTTACCCTCGGCTAAGTAGTCTGAGTCAGCAGGGATACAGTCCTAAATAGCCGGGTTATAGTATTAATAGTAGTTAACTTATGAGGGGGTCAAAGAGTTTGGATCCCCGCCATCCAATACCTACGGGCATTGAAGGAGATCCTACTAAATTTGACCCAGGTCCCAAGCAGGACCTCTAAACGTTGAACAAGGGCAAGACCCTTACCAAACCGTTCCCTTAACCCCCGACCAGGTAGCCAACATACCTCCATATAGACCGTGGAGATATGAATGGTGAAAATCTTTTATTTTATATAGACAGTAAAATAATGCCAAGACACCACGGACAAACGATAAGGAAAGATCACCTTCAACATAAGTAACTAGTTATTAAAGTCATTAATACAAAACCAAATAAAAAGTGCAAAAGATTAAAAATAAAAAGTATTATACTAAACACTTGTCTTCACCAAGTGATGTAAGAGACTTAGGCAAACATGGCCTTGATTGTCAAGAACTCTTACGATCAATCTTGGATCCCGAGACGACTCACACACTCTACGATGGACAATGGATGATGGTGGTGGATGATGGTGTTATGGTGGTGGTGGGTGGTGGATGAAGTGTGAGAGAGGTGGTGTGCCAAGGGATGAGAGAGAATGAAGCCAAGCTCCTCTATTTATAGGCTGAACAGAAGGCTGGACACGGCCCCGTGTCCGCTGGACACGGCCCCGTGCCCGTCTGACATTCTCTCACTTCATTAATTGTAATTGCGAATTACAATTAATGCGCCTGCTGTACTTTCACCACGCCCCCGTGCCCGCTGGACACGGCCCCGTGGTGGGCAATGGAAGCTTCTACTGGTTTGTCTTTTCTGCTGCTTCCTGGGCACGCCCCCGTGTTCGCTGGACACGGGGCGTGTTCAGACTCTGTTTCTTCTCCTTTGCCTTGGGAGGTGCCGTTGAGGGTCCGGGCAGTCCACTTTTGTTCATTTTCTTGTATTTATGGTAGAATTAGTTGTCTTTTTGCTTCTTTTGTGATTTTGAGCTCATTTCATCCTGAAAATACAAAAGGAAGACAAAAACACTCTTTTTCCAACATTAGTACTTAAAAAGGGTTAGTTTTATGCCTTAATTGATGTGATTTATATGTTGCATTTTACACACATCATAAACTATCCTAAACGGACCAGGATCGAAAGTTAAAGCAGAAGTCAAATTGTTTGACTTTCGGTTGCGAACTAAGCTTTAAGCAGGAAATGACGGGTTGGACATGATCTAACATGTCCTAATATGTTATATAAACTGATATAGTGTCAAAAATTAAGGTTTCGATACTTAGAAGTCCATTTAACGTTAATTATGAAAATCTTTGTTTTATACTTTTATTTAATAAAACTTTAACCCGTCATTTGACCAACTTAACGTGATCTTCAGGAGGTGCCCTCATAGGGGATTAACACCTACATTATTACGATAACTTAGCGATGTTCGATTAGAACATTAACTTGACCGATACGGTCATAACCGAAAGTCAAAGCAAAAGTCAATTTGCTTGACTTTCGGCTAATAACTAGCCTACAATTGAAACAAGACTAGGAAGAACACTTACAAGTGTTCAAGGAAAGCTTGGACTTCAGGACAGAGGTCTTTTTATGAGCAGAAGCACTCCAAAGATAGAGAGAAAGAAATTATGAAGGTGCAAGTTCAAGTGAACCAAGAACATGGCTATTTATACTTGAATTCAAGACCTCAAATCTTGCCGAGTGTCCCCTTAGGTGTTTAGGGAAGGATTAATTGCACCCCAGGTGTCCCAAGGAGGAGAAAGATGGCCAAAATCGCGAGTATGGTGGCAGAGGAACAGGCTGCAAATGCCAGCTTATTTTGGATTGCCAGCGAACCTCTTGTGGACCGTAAGAGGTGAGCCTTGCGGTCCGCAAGAGCTTCTAGTACCCACTGATTTGAATAGCCGTGCGTACCGTAAGGCTTAAGGCTTGCGGTCCGCAAGGGACTTCCATAAGCCAAAAATTTGAATAGCCTTACGGACCGTAAAGCATATGCCTCGCGGTCTGCAAGGGACCTTCAAAACCAAAAGTTTGGAATTTTGTCATGTTTGACCCTTCCACTTCCATCCTTCCACATATTTACGTATTTGGTCCCTCTCGTCCAAATACTTGAGAGTTGATTGGACAAGTGTTGCCATATTATTCGTTATGAATTTCCAAGGTGTTACACGTTACCACTCAGTTACATCCACCACTCGTATTTAGAAACCCTAAATTGAAAAACCTTACAAAAATCAAATCATGCAAAACCGCAGTTTTGATTTCAATTCACTATCTCCCTAAAAGGGTTCATCACAAATCTAATTTTCCCCAAACCCCAACTCAAAAAGCTCTGATCTTGCACCAAAAAGACCCATAAATCAACCAATCATGTCAACTGAAACCCATCCCAGATCCAAAATTGACGCCCGCAAGTCTCATCCGCCCCCATTCACTCATCCCCACTAACCCCTAACTATAACTATCCAACTGTCGTGACCCTAGATAAATCGAGTTACTGAGAAAAATAAAGAGATGACGAGAATGGTGTTCTGGTTTTGACGGCAGTGGTGTTGGGTTTTTGACATTGGGTGATAGCTGTTCCGGTGTCGAAGGGTGGTGGCTGGAGGTGAGATCTCAGTTAGTTCCGGTGTTGGTAGGTGGTGGTTAGAGGTGGTTGTTGGTGGTTGAGGGTAGTGGCGATTTTTGGAGTGTAGATTGTGGTGGATGTAGATGGTTGTTGGTGGTGCCTGGAGGTGGTTGTTAGAGGCTGTAGAGAGAGGTATTGAGCTAGAGATAGAGCTAGAGTGAGAGACTGGTTTTTCTTTTTATCTATATATACACATATTATATCATATCATATATATTATATCATTTTTAAATTTATTTTTGTTTTATTTCTTAAAATATTTTTTAAATGAATGGGTAAAAAGACGTTAAAAGACCATTTTGCCCTTCATTAAAAGTAATTGTGTAAACGAGCTGGGCTCGAGCTCGGCTCGTCATATTTTTATGAAGCTCGAACTTGGCTCGGTTCAAGCCTACTTATTTAAGCTCGAGCTATGCTCGCGAGTAAAACCCGAAGCTCGACTCGGCTCGAGCTATTTTAAGAACAACTTCAAACGAGCTAAAAACTCGACTCGAGCTCGCTTCAATATCGTTTAAACGAGCCAAAGCTCGGCTCGAGCTCGGCGTGGCAATGTTATCATCATTATTATTATATTATATATAAAATACATAAATTTTTGTTTGGGCTCGTTTAGGTTCGCGAGCCTAAACGAGCTTTGTATTTCAGGCTCGGGCTCGTTAAAGCTCGGCTCGTTCGAGCTTTTAACTGAACCGATAACGAGTAGCTTTCGAGCCTCTATGCTTGTTTACACCCCTAACTAAAAGGGAGGAAAAAGACAAAAGAAAACTGGATGTTAACTGAAAAATCTGACCAGATTTTGCTTTTGAATGAAAATGACAATAAAACTGAAACCACAGGGACCCAGATTCCAAAAATTTAAGTTTTGAATTAAAGTAATAAAAGTGATCAAACCTCATAGACATTTTTACAGTTTAATATCACTCTTGTATCTCTGTATTTTTTTCTATTTTAGAAAATCTGATGTAAAACAAATTTAGATAGATTTTTACCATTGTTTGTGCTTTTTAATAGAACTAGGTGAAGCCCCGCCCGCGTTGCGGGGCGATGGCCGAATAATTCTCAACCAATTAAAAAACAGTACTATAGTTTTGCTAGAAAGGAAAAAATAAAAAAAGTGTTAGGCAGCTCCTTCACACGATTTTTAGCTGGTGACAAAGTCATAATTTTACTTTTACTTGGGGGAAAAATAAAATTTTTTTCACGAGGATAAAATCCTAGTTTTTAGCTAGGGGAAAACAATATTTTTATTTTGCACTGGGGGCGAAAACGTAACTTTGAATTGAGGGTCATATCGTAATTTTGAATCGAAGGGAAAATCGTAAATTTTACCTGGGGGCAAAAGCATAATTTTATTTTGAACCGCGGCCAAAGACGTAATTTTAAACTGGGGGCAAAACCGTAATTTTAAAGTGGGTATAAATTAATAAACTGGTGTAAAATCGTAATTTTGAGCCGGGGGAAAAACAAAATTTTATTTTGAACGGGGGCGAAAACGTAATTTTGGCTGAGGGTAAAACCGTAATTTTTTTTACGAAGGGCGAAATCGTTTTTTTTAGCTGGGGGCAAAAGGGTAAATGTATTTTAAAGTTGGGGTGAAACCGTATTTTTTAACTGGGGGCAAAAACATAATTTTAAAGTGGGTATAAAATAATAAACTGGTTGGTCAAATGGGTATTGCTCGACGCCCATTTGAACCAATGGCAGGGAAACACTATTCGGGTGCAAAAACGTAATTTTAAAGTGTGTATAAAATAATAAACTGGTTGGTCAAATAAGGAAGGGGCGGCCGCCCATTTCGACCAATGACAGGGAAACACTATTCCCTGCGATGTTTTTTCTAGATGTATGCCATTGTACTGTTCATTCACTTTGTTTGCAGGGAAACACTATTCTGGTGCAAAAACATAATTTTAAAATGTGTATAAAATAATAAACTGGTTGGTCCAATAAGGAAGGGGCGGCCGCCCATTTCGACCAATAGCAGAGAAACACTATTCCCTGCGATATTTTTTCTAGATGTATGCCATTGTACTGTTCATTCACTTTGTTTTTTAATATAAGGATAATTTAAAGAGTGTCATTGCTCTTATGTGATATAAGAATTGTGCTCTAGTTTAAATTTTTGAAAAAAAAAAGGTTATTGGATTTTATCACCTTTAACTATCGGTCATTGGCCGCTGCCACCCTCAACTATTATTTTGACGTCCATCACCCCCAACTTAACACTTAGTGTGTTCTGTCACCCGAACACTGACTTTTGATCTTGTTACTATACTTTTGTGGGTGTCCTAAGATTCCTAAAACTTTCCCAAGATCCCTATGACACCCCAAAAAGTGTAGTAATAGGATTAAAAGTTAGTGATCGGTTAATGACGTGGTGACAGAACACACTACGTGTTAAGTTTGGGGTAACGGACGTCAAAGTGATAGTTGGGAGTAACAGCGGCCAATAGCCAATAATTGGGGGTGATAAAATCTAATAACCCAAAAAAAAAGCCCCGTTTTAGTACTTGTTACAAAGTTTAAAATTAATTTCTATTTCTATTTATATAAAAAAAGCTAAACTTTTCTGTTATTTTGTTAACACATTTAAGTTTATGTGAATTTTACGCAAACACATGTGGCATTCATGAAAATAGTGTATGACCATCCAAAAGAAAAATGAAGTACAAAATAAGATTCCAATATTAACAAAGTATATGACCATCCAAAAGAAAAATGAAGTACAAAATAAGATTCCGATATTAACAAAAGCTATTTGAATACCTTTTTCTTTTCGTAAAGTAATAATCATTTCGTAATCAATTGATGGGTTTTCATGCTTTTGTGATTAAATGCTTTAGAGTTAAATCCCATTTTAATCCTTATGGTTTGGGTTATTTTGTCAGTTTAATTCAAAATGTTTTATTTTTCACCTCTGAGTCCAAAAAGGTTTCAGCATTGCCATTTTAATCCACTGGGTTAACTTCATCCATTTTTTCTGTTAACGAGAAGGGCAATTCGGTCCTTTTATATGTAATTCTGTTAACTAGAAGGGCAATTCGGCCATATAAAATGACTGAATTGCCTTTCTCGTTAACAGAAAAAATGGATGAAGGTAACTCAGTGGACTTAAATGGTAACAGTGAAACCTTTTTGGATCCACATACGAAAAATAAAACCTTTAGACTAAACTGACAAAATGACCCACACCACAGGGACTAAAATGACATTTAACTCAATACTTTATTAATTTATCTTCTGTAGTTAATTAAAGTAGAAAACTTTAATAAAATATTTATCTTCTATTAGCATGTCTTTCTATGTTTACTTGAGTAGTTGAGCTTCAAACAGTTTGGCTTAAGTTTTGATTTTGACACTTTCCTTGTTTAATAATTCGGTTCGGTATGAAACTTGCACAAAGTTACTTAGAAATTGATGAAACTAGTATAACCAAACATTTATTAATTATTAGTTTTTACCTTTTTTATATGTTAATAATCTTTTTAAAAATTTAAAATAATACATGTAGACTGATAAACTACATGCATGTAAGTCCTAAACTACACAAGGGCGTAGCTTAAGAGGGCTGGGAGGGACGCCCGACCCTCCGAACTTTTCGCTCAGTAGTGTTATATATGTTGTTTTCGTATAGAAATTTTTGGGTATATACGTTTTCGACCCCCCGGTTCTATAAAATTTTTTGGGTATATACGTTTTCGACCCCCCGGTTCTATAGAAATTTTTGGGTACCCACACCTCGTATGACCTACATATATTATTTTTAAAACTTTTAAAGCAAGCTAATGATTTAAAACACTTTGGTTCAAAACTGTCATCTTTAAAAGCAAACTTTTAAACCGCTAAGATAGACCAGTATGATTTATGATCATTTTCCAAAAAAGTCTTGAACTAGCACAAATTTAATTTCTATATGAACGTAAATCAGTAGCTATGAATGTCGTTCTTAAAAAGTCATACTAATTTGACTCAAAATTTTGCAACCCAATTGTAATCACCTCAACATGAATTGCTAATTCCCTTTTTAGCTCACTATGATTTAAAATTTAAATCGATTAATGAAAGTGGTTTATTATTATATTATTAAGATGCGAATGATGAAAATAAATTAGGTTATCAAAAGCAAAATTCGATTTGAAAAGAAAAGCATTCAAAGGCGATTGTTGTGAGGCCCACAAATTGCAGTCATGAAACGGACGCCATGGGAATCAAACACACGAAGAAACAATATCTTTTATTAACATGGTTTTCAACTTTTGGACTTTTAGATGACCTCTGCAGCGGGTATTTCGCTCATTTATTCATGATATGATTTGTGGAAAATGATATAAAATGTTCTTTTTCTTTTAACATTTTGTGTTATGCCTTCATATCATTATGATTATAAATTATAAAATAAACTTCTTGTTTAAATCAAGTGTTAACTACAAACGTCTAAAAAGATCAAACAAATGAGAAGAATATTTGATGAACTGAATAAAAGTCGACACAAAGTTTAACCATAATGAATCAATCAATTATGATACACCATTCAAATAATAATAATAATAATAATAATAATAATAATAATAATAATAATAATAATAATAATAATAATAATAATAACAATAATAATAACAATAATAATAACAATAACATAACAATAATAATAACAACAACAACAACAATAATAATAATAATAATAATAATAATAATAATAATAATAATAATAATAATAATAATAATAATAATAATAATAATAATAATAATAATAAACTTAAAAAATTGGGAACATAAAATTTTGATATACCGTTCGACCATAAATTGACTGTAACATGTCTTAACAAACTATAAAGTCATTTTTAGACCATCTCCAATGCGCCTATAGAGAGGCCGCCCATAGCAAGCTTCTCTAATGTGGACCATCATGGACGGTGAGGTGGAAGAGAGAGTGACGCTCGCTTCATTTCACTAAGCGTGCGACCATGGAAGAAAGAAACGGGGATTGTGAGAGGGGAGGTGGGCCTTAGCTAGGCCGCCCGTTGCATGGGAGGATGGACGACAAGGTAAGGTGACACCGAGGAGAGGGTAAGACGGGTGGCCATCGTTGGATATAGTCTTAGATTTTTCAAGTAAATAAAGAAAGCTAACTAGAGATTAAAAAGGTTAAATTTAAAATCAATTATGCTTAAAAGAATTGAACATTGATCATCAAGTATAATTTGGAGATATGAAGACTAAGATCAAACAAATGCTAGCACTGAAGATTAAATACAAAGAATAGAATATTGTTAATGACACGTGTCATCATTATATTTCATTTCACCAATTTTATTGCGGTCAAATCCTTTCATGACCCTAAATATTTAATAAAGTAGGAAATAGTAACCTAATCCTAATTTAATATTATTAACTAGGTTAGAATCCCGTGTATTATACAGGTTGAATAAATGTAATTTTATATACCAAATAATAAAAAAATATAGTTTTAAAAATGTTGTTTATTATATGGGTTGAATAAATGTAATTTTGTATACTAAATAATAACAATATATATTTAAAAACCTCGTTTATTACATTGTTTGAATAAATGTAATTTTATATATTAAATAATAAAAAAGTTGTATTTTTAAGAATCTCGTGTATTGTACGGGTTGAGTAAATTTAATTTTATATATTAAATAATGAAAAAAGTTACATTTTAAGAACCCCGTGTATTATACGGGTTGAGCACATGCAATTTTATATATCAAACAATAAAAAGTTATATCTTTATAAACCCTATGTACTACATAATAAAAAAGTTATATTTTTAAAAAAGCTCGTGTATTACACGAGTTGCATAAATGTAATTTTGTATAGTAAAAAATAAAAATATTATATCTTTAAAAAATCTCGTTTATTACACGGATCGAATGAATCTAATAAAAATTTATATCTTAAAAAAAACTAACGTATATACTCGATATACGATGGATGGGGTGATTGCGGTGATGGTTCTTATAAATGTTACGTAAACATAGTGATTACCGTATTTGAGTTGAGAGTTGAACACAAAAATAAAAGTATAGAACCAATAAACATTGATTAATATTTTTGTTTACCCCTTATAAACATTTTTGAAATAGGTTCTACCCTTAAATACTTTAGTTTAATAAAAATAAATAAATCATTTACATTTTATTAATTTATATTTAGCGTACATCTTTTATTAATTTCAGGATAAATAATTTTGAAAGCTGATAAATATTTTAAAATATTATATTATCTCCTATACGAATTGTTTAAATTTATATTAAATTTAATTATATAATTATCTTTTAATTGATATTAATTATCTATAAAAAATAGATGACTTCAATGAATGACATGTGTCATCCCATTGGTTTCTTTTATTATACAGTATAGATTTATTTTTTTACTAATATATGACATAGTAAATTAACTAATAACTATGACATAGTAACCTGGCTGTGGCATTTCGGGGAAGGACGTCCCAATGATGGATCGTTCCTACCGAGGTATGGTGCGGTTCTGAGGGAAACCCAGTTTTACCCAGCTGTTACCCCAGCGAGTCTCTCGTGTGAGGGTAGTATGGTTTCCGGGCGAAGGTCAGCTTGCGCAACGGTCGGGGCCCGATCGAACATCGCGTCCGGAAGAATGGGGCTGACGGGGGAATGTCATCGACATGAACCCGGTGACCAATAGGTCCTGTACATAGAAAGTCACCCTTCAAAAAAAAAAAAAAAACTAATAACTATGAAAAAAAATTATTCGTCATATAAACCATTAACTTAGTTCATAATTTAATAATAACTAGTTGTTAATTAAATCAACATAACAAGTATTAATACGAATAACAAATCTAATTTATTTCATACCAACAAAATTATTTTCATTACTTTAAATAAAAAGTAATATTAAAAGAATACACAACAATAAATACAATATTATTTATATGCACCATTGCTTGTAAGGTAAATATGTAACTTCAATCATATGAAGAATAAATATCCGTGTTTGTATTACATAAATTTTAGTATTCAATCCGTGTAATACACGAACTATTATTGCATTTCATCGTTAGTAATTAACATAGATCTGTTTTTGTGATAAATTTAAGTTAGTTGTGTGAACTGTCATATGATTATAAAAATACGTTACCTATAAAAAGTTTTTTAACAGATTATATTATTATATTGTTTCTATTGTACAACTTCGTATAATATACGAGTCTATAATTTAGTTTTATATAATCAAATGAGTTTTAGAAAATAAATATATTTTCTCATAAAAAAATCTTGTTTATACGCTAACTATAGTTTATAGCATTTAGAAATTATATTATATTATATTATATTATACTATTATACTTTATACTATTATTTAATAATAGAAAGTAATGAGCAGTAATTTTAAAGATGTAACACTTAATTTTGAAGATGTAACACTTGTTCCCATGCATATCTTAAAATATTCAAATGTTTAGATCCCATTTTTTATTACATAAAACTTACAAGTCTGAGTTAACTTATAACCCAAACAAACGGATGTAATAAATTATTACTCATACAACACAGTCTAGGGATGTTCAAATTGCTCGGCGCTCGAAGATCGTTCGACGATCGTTCGAAAAAGCTTGGAAATTTGCTCGTTCGATTCTTTGCTCGGTTAAAACTGAGCCGAGCAGCTCGGTTCGGTTTAAAAACGAACCGAGCACGAGCATAGGTACGCTCGCTCGTCGATCGTTCGGTTTAGATCAAATTTATTTTTATTATTATATATATATATATATATTTATTAAATATAAACATGTAACATAAATATTTATTATATTATATATATAATAAATATATTAAAAAAGTATTAAAAAAGTTGAAATATGATATTCCCGCTATTGTTTTAGACTTTAGTAAAGTAACCTTAATTTCCCTGAATCCCTAATTCCCTCATTCTTCTCATGACTCAAGTTCACCATTTTAGTATTTCACCAAAACTAGCCCTAGTCTTTCTCTCTCTCTTAGACTGAATCTCTCACGGCCTTCTCTCGTATCATCCTTCTGACCTTCTCTCATTTTGCCATTTGTTCTCTTGAATACATATTTGAGTTTTGACCTGTTAGAAACAAAATTATGAAATACATCCACCAAATTAATTTGTGTGCTCTCTTTGACCCGTTAGAACATTGCTCTTACGGGTTAAAAAAAAGAATATACTTATTTTTCTAATAATTAATTCGTGTGCTCTCTTTATGTTTTGTTTTGCAGCTGTTACGGGTTCAAAATTGGAGGTCTTTGAAGTTATTTTGCATTTTAGATGTTCTTAAACATTAAACATTTGGATGACATTTTGTGTTTATTTTTGTGGGACTTTTTATATTTGTATTTTGTAAATTGTTAAGTGTGTGTGAGACATATAAGTTGGTGAATTTTGGTGAATGAATGGATGTGTAGGAATGCTAAATAAAACTGAGCAAAAGCGAACTGAACCGAGCGGCTCGGTTCTAAACCGAACCGAGTTCGAGCACAAGATTTCCGCTTGTTTTCCTAAATCCGAACCGAACCAAGCGGCTCGGTTTCAAACCGAACCGAGCACAAGCATACCTCCGTTCGGTTCGGCTCATGAACACCCTTAACACAGTCCAAAACACATCAAAAGTTTTGGACTTGAGAAACTTGTCACGCAAGATCATGCTTAATCTTTTTCCAATAAAATATCCCCAAGGAGAGTTTAAGAGTGTTCAGTTCCTCGTGTGGCTCGATCCTCCATCCGGTGATTGCTTTAGATTTCATCTATCATAAACACCTACAAAACGGTTAGTGTTTATGTTAATAAATGGGAAAAATCGACAAGAAAACAAATTCGGTTCTTCTAGGCGAAATGCCTGGCTTGCTAAGCATCATGCCTGGCTCACTAGATATGCCTGGCTCACTAGGCATAATGTCTGATTCACTAGTTATGGTTGGCTCACTAGGCATACTTTCTGACTCATTAGTTATGCCTGGCGCAATAGGCATAATGTCTGACTCGCTAGTTATGCCTAACTTACTAGGCATCATGCCTGGCTCACTAGGTATGATGTCTGATTCACTAGTTATGGTTGGCTCACTAGGCATACTTTCTGACTCATTAGTTATGCCTGGCTCACTAGGCATAATGTCTGACTCGCTAGTTATGCCTAACTTACTAGGCATACTACCTGACTCATTAATTATGCATGGCTCACTAGGTATGGCTTCCTTTCTAGTTATTCCTGTTTCATTGGGCATAATGTTTTATAAACAGTCCAAAAACCTCATTTCGTCATAATTTGTTTATTTTGCCTTCAATATGAGTTCCAGAATTCCAATTAAGACCTGAATTTGATTAGGTTGCAATAAATCAGTCGTTAAGCATTTTAGCTCGTTTCAGGTCAATCCGACCCCGTTATGAGACCTGAGCATTCTAGGTCTAGTCTCCAACAATTTTCCATCAATTTCTTTACCCGACATCATGTTCAGGTAGGTAAATCATTGTTTGTTTAAGCAACACTTATATTACTTATAAAACATCAACTCAATGTTTTAAACCGTTCAAATGCGGTTTGGTCACAAACTCCCATTTTCCCAAACCTAGAGCATGTTCTCATCACTCAAAGCCCCTTAGACCTTCAAGGATCAAATATTCAGGTTTGTTTAGCCGTTCAAGGTCTTATTGACAATAAATGACCATTTATTACCATTATTTGGCATTGTAGTCTTTTAGACCACAATCATTTTATGGCTTCACCTACCGAATTTCATTTGGGACAAATGATACAACTCGATCGCAGGGCCCATTATTTTCAATTTTACCCCTGGACGTGGTTTATCCAAACCCATTACTCAAAGGGCACTTTGGTCAATTTAAAACCTTTACCTAACCGGAAAAAATTAACAAGTTTAGATGAAATCTATTGGACTCTTTTTAATCTCTATCCCATTAAGATCATTATGTCCCCAAGGACATATATGTCTCCAATTTCCTCGTATTTCAAGACTCGTTTAGTCGTGTTTCGCATCATAGGCGCATTTTGGCTCTATGGACCATTCTACTTAATACTTAATATAACCACACATGAGGTATATTATTATTCAAATCTAGCCCAGTCATCTTTTGTTGTGTCATATAACCTTACCAAAAGTATAACGTGTTACAAATACCTGGCGGGGTCAAACCATTGACCCGTTACCAATAACTTGCGATTCCGTTTGACAATTCATGGCAATGCATTTCCTTACCACTATGTTTACTTGTAGATATAAAACTCAACAAAACAAAATGATAAATACCGAGTTCAAATGGTGATAACATCAACAATTGACCTGAATGACTCGTTTGGTCCACTTGAACATAATTTCATAAAAACTAAGTTTTCGGGTTACTATGCACCCATTTCATAATATAACATTAATTTAAGTAAATCAAGTATCTAACTCCCGCTACATTTTTCGTAAAACATATTTACATTTATGTACATCTCGTACTTGGACCAGTCATTTTTCGTTATTAAGGTTACAACCCAACCTTGAGTTTAACCTAAATTCCCAAATTACCCTTCTTTGGATAACTTAAATTTTTCTATAATGAAATTAGTTATTAAAAAAAATCCTATCTACCACGAAGTGATTACAAATTTATAAATAAACTTTTAGTATAAGTTACTTACATGCACCCCATTTTAAACACTCCTTACTTCATTAGCCCGTTTGACCTGTTCCTTGCAAGCTTCCACCTAGCATGAAAAGATTAAACTTAGCACAATACCCACAAGATTTGTTAGGTTAGCCATGACATAAAATGATCACAACAACTCATGGATTCACACATACCAATTCATCAAAACATTAGCTTTAGGTCAGTACATATGCACTAACTCAGAACATGCTTAGCATACAAGTACATAATACTTGCATAAGTCATCTGTAAGTATCTTAGATACTTCTATACACTAAAAAAGGCACACATAATTAACTACAACTCTACAAGTGACCATTCGTGTTTTAGTCGTTCACGTTGACATATCCGATTGTTAGTGGTTTAGAAAAACTTACTATTTGTGCGACAACTTTCTATGTAGCTACTTAAATCAACCATTTTGGCCCACTTACAATCTAAACTAGTTTAACATGTTCAAATATGGATTGTAGAAGACTTAACTATCTTTCCAAGCATATGTAATACACCTTCATACGTTTTTTTCTACGATTTTATATGATTTTTACAAAATCAGGAAAACAGCTAATTTTTAGCCGAAACAACATGCTGTCTTCTCGACATAACCATTGAATTCGACGTTTTTGACCCATTTAGCTTACAAACCTTGTCTTCTTGTTCAAATATGAAATAAACTATGTTCGAAGGGCTTTCCGAGCGTATAGAATTCGTCTACACAAGAGTTTTCCGTGATTTCATACGATTTTTACAAAACATGCGTGTAACTCGTTTCAATTCTAACTTCCACTTTATTTGAGGCATTTTTGCAAACACTTGGTGCGCGTACGATATTTAAGGCATAATATACATGTAACTCATGTCTAATTTCCTAGCTCATGGTATCAAACATTATATCTCCTTAAAAGATCAACTACCTTTCATTTAGTAGACATCATGCATAGAAAGACATAACATTTTTTCAATCCATTTATTAAATTGACCAAATATGATCATGGGTTACTCCCACAATCACAATTGGATCACTGACGGGATTTTAATTGGTTTAAAATATGGTACACGCTTCCACCACTAATTGATTAAATAAAATATAAGATTATTTAAAGTTAAAGTGTACACCGATGATTCCTAACAGGCTATGGATGCAGGTTCTGAAAAGAAAACAAGATGCTAATTTTATGCATCCAAAAGACTCGAAATCGACGCATATAGTGATCTCATGCATAAGGGATCGGGTTTTAACAAACTTTATTAAAACTCCTTACCTTAAAACCAAGTTTGTACAAGACCGAGCCTAAAAAACTCCATGCTTCACCTTTTTTTCATTTAAACGAGTTACGTGACGTTTGTGGATGATGAAAACAAGATCCGAAGTTTACTATGTGCGATCTGAGAGTAAACTAAGTGCAAAGTTGAACTTTATCTCCGTAGCGTTCTCTCTTTAACAAGTATGGTGAAGATGATACAAATGGAGGGGTTTGCCATGCTCGCCTTCCTATGATAAGGTTGTTGATGATGTTACTAAAATGCCCCTCGTTAGGCCTTAGCAAATATACATAACTAATGGGCCTTTTTTTTAATTTTCGCTTTACCCTTACAAATTTTCTTTAAAATTCACGTGTTACAAATCTGGGGCTTAAAACCTTAACCGGTAATTGATAACTTGGTAATATAATTGGTAAAATGTGTGAGATACCTATTGGAAATATCTGATTAAAACGTTCTAGAAACTAGTTAGGGTTTTCTTCATGGTTGATCTCGAATAGGTTGTAAACCGCAAAATCGTTACCTTATCGAGAACCCAAACTAAAAACCCTAAATCATAAATGTTCATAACATAACTTGCTTCATTAAATTATGTTTTGATGTGTGTCTATTGCATTGTTTACTGGTTTGGTGGGATTAACCTTAACCGACTGTAATCCATCTTAGCACTTCAAACATTATTTTAATTAATCACTAAAACAGTTTCATAAGTAAAATCAATCATCCATATCGTTCCATCTTTGATGATTCAATTATCAATGGTTACCTTTCTAAACTCTAATTTTCCTAGATTCTTTCAAAATTCATATTCTACTTTTAACTCTGTTTCTTTCAAAGTTTAAGTCTTTTCACATTTTCATAGATTACCTATTGGTAGATAAATTAGTATCGAGAGTCATTATGTCCACGAATTGATATCCGGTATCTTACACTTGCTATACTATATAACGATAGGATCGTTTGTACGTGTGTAGTAAAATGCCGGAGATGCACAAGCTTAGTTTTAAAAGTAAAATGCCGAAAATACTAGATGCTAAGTTATATACAAATAGGTAATCTATGAAAATGTGAAAAAAAAAACTTAAACTTTCTACACACGCCAATGCATATATTTATTTTCATAAAGATTAGTAACATATAAAATATAAAATCCTACCAAAAGGAGCATGGCTCGATCGATAAGGCATGTTCGCTTCTTGAATGCTAATCGTTCAGAGCAGGGGCGGAGCATTGAAGGGGCCGGAAGGGGCGCCCGACTCTCCGAACTTTTCGCTCAGTAGTGTTATGTATGTACATTTCGTATAGAATTTTTTAGGTATATACTTTTTCGACCCCCCGGTTTTATATAAAAAAATTAGGTATATACTTTTAGGTCCGGTGACTTCCGACCCCCCGGTAGAAATTTTCAAGCTTCGCCACCGGTTCAGAGATCTTTTTATCAATTAGTTTCAGTTATATTGATCATTGAATTGAATAAGTATGTTATGTTTTACGTATTTGTTTGCATCTTAGCATCAAAAATTCTATAACACACCTTCAGCAAAAAGTTGTTACATGAGAGTTGTTTGGTGTAATCCTAGGACATAAAAAGCGATTATGATTTCACTTATCATGTGATTATATGTGTAAATAAATAAATAATCTGTAGCATTACTATGAGTGTAATACACGAAAAGATGACTAATTTTGTTAACGTCATTAATTATAAAATAGGGATGTCAATCGTGCAATCTAAACTCGACCCATATTATTATTTGTGTTAAGAAATTCAACCATAACTCGCGCACATGTATGATTCAACTTAAACACGCCTAATTTAACCCATATTTAATATTTTAAATAAGTCATACATGTTGACGAGTTAAAAGAAGGTTGTTAGGTTGTAAGCGGGTTACGGTTAACGTGTTTAATGGTAAGTATGATTGTGCCAAGTAGATAGTATGGTATGATAAAGTTAACATGCTTATGACTAAGCATGTAAAATGGAATGCGAAAAAAATAAAAGGGTAAATTACACTTTTCGTCATTTATGTCTGTACCGGATTGCAATGGATAAACTTTAACTTCAATAACTATAGTCACAATCCTTTATTTGCAAAACACGTTACATTGTACGTCCTCTAGCACTAACCTGGTTAAATTTTTTTTTTAAGTTTATTCACTTAATGATATTATGGTCAATTCATACTTTTATTTAAATGTTTAATAAATAAAACAAAAAAATGCATATAGACATCATCTTCCCCAATTCCTAACCACCACATTTTGTCACACCCCGACCGCGTAATACAACAAACCGCGGCGGAAACATCGGGGAGTGTCGTAACAGAATCATTGTTTCACAACACATGGAAATTTGAAGTTTTGTTTTATTTCATTAATTGACTCATTGTTTTGATATAAACCAAATAATTACAACAATTCTCTTTCAAGTTTTAAGTCACTAAAGCCCGCGTCCATCCTATGTGTAGTAAGCAATCGTCAATCATCACATGGTAAACGTGAAACATATGTGAAAACAGTCAGCATAAAAATTGCTGGCGAGTACATAGGTTTTGTATGTCAGATTCATGGCTTTGAATCCATATTGCAACACCTCGTTTAACTACGAGAGTTGTCGAGTATGTACCTTGAAATCAAAAAGTGTTTGATATTGCAATATGTTCTATCATCTTTACAAGATGATATAAGTAAACCAAAACCATTGTAGTCATGAATCTTGACTGAAAAACATTTGTCTTTGTAAAATCAAGTAGTAAATCGTCTTTGTAAATAAACATTGTATGGTTTATATCTTTAAGTAAACCTTGTTGTGTGACATCGTTTGAAAACATTCGTCCAAATCGTTCAATCGTTCAAATCGTTCATGTTATAAACCATCATCCAATCGTCCGTGTTTTAATTGTGAAATACAAATTTTGGTCGTCCTTTAAAGAATACATTCAAACCTATGTGACTCGATATACCACCCATGGGGTATCTTTAATAGGCCCCAAAAGACCTCTTTAACAAGACTAACAAACCAACACATGATTTGTTAATCAGAAAACAGTTTCCGTCGTTTCCTACATTACCCACCAAAGGGATAGTCTGATAACGGGATTTATCAGATCCTATGGTACCATAACATACTACTGGTCGGCTTGATCATAGTTAATGAATGTCATTCGACTAACGCCCCAACAAGTTCGTTCACATTATTGAAATCATCGTGTTTTATATAAACCATAATCATTGTTTTGAAAACATGAAAATCATTTAGCACATATGAGTCACCCCAAAACAATTGAAAGCATAAAAGAGGGGAGCTATGTACTCACTTGAGATTGCAAGTATCCTTGATTAAGTGACCTAAAAAAAGCTCGGGAAATCAAGGAATCAAGTAACACCTAGTATCGGATCACTATGTTAATAAGCGGGACCTAAATCGGGAGATCGGGTAGAATGAGGTCTTGTAAACCAAATGAGTGTTGGAACTCATGTGATATGGATTAACAAAGCCTACATTCTGATTTGAAACCAATCCTAAGTGCTTATGACCCGTTAAGGTAGTTTACGCTACTTTAACGTGTCATTTGCGCAAATACGCGTTCGGATGGCCTAACTAGTCCTATGACAAGTATTATATGCCTAAACATGTTTAATTATGTTGCATAATCAGTTTAAGTGTCAAAATTTTGGTTACATATGCTTAAATTGAAATTATGCGTAAAAAGGGCATTTTGGTCATTTTCCTAAGGCATATAAACTACCTATCATACAACTAATTAAACTAAGTGACCATAAGGTATAACCTCGGAAGGTTATTCCCTTTACAACTATGGTCACAAAATATGTTTGGTCGGATCCTAATGATCGACCAAACGGGTCGGGTTCGAAAGTCTAAGCGGTTGTCGAGACCGCTTGACTTACGACCCTAAACAAGCACTAAACTAAAAGTGACGAGTTAAACATCGTGCAGTTTAACTAAGTTAGAAAACTGATTTGGTATCAAACTAAATGTTTTGATACCCGAAAATAGTTTCGTCGCAAAATGCACATAATCGTGCATTTTGACCGAAACTTTGACTCGTCACTTCGACTAGTCAACGTGGTAATCTGTAACACCTCGAAAATTCCTGTCCAATAAAATAAAGACACGTGTCATGTGGGACAAACGTGTCAGCAACCCGGGTCAAATAAAGATGTATGGTAGGATTTAAAAGGGGCGTCATGTTATTAAAGATACCTCTGAACGACCCAAGGGCGACATGTTATTAAAACACCTCTGAGCGACCCGAATCATAAATCCCAAGATCCTTAAATCATTATGATAAACATCTATCCGGTTGTTTCTAAATAAATAAAGTTTCATCTATTATATGGAAATTGGATCATTAGGAATGTTACTACTAAAATTTGATTTAAATCCTTGTATAAAGGAAATTGAAAGTAGTTAACTAACATGTTTAAACCTTTGTGAGAATCCAAGGTTTACTCCTTGAAATTTCCGTCAATTTAAGCTTTGACAAGATGCCAAAGTTGTAAGAGCATGCTAGACATGCAAAAGCTGAGCAAAATGGTCCCTACACTGCAGTAAAAGCATGAGAAATTCGGACTTGTATGATTGCATGGCCAAGGCTTGAAAGTTGCAAAATTTTGTCCTCTGACCATCGGTTACAGACCGTAAGGGTCATGGCTTACGGTCCGTAAGATACATACCTGGGCGATTTCAGCAAAGGCGGTTATGGACCGCAACCATTCAAGCATACGGTCCGCAAGAGGAGCATACGGACCGCAAGAGCTTAGGCTTACGGTCCGTAAGACTGTCGCTGGCAGCAGGTTTTGGACAGCTGCCTGTTCAGCCTGTTACACCGACTTAAAGGGATGGTATTCGAAACAGGGACTTGGTAGGCAGTATTTAGCCACATAGGGGCACCTGGAACCATCTCACATCAATTGTAGGGTCACTTGGCATGATCTTGAGCCATGAGGTGCACTATATAAGAAGCTTGCGTTGTGACCATTTGGACTTGCTCACTTGCATTCTTGATTCAAGCACCTTGAAGCTCCTCTAGACAGCAACCAAGATTCCCTTAAGTCTCTAATCCTATTTAGGACTCTTGTAAGTGTCCTTAACCTCCCTTAATCCACTTTAGCTTAGTTAATTAGCTAAAAGTCAAACCATCGCAATTAAGGTTTGACTTCGAGATTAGTCCATAATTACTCAGTCAAATCTCGAATTAAAAATACCTATAAGTAGGTAATTATGTGGGTAACAAACCCTTAAAAGGGTATTATCAGATTCCCACTCTAACCATGTTAATTGTCGAGTCAAAGTATACTTTAAAAAGTCAACAGAATGCTTAAATCCAAATTAACTCATAATTAGCAATGTAGGATACATGCAACTTGTTTGATCATTAATATAACTTGGTAACTAATGTAAGAACACGTCCCAACATGTTCAACTCGACAATTTTCTGTTTAGACCCGGTTTGGAACCGAAAGTCGCATAGTTTGACTTTCGCTTTGACTTTCAGTTCTGACCCGTTTTAGCTAAGTTTAAGATTGCCTTAGAGCTTCTTTTGGACCTAGTAACATGTTAGTATAACCCTCTGTGATTATACGGCTTAGTTCACTAGTTGTCTAATTATTATGCAAATTCCGTTAAATGCCCATATGTTGACCATTATGCCCAAATGCCCATAAAATATGATTTTTGAAAATGTAAAAGGGTAGACATCTTAGTTACTGAATTATAGACTTGTAACTGAAATTTGAGTTCAGTTTGAGGTCCAGAATCAAAGTTATGCTCGTTAGCGTAATTAAGAGCTTCTTTAGTAATTAAATAGCATAAATTGCATATAGCCTATCTAAACCCAAATTTTTATACAAAACTTTATACCTACTGTTATAAAATAATATTTTGAGATTTTTAAAGATTTTTATTCAATTTTAGGCTGAGTATAACTTAGTGTTCTAAACTTAATTCGGCTAATGCCGGTTTTGCCCTTTTGGGCCATAAAATGAGTTTTATAAATCCTTTTGACCTCAAACCTTTTTCTACTGATTTATTATGATAAATGTATTATTTTGAGCCTTCTGGAATTATAAAATATCAGCTTTTCTTTTAAAACCCGGATCGACTTATGTAACTAGTTTACGTATAATAGCCGAAACGGGTCAAACCATATCATCTTTATCTCAAAATCCAGAATGTGATCAATTTACCCATATTATACAAGTCTCCAAACTTGTTGGGCCTAAATCACATTCCTTCCCGGTTCTCGCCTTCCATGCGATTAAACCGTATTTATTCCTTGAAACTAACCGGTCTAAGCTTAGGCTATATTAAAGACCCGTTAGGATTCTAATAGGTTATTATAAACCTTCGTTCCAGAATAGGAGACCAGTAAAAGACACTTGCATTTGCTTATTGTGGTTATTACTTACTCAGGTAAATACTTTTAACTTATTTTCCCTTATACGGGCTTGGGGTACGGTATATAAAATAACGCTTGGTCGGGCAATTGACCCTAACTCATTAGTAGTTGGGTATTATCAATGTGACCCGTTTAAAATTTAGTTTTGTTTGTTTTACGCCTTTGGGAGTTTAATGACCATGTCCCGGATATCCTTGGCATCATTCATGAAATGGCCACGACCTTGACACGCGGGTGTAGGCGTACACCCGACAATGTGTCCATATTTATTAAGGTATAACCGCTGGTTTCCCGCCGCAGATTTATACTATGTGGTGTGTCTATTAATCTTAAACCCGGCACGAACCAGGCGACTAAACGCATAACAAACATGTAATTCTTTTACAAGTTTAGATTTAATTAATTATCCCAAGTTATAAAAAGTTTTATGCCATGTGCATTTAAATCAATTTTTACAACATTTTCAAAATGAGTCAGTTAAATTGTATTTACCAGTGTAAACTGACGTATTTTCCCCAAAAAGATTAAGTGCAGGTTTTACACATAATAGGCTGGCTACTCCTTAGCATCGTTAGAGTCTCGCAAGCTTGGGATGCCATTTATCTGTTGAACAATTTTCCTTTTTATATTGATCCGCACGTGGATCTATTTCAGCTACTATGTGATACTTGGATATTACATTTTTGTTTGGTTGAAATAAATCTATTTTATTGCTTCCGCTGTGCATTATAATTTGTGTTGTTTGACTATGATGATATCAACTACGTCACGATACTCCCCCACCGGGCCCACCGGTGACACGTGGAAATTAGGGGTGTGACATAATTAGTAGGTATAATCGCAAGGGATTATAACCATCGTGATTATGCTCACGTTGCAAAGTTCAATTGAACTTTGACTTGACCAATTCATGGTCAAAACCGAAAGTCAAACAGTAGTCAAACTGTTTGACTTTCAGCTTGTAATTGCTGAAATAAATGAACTAGCCATGAAAGAACACTTACAAGTGCTCTAAGGCTGGAAAAATGAACTAGAAAACTCAGGTAGAAGGCATCGAAAAGATGGTAGCCTTCACTTAGAGTTCAAGAGTGAAGAATTAGCAAATGAGCAAGGAAAATGGGCAGATTTAAGGGGTTTATATAGTTGTTATGGAGCTCCAAGATCATGCCACATGTATTGTGTTTTGTCCAAGGAAGAATAGGATGAATACATGTGTCCAAGATCTGATTTCATACTTGGAGATCACACAAAATTGCCCACAATATTGAATGTCACACCCCAACAGATGGCGGAAACATCAGGGCGTGGCATTGAGCGAAACAGATTGTCCAGAAGTTTCCATAACAATTATATTTATCAATTACTTAAAACAACATCTCCCATACCATGTCATAAAAGATAGTACAATTATTACAGACAAAATCTAGGCAAATAGTTATGTTCCGACAACTCAGATTTCATTTGTACAGACGACTATTTGTTGGCCTCTAGGACCTTATTCTAGCCTCGCTTTCCTAGCAGGTAAGCATCCTAAACACCTGTTACATACGTTAAAATAAAGTCAATACACATAGTGTAAAGGCGAGTATACAAGTTTGATAATAGCATATAAAGTTCGAAATAGTTTACTGATGTGCACAAAATGCAACATATAAATTACATCAATTGTGGCATAAAACTAACCCTTTTTTAGTACTAATGTTGGAAAACGTGTGCTTTTGTCTTCCTTTTGTATTTTCAGGATTAAATGAGCTCAAATGAATAAAAGAAGCAAAAATACAGCTAAATCTGACATAAATACAAGAAAAGGAACAAACGTGGCATGCCCGACCTATCGTTTGTCCGTGGTGTCTTGGCATTATTTTACTGTCTATATAAAATAAAAGATTTTCACCATTCATATCTCCACGGTCTATATGGAGGTATGTTGGCTACCTGGTCGGGGGTTAAGGGAACGCTTTGGTAAGAGTCTTGCCATTGTTCAGTGTATAGATCCTGCAAAGGACCTGCATCAAATTTAGTAGGACCTCCTTCAATACCCAACGGTATTGGATGGCGGGGGTCCAAACTCTTTGATCCCCTCATAAGTTAAACTACTATTAAAACTTTAACCCAGCTACTTAGGACTGTATCCCTGCTGACTCAGTGATATGCACAAAATGCAACATATAAATTATATCAATTGTGGCATAAAACTAATTCTTTTTTAGTACTAATGTTGGAAAAAGTGTGCTTTTGTCTTCCTTTTGTATTTTCAGAATTAAATGAGCTCAAATTAGCAAAAGAAGCAAAAAGACAGCTAAATCTAACATAAATACAAGAAAAGGAACAAAAGTGGAATGCCCGACCCCTCAACAGCATCTTCCCAAGCAAAACTAAGAAAACAGAAGACTAAACACGCCCCGTGCTCAGCGAGCACGGGGCCGTGCCCAAGTAGCAGCAGAAAAGACAAACCTTTAGAAGCTTCTACTGCCCACCACGGGGCCGTGCCCAGCGGACATGGGGGCGTGGTCAACTTCTTGCATGCGCATTTATTGTAATTGCGAATTACAATTAATGAAGAGAGAGACGAGGATGGACACGGGGCCGTGCCCAGCGGGCACGGGGCCATGCCCGAGCTTCTGTTCAGCCTATAAATAGGAGTGTTTGGAGCCATTTCAACTCATCCCTTGGCACACCACCTCTCTCACACTTCACTCACCACCCACCATCATCCACCACCATCATCCACCACCATCATCCATTGTCCATCATAGAGTGTGTGAGTCATCTCGGGATCCAAGATTGATCGTAAGAGTTCTTGACAATCAAAGGCCATGTTTGCCTAAGTCTCTTACATCACTTGGTGAAGACAAGTGTTTAGTGTAATACTTTTTATTTTTAATCTTTTGCACTTTTTAATTGGTTTTGTATTAATGACTTTAATTACTAGTTTCTTATGTTGAAGGTGATTCTTCCTTATCGTTTGTCCGTGGTGTCTTGGCATTATTTTATTGTCTATATAAAATAAAAGATTTTCACCATTCATATCTCCACGGTCTATATGGAGGTATGTTGGCTACCTGGTCGGGGGTTAAGGGAATGGTTTGGTAAGAGTCTTGCCATTGTTCAGTGTATAGATCATGCAAAGGACCTGGGTCAAATTTAGTAGGACCTCCTTCAATACCCAAAGATATTGGATGGCGGGGGTCCAAACTCTTTGATCCCCTCATAAGTTAAACTACTATTAAAACTTTAACCCAGCTACTTAGGACTGTATCCCTGCTGACTCAGACTACTTAGTTGAGGGTAACGTCGCCTTTAAATGAGGGGCCTACCACATTGTGCATTAATAACTTAATTAATTATCTTTCAATAATCCGACCCTTTAGGATTGTATCCTTGCTGACTCAAACTACTGGGTTGAGGGTAACGTCGCCTTCAAAAGAGGGGCCTACTATAATAACTAAGATAATCTCTTAAACAAGTGCAAAAGTGCGAAAATAATCAAAGGTAACACTAATACACGAGTCAGATCCAAGTGATTCATCTTGTCTATCTGTTTTATTTTTATTTTTATTTTCAGCATTTTAGATAGTTTTATTTTCTTAGTTTAAAAATCTTTTCTAACATTTTGATTTGATTAGACGTTGAGGATAAACCGGTACTAAAAGCTCTTGTGTCCTTGGACGACCTCGGTATCTTACCAACACTATACTACGTCCACGATGGGTGCACTTGCCCATATGTGTGTTTAGTGTTTGTAAATATCGTGTTTTATAAATTTAAAACTTGGCTAAAAAGTGTAAAAGGGCTTAAAATACATACCTAAAACATATACACACTTCACGCACATCAAGTTTTTGGCGCCGTTGCCGGGGACACAAGGATTTTAAGAAAGTTAGGAATCAACGGCCTAATCATTTTTTTTATTTTTTTAGGATTTTCTAAATTTTTCAGCTTCTGCAGAACTCAGCACGGGCCGTGCCCGCTGAACACGCCCCGTGCCCAATCTTTGGAACTGACAATCCTGTTTTAAGTCAGACAATAAGCTGAACACGGGGCCGTGCCCACTCAACACGCCCCCGTGCCCAAGATTCAGTTACTGAAAACAGAACCGTAAGATCCCGACGGTTGGTAAATTCTGACACAAAAATGAGTGATAATGATCTTTTTTACTTTCGGCACTCTTATGGTACGTGGTGTCAATTATGTGGAGGCGGACATAAAGAATTAGAATGTTATTTTCTAAATTATAAGCCCCACTATATAGATCCATCGTTTTCCTGTATCCTTAAGAGGGGCGAAAGTAAAAATAATCCTTATCTCTCCCTAGAAGGCGCCCAACCAGATATTTTAGGGGAAATGCTTCTTGATGAACTATTTCAACTAGAAGATCTGATTCTTAAGTGGTTAAAAGAATTTAGGATGGATTTCCTAAATTCATCTCAAGAAAATGACCAAGAAGAAGTGTTGGGATCGCATTCAAACAACCTCGTTGCTCCCGAAAATACCTTCAATTCTAGCGAAGACTTGGACGATAGTCGTCCCTGTAACGATTGTGCCGTGAAGGACTCTCCATCGACTTCGTTCGGTGCATACATAGACCTGAGCGATTCGGCATATACCTTCTTTAACGAGAGCCCGGAAAAGGGTTGGACTTGTCCACCTACATATAGCATAGGAATCACCCTCACCGACAACCTCTTGCGTTTTCGTCTTAGTCTAGAGAAATTAACGTATCTTAGGCACTTTGGGGTTGTTTCATCCAGTAAGGAACCACCCAACATGAATAGGCTCCTTAAAACATGCAAACTCCATAAGACAGCTTCCAGACACGGGGCCGTGTCCAGGTCAGCACGCCCCCGTGTCCACCTAAAAGATTCCCTTCTTAGTTTGTCAGAATACGGACAAAATGTGTCAGGATTTTAACTGCACACGGGGCCGTGTCCACCCAACACGGGGCCGTGTCCAACGCGCTGTCGTTTTCTATAAATGCAGCCAGATTCCTGCTCATTTTGACCATTTCAAAAGACAGAGATTTTCCTGGGATCTTCAATCATACTATCCTAGGTAAGTTCTAAAAGAAGGTTCCCAAGAACCATCTTGTCTTTTCCACTTTTGTTCATTGCCTTCTCTTTCAATTTTCAACCACCACCTCCATTAAAGCTTGGAAACTCCATGATTCCAACCTTTAGTGTGAAGTTTGTAAGGTTATTATCCAAGGAATCTTACTTAAAATAAGTTGTGAAACTTTGTTTTAAATTATCTGTGCTTAAAATTTGACTAAAAAACCATGAAAATAATTTAAAACTCCAAGATTCCTTAGTTTAAAAACCTGCAGACGGCTGGACACGGGGCCGTGTCCGAGGGACTGTTTCGTAAAAATTGAGCTCTTTTCGGTCTATTTCCCCAGAAATGACGAGCAGGACAAGCGGAACGTCTTCGTCAAGAAATAACCGACAGGGGAGGAGATCGTCAACGGCGGAAGACTCTCTTGTAAACTATGTTTACGCCCTAAGAGAGGCTATTGATGAAATGACGGGGGTGGAAGAAGCATTGGTCGACCGTATCAACCATCTAACGGTGGGACTGGAAGGGTGTCTCCGAGAAGTAAACCTCTTGCACCAGAGGTTAAACCTTCTCGCCTCTCCTCCTTTGGTGCCTATAATAACCCAAAGGGCATGGAACGTGGTCCCCGAAGTCATCATACCCGCCGAGTGGTACGCCATACACCGAGAGCCTCCGCAAGAGATAGTGCAAGGGGTCCCGGTGGGCGTTCCCCCTCCTCCGCGAGATGTTGAGGAAAATGAAGCCGCCTTCTTCCTTCCAAGGGAGATAGAAGAATGGCTTTGACAACATCTAGGAATATGACCCTCGGCCAAGAGTCCTACTACATCGGGAAACTATTCCCGAAATTTTCTCAACAAAGAAGTAGAACTCTTTATGATAACTTTTTGTACCACCTGACCTATCTAATTAAGATTTTTCACTTTTATTTCTTTTTAATTTTCTAGGAACATTATGTAATTCTCTCTATGATATTTAATGAAATGATGGTTTTAAGGTTTGGATGGTGTTATAAGAAATAAAGCACACTTTGGATGGTGAAGGATAACAAGGGAAAATAGAAACATAGCTCCATGCACGAAAACAGAGCCATCCGACAACAATTTCTCCATTACAGTAGGCTCAACACTGGCCGTGTTCACCCAACACGGCCCCGTGCTGCACAGTCTGCAGCAAATCGCCCAGTTCAGGTAACTGGACACGGGGCCGTGTTCACTGGACACGCCCCCGTGCCCAGGCTTCTGTTCCTTTTCTTAAATTTTTGTCACTGGCACCTGAACACGGGGCCATGCCCGGTCCCACGGGGCCGTGTCCAGACTGCAGTAACATAAAATTTTGCTTTTAACACCATTTTACACATTCAATCAACCTAAAAACTTATTTTTGGGACACATTGAGGACAATGTGTACAATTTAAGTGTGGAGGATGCTAAAACCTTGAATTTTGCAAGTCCTAATAACAAGCCTTACACAAAACTCTATTGGAACCGCTAATCACCCCAAATTTTTTCCAAAAAAAATTCATTTTTTTTACTTGTCTAAGTTTAAGTTGAGAATTCAAGTCTTAACAAGGTTATATTTTTACAAATTTACAACCGATAGCGTCGTGAAAAAAAGAACCAACATAAGAAAATTATGAAAAGGCATGGCAAACTTAGTTAAAATTTGATTATATATACTTGATCACATAAAAAACCCTTTTCCCACAAAAGAGAGTTTTGAGCCTTTAACGAGCATACAAATATATATCTTTACACTAAATGCTCATTTTTCGTTTCTTGTGTGAATAGCCGCTTGGTTCGTACGACCCTAGAACTTGCCACAACAATACATTCCCGGTCCTTACCAACTTAAACCCGAGTAAGTAAATGATGGAGACATTAGGACTAACCCTTTTTTTTATTCTACACCATTATTTTTCATTTTTTTTACCACCTACCCAAAATCCCCTAGTTAACCCCTTTGAGCCTAAACCTTTTCATTTCTTAACCCAAAACAACCCTTTTTACACACCTAAACCATTTTATTTTTAACCCTTTTTTTTAGTAACAACGTTCGGTTCTCTTATGACTTCCAAAAAATATATATATATATATATATATAATTATTATTTTATCTTGATGAAACCAAACAAACAAACAAGGTTTATCAAAAATAACTTTGTTTGAACAATTCATCAAAATAAAATAAAAATATGAAAAAAATAAAAGTCTTTCAAACCGACGTTTGTTACGCCTTTCGCCCTTTTTACTAACCACTAACCCAACCACCCACCTTTAGCCCAAGCCTAACCCTTCACCCATAAAGTCCTCTTGATATTTACAAAGGTATATAATTAAAAAGGAGGAGGATTGATTGCTTGGCAAGCTTATGGTAGAAGTAAGTTCCATGCCGCTCTCGAGTGATTCACTAAAAATACACCTTCGGCCGAGTGTTGAGTGATTCCCCGTGAGGTATGTGAACTTGTATATAAATAGAATTTTAAAAAGGTATGTTATGCCCTAATAAGTAATTTATCTTAAGAAACGTTCTTAATAAATCATGCCGAATAGGATTGTAAATAAATAAAAATAAAACCTCAATAAAGAATCTGGAAATCCCGACACTCTATGACAAGCCCAAAAACCTTCTCTTCTACCCATTCCATTTGGGAGTGAATAAAGCCACATTATAAAGAGTTTTGCTTGAGGACAAGCAAAGATTCAAGTGTGGGGGTATTTGATATGCACAAAATGCAACATATAAATTATATCAATTGTGGCATAAAACTAATCCTTTTTTAGTACTAATGTTGGAAAAAGTGTGCTTTTGTCTTCCTTTTGTATTTTCAGGATTAAATGAGATCAAATTAGCAAAAGAAGCAAAAAGACAACTAAATCTAACATAAATACAAGAAAAGGAACAAAAGTGGAATGCCCGACCCCTCAACAGCATCTTCCCAAGCAAAACTAAGAAAACAGAAGACTGAACACGCCCCGTGCTCAGCGAGCACGGGGCCGTGCCCAAATAGCAGCAGAAAAGACAAACCTTTAGAAGCTTCTACTGCCCACCACGAGGCCGTGCCCAGCGGACACGGGGGCATGGTCAACTTCCTGCAGGCGCATTTATTGTAATTGCGAATTACAATTAATGAAGAGAGAGACGAGGATGGACACGGGGTCGTGCCCAGCGGGCACGGGGCCGTGCCCGAGCTTCTGTTCAGCCTATACATAGGAGTGTTTGGAGCCATTTCAACTCATCCCTTGGCACACCACCTCTCTCACACTTCACCCACCACCACCATAACACCATCATCCACCACCATCATCCATTATCCATCATAGAGTGTGTGAGTCGTCTCGGGATCCAAGATTGATCGTAAGAGTTCTTGGCAATCAAAGACCATGTTTGCCTAAGTCTCTTACATCACTTGGTGAAGACAAGTGTTTAGTGTAATACTTTTTATTTTTAATCTTTTACACTTTTTAATTGGTTTTGTATTAATGAATTTAATTACTAGTTTCTTATGTTGAAGGTGATTCTTCCTTATCGTTTGTCTGTGGTGTCTTGGCATTATTTTACTGTCTATATAAAATAAAAGATTTTCACCATTCATATCTCCACGGTCTATATGGAGGTATGTTGGCTACCTGGTCGGGGGTTAAGGGAACGGTTTGGTAAGAGTCTTGCCATTGTTCAGTGTATAGATCTTGCAAAGGACCTGGGTCAAATTTAGTAGGACCTCCTTCAATACCCAAAGGTATTGGATGGCGGGGGTCCAAACTCTTTGATCCCCTCATAAATTAAACTACTATTAAAACTTTAACCCAGCTACTTAGGACTGTATCCCTGCTGACTCAGACTACTTAGCTGAGGTTAACGTCGCCTTCAAAAGAGGGGCCTACCACATTATGCATTAATAACTTAATTAATTATCTTTCAATAATCCGACCCTTTAGGATTGTATCCTTGCTGACTCAAACTACTGGGTCGAGGGTAACGTCGCCTTCAAAAGAGGGGCCTACTACAATAACTAAGATAATCTCTTAAACAAGTGCAAAAGTGCGAAAATAATCAAAGGCTACACTAACACACGAGTCGGATCCAAGTGATTCATCTTGTCTATAAGTTTTATTTTTATTTTTATTTTCAGCATTTTAGATAGTTTTATTTTCTTAGTTTAAAAATCTTTTCTAACATTTTGATTTGATTAGACGTTGAGGATAAACCGGTACTAAAAGCTCTTGTGTCCTTGGACGACTTCGGTATCTTACCAACACTACACTACGTCCACGATGGGTGCACTTGCCCATATGTGTGTTTAGTGTTAGTAAATATCGTGTTTTATAAATTCAAAACTTGGCTAAAAAGTGTAAAGGGGATTAAAATACATACCTAAAACATATACACACTTCACGCACATCACTTAGACTACTTAGCCGAGGGTAACATCGCCTTCAAAAGAGGGGCCTACCACATTGTGCATTAATAACTTAATTAATTATCTTTCAATAATCCGACCCTTTAGGATTGTATCCTTGCTGACTCAAAGTACTGGGTTGAGGGTAACGTCACCTTCAAAAGAGGGGCCTACTACAATAACTAAGATAATCTCTTAAACAAGTGCAAAAGTGCGAAAATAATCAAAGGTTACACTACACACGAGTCGGATCCAAGTGATTCATCTTGTCTATCTGTTTTTATTTTTATTTTTTTTCAGCATTTAGTTAGTTTTATTTTTCTAGTTTAAAAACATTTTTCTAACTTTTGATTTGATTAGACGTTGAGGATAAACCGGTACTAAAAGCTCTTGTGTCCTTGGACGACCTCGGTATCTTACCAACACTATACTACGTCCTCGATGGGTGCACTTGCCCATATGTGTGTTTAGTGTTAGTAAATATCGTATTTTATAAATTTAAAACTTGGCTAAAAAGTGTAAAAGGGCTTAAAATATACACTTAAAGCATATACACACTGACACGCATCAAGTTTTTGGCGCCGTTGCCGGAGACACAAGGATTTTAAGAAAGTTAGGAATCAGCGGCCTAATCATTTTTTCTATTTTATTTTTATTTTTTTAGGATTTTCTTAATTTTTCAGCTTCTGCAGAGCTCAGCACGGGCCGTGCCTGGTCAGACACGGGTCGTGCCCAGCAGTGTCACTGGCAGTTTTTATTTTCCGAGTTACAGAGAGCTGAGCACGGGGCCGTGTCGGTGCAACATGGGGCCGTGTCCCACTTTCCAGTAACAGGGATCCGGAAAACAATCGCTGTATCTCCGACCACGGGCCGTGTTCACTAAGCACGGGGCCGTGGTGAACTTCCTAACCAACGTTCTTTTCTGTTTTTATTGCAGGATTTGGAACCAGACACCACATCTGAATCTTCTACGTAGTGTATGAGCTCCAATTCTAGTAGAGACATAAAAGAACCTCTAGAAGAACCCGAACGCTTTCTCAGAAAAAGAGTTAAAGCTAAAAACCAAGAGAAGGTTTCGGGGGAACCACTTCCAATGGCGGACCGATGTACCCTCATGGATTACCTACGACCCACCGTGGGTAATCTCGGCGCCGCTATCAATGCATCGAATGTTGAAGCTAACAACTTCGAACTTCGGCCACATTTGATACAAATGCTTCAAAACTCCGCAACCTTCCATGGGCTTGTGGACGAGGATCCCCATCTACATATTACTAATTTCTTAGAAATATGTGATACCTTTCGGATCAAGGGAGCATCAAATGACGTCATCCGCCTACGAATGTTTCCATTTTCACTAAAAGACCGAGCAAAAGCTTGGCTCAACGCCCTCCCAGTTGGTTCGGTAAACACCTGGGATGAACTAGCCCAAAAATTTCTATATAAGTATTTCCCTCCCGTTAAAACGGCTAAATTAATGACTGAAATTAATACATATTCACAAGAGGATGGGGAATCCTTATATGAAACTTGGGAAAGGTTCAAGGAGCTATTGCGAAAGTGTCCTCATCATGGTCTTGCGGTATGGCAACAAGTATCCACTTCCTACAATGGGTTGTTGCCACACACAAGACAAACACTTGACTCTAGCTCCGGGGGACTTTTAGGTAATCGCCGCCCACATGAAATATACAATCAAATTGAGGAAATTGCTCAAACCAATTTTCAGTGGCACACTCCCCGAGGCAATAAATCTATTGCCCCGGGCGCCCATAAGGTTAATGAAAGCACTTCTTTACAAGCCCAAATCGAGGCCCTTTCTTCAAAAATCAAAAAGTTAGAAATAACAAAAACGGTCTCGGTTATGGCTTGTGAAGGGTGTGGTGGGCCACATGAAAATTGGAGTTGTATGAAAGAAACAGATGAGCAAACAGAGTCGGTAAACTACATTTATAATAGACCTAGGCCGTCGGGTCCTCCAATGGGTACCTACAACCAAGGATGGCGTAACCACCCTAACCTTGGTTGGAGAGAACCCGGCAATAGTAGTAACCAACAAAGCCTAAATCAACGAACAAACTTTCAACAACCTAGAAATGAGTCACAAAATTTCCCTCGACAACAAGGTGGACGAGAAAGGCTTGAAGATACTGTATCTCGCCTCATCTCCGACATTGAAAAGAAAAACTCGGATCGATTTCAACAACTAGAATCGAATTTTAGAAATCAACAAGCTAGTATACAAAACATTGAAAAACAAATAAATCAATTAGCTCAAAATTTCTCCGAGAGACCACAAGGCGCATTACCAAGTAATACGCAAACAAACCCAAAAGCACAAGTCCATCTCATAACATTAAGAAACCGTACCGTGGGTTCCGAAGAAGCTCCACCACCGCCAACTGAGGGAAGCATAACACCGCCCCAACAAGAGAAGACTTCTCCTCTAATTCAAGAGCCTACCAAGGCTCCTTCGGTTCCATACCCCGGTAGGTTAATTCGTCAAAATACCAATGAGAAATTCGCGAAATTCGAAAATCTACTAAAACAATTGCATGTTAATATTCCTTTTATCGAAGTCTTAACTCAAATGCCTAAATACTCAAAATTCATGAGGGACTTCCTCACTCATATAAGGAAAATTGAATCATTGCAATTAGTTAACTTAGGCGAAGAATGCTCCGCCCTCGTACTCAATAAACTCCCACAAAAGAAAATTGATCCTGGAAGCTTCACAATTCCTTGCTCGATCGGGGAATCCCCCGTTCGTAATGCACTAGCCGACCTTGGGACTAGCATTAACCTCATGCCTACATCTATGTTCAAACGACTCGGCCTAGGAAAAACAAGCCTACCAAGATGAGTATACAACTTGCCGACAGATCCGTCAAATACCCACAAGGTGTAGCTGAAAATCTATTGGTCAAAGTCGACAATTTCGTCTACCCGGCCGACTTTGTCATACTAGATATGGAAGAAGACACCGAAGTCCCCCTCATACTAGGGAGGCCATTTCTAGCCACCGCGCAAGCGGTGGTAGACATGAATGACGAAACACTTACTCTGAAGTTTGGGGATAAGGAAGTGAAGTTTGGAGTTGGGAAGAGAGTAAAGGACGATGACCCGGTCAATTACACCATTGATTCGAGTTTGTATGATGCTCTCCGACGGTGCAACATGGGATGCAAAACATCCCGCTCGGAAAATATATGACCTCACTTTGGGTCTAGCCAAGGACCCTTATAAACGTGGCGCACCACGGAGGCATTCCGCGGAACTATCCTTAGTTTAGCTTAGATTAATTTTTAGTTTAGTTTTAATGTGCAGGAATAAAACACACTCGGGATGGTCAAGGATAACAAGGGAAACGAGAAACATCACCCAATGCACGAAAACAGGGTCATCCGACAAAAAATTCCTCATTACAGCAAGTTCAGCATGGGCCGTGTCCGTCCAACACGGCCCCGTGCTGCACAATCTGCAGCAATCGCCCAGTTCAGGTAACTGGACACGGGCCGTGTTCACTGAACACGCCTCCGTGTCCAGGCTTCTGTTTCTCTTTACTAAATTTTGTCACTGGCACCTGAACACGGGGCCGTGCCCGGTCACCACGGGGCCATGTCCAGAGTGCCAGTAACATAAAATTTTGCTTTTAACACTCTTTTACACATTCAATCAACCTAAAAACTTATTTTTGGGACACATTGAGGACAATGTGTAATTTAAGTGTGTGTGTGTGGGGGGGGGGGGGATGCTAAAACTTTGAATCTTGTAAGTCCTAATTAACAAGCCTTACATAAAACTCTATTGGAACCGCTAATCACCCCAATTTTTTTTCAAAAAAAAATTCATTTTTTTTACTTGTCTAAGTTTAAGTTGGGAATTTCAAGTTCTAACAAAGTTATATTTTTACAAGTTTACAACCGATATCGTCATGATAAAAAGAACCAACATAAGAAAATTATGAAACGGCATGACAAACTTAATTAAAATTTGATTATATATACTTGATCACATAAAAAACCCATTCCCACAAAAGTGAGTTTTGAGCCTTTATCGAGCATACAAATACATATCTTTACACTAAATGCTCATTTTTCGTTTCTTGTGTGAATAGCCGCTTGGTTCGTACGACTCTAGAACTTGCCATGACAATGCATTCCCGGTCCTTACCAACTTAAACCCGAGTAAGTAAATGATGGAGGCATTAGGACTAACCCCCTTTTTTTTTTTTTTCTTTCTACACCATTATTTTTCATTTTTTTTACCACCTACCCAAAATCCCCCTAAGTTAACCCCTTTGAGCCTAAACCTTTTCATTTCTTAACCCAAAACAATCACCCTTTTTACCCACCTAAACCTTTTTATTTTAACCCTTTTCTTTTAGTAACAAAGCTCGGTTTTTCTTATGACTTTTCAAAAAAAAAAAAAAAAAGAGTTGATGAAACCAAATAAACAAACAACTTCATCAAAAATTAACCTTGTTTGAAAGAAATGGTTCATCAAAATAAAAAAATTAAAATTGTGAAAAAATAAAAACTCTTTAAAAAACCGATGTTTTTTACGCTTTTCGCCCTTTTACTAACCACTAACCCAACCACCCACCTTTAGCCCAATCCTAATACTTCACCCAAAAAGTCCTCTTGATATTTACAAAGGTATATAGTTAAAAAGGAGGAGGATTGATTGCTTGGCAAGCCTATGGTAGGAGTAAGTTCCATGCCGCTCTCGAGTGATTCACTAAAAATACACCTTCGGCCGAGTGTTGAGTGATCCCCCGTGTGGTATGTGAACTTGTATATAAATGGAATTTTAAAGAGGCATGTTATGCCCTAATAAGTAATTTATCTTATGATATGTTTTTAATAAATCATGACGAATAGGATTGTAAATAAATAAAAATAAACTATCTCTTCTACCCATTCCATTTGGGAGTGAAAAAGCCACATTATAAAGAGTTTTGCTTGAGGACAAGCAAAGATTCAAGTGTGGGGGTATTTGATGTGCACAAAATGCAACATATAAATTACATCAATTGTGGCATAAAACTAACCCTTTTTTAGTACTAATGTTGGAAAAAGTGTGTTTTTGTCTTCCTTTTGTATTTTCAGGATTAAATGAGCTCAAATGAACAAAAGAAGAAAAAATACAGCTAAATCTGACATAAATACAAGAAAAGGAACAAACGTGGCATGCCCGGTGATGTGCACAAAATGCAACATATAAAGTACATCAATTGTGGCTTAAAACTAACCCTTTTTAGTACTAATGTTGGAAAAAGTGTGCTTTTGTCTTCCTTTTGTATTTTCAGGATTAAATGAGCTCAAAATAACAAAAGAAGGAAAAAGACAGCAAAATCTAACATAAATACAAGAAAGGGAACAAAAGTGACATGCCCGACCTCCCGACAGCATCTTCCCAAGCAAAACAAAGAAGACAGAAGACTGAACACGCTCCGTGCTCAGTGAGCACAGAGCCGTGCCCAAATAGCAGCAGAAAAGACAAACCCATAGAAGCTTCTACTGCCCACCACGGGGTCGTGCCCAGCGGACACGGGGGCGTGGTCAATTTCCTGCAGGCGCATTTATTGGAATTGCGAATTGCAATTAATGAAGAGAGAGATTCGGATGGACACGGGGCTGTGCCCAGCGAACACGGGGTCGTGCCCGAGCTTCTGTTCAGCCTATAAATAGGAGTGTTTGTGTCACACCCTCAAAATCGACACGCGGAGCATTACCGCAAGGCGTGTTACGACCAGGATCTTAGCCACTAATTATATTGAATGGATTAGATTGTGTTTATAAACATTAGCATAATTAGTGACCTAACTTAAATTTCTCAAGACATAGTTTTAAGTTCACAGCGGAAAGGGGGAGAAAACGCATCATAATTGAAACCACAAGTTTATTATCATGTTACTTACGAACCACGCACTCCTTCCGATTGCAACATCCGTCCAGAGCTGTATCGAGCAACCTGCAAAGCATGCAGTAGAGTGTCAACATAATGTTGGCGAGTTCACGAGTTTAGAGTTTTCCAGTTTTATTTCCAAAAACTTGTTTCAACAGTTAATTTATCCGCTTATACATGCCATGGGGAGCTACCCCATAAGTGAGCGACTAAACTGTTTTTCCAATACCGAATACTTACTTAGCCGTACGCTTCCGCAGTGCCCCGTTTGTGCCAGAGTCTATTAATTCACGCCCGTTCCCAGTAACAAGGGTCGGTGTGAGGCTGGTCAGACCTAAATAGCGCTATCAACTAATAACCCGTTCGCCTGGCCCCGGCGACTAATCGGTATTAAGTAGTAGGGACTTGAGTGATAGAGTTTCGTTTCGTGTTGCTCGTTGCATTCCGTATAAACAGTAATTAACTAAGGGTCCCACACAAGGGGAGAAAGGTAGGTTTGTATCCCTCACAAGGGATAGTGTTGTTGTCACACCCCGATTTCCACGCGTCTCACCGGTGGGCCCGGTGGGGGATTACCGTGACGATGTTGGCAACAATATAGTCAAACCACACAATTATATAGTGCACAGCGGAAGCATAATTTAAATATATAATTTCAACCTCAGATTGTAATATCAAAATGTATTACAGAAGTTGAATATCCACAGTGGATCGTAAATACAGATAAAGTATTGTTCCATTAGATACTGCAATCAAGCTTGCGAGGCTTATCCCGACGCTAGGGAGCTAATACCAGCCAATTACGTTTAGGTACCTGCACTTAATCTTTTTGGGGAAAATACGTCAGTTTACACTGGTAAATACATTCAACTGACACATTTGAAAATGTTTATTAAAATTGATTTGAATGCACAAGGCACAAACTCTTTTATAACTTGGGAAAATTCATAATAATCTTGTGAACGTTTTACATGTTCTTTTATGCGTTCAGTAGCCCGGGTCGTGCCGGGTTAAAGATTTATAGACACACCACGTTTGCGTAAAACCGTAGTACAGAAACCAACGGCTACGTCTTTTAGTTTTAATGTCGACACTTTATACCGGGTGTACGCCTACACCGGGATGTCGATGGTCGTGGCCATTTCGTAGAATGATGCCAAGGATATCCGGGACAACGGTCATTAAACCCCCCAAAGGCTTATAAGCAACAAAACTGTTTAAATGAGCCGATCATATTTAATCAATTAACCACCTAAGCGATGGAATTATATAATGCTCAATCAAGCGGTATTAATATACCGTAACCCAAGCCCATATAGGGGAAATAAGTCAAAAGTATTTACCTTTGCAAGTATTAATCCTTAATTTAGATCAAGTCACCGATAGCTTTTACTGGGGCTCCTAATCTGGAACGAAGGTTTTAATTAACCTCTTAGAATCCTAACGGTCCTTATAGTAGCCGTAGCTTAAACCGGTTGATTCCGATATATAGATATGGTTAATTCGCACGAAAAGGCGAAAACCGAGAATGGAGTATGATTTGGACCCAACAAGTTCAGTGACTTGTTTTATATGGGTTTATAGTTCATACTCTGGATTTTGGGGTTCAAATAATATAATTTGACCCATATCGGCTATTGCACGAAAACTAGTTCCGTGGGCCGTACCGTGTGCGCAAATAGGCGAAACGGTTAACCACAAGAGTCGTACGCTTATTTCCTAAGTCAATATGCCTTAAAAGCATTTTGGTATCAGTAGGATACCTTCCGTAATGCCCGTAACGAGTTTAAGTTTAGATTATGCCCCGTAGGGGCTTTTCGGTCATTTTAAAGACTTTAAAAAGGCTTTTCGAGTTCTACAGGAAATCTGAGTTTCCCGAACAGCTTATAAAGCTTAAAATATTTTATTTATTATTTAAAACCAGTGGCAACTGGAATCGGGTCAAAAGACCTTGTAGAACTCCCGTTTTGGCCAAAAAGGGCACATTCGGTATTTACCGAACCGTAGCCATAACCGCAGGTTATGAGCAAGGTAAAAATTATTAAAAATCTTTAAAATTCCCAAAATATTATTTTACCACAGTGGGTAAAAGTTTTGGTGCCGAAAACTTGGGTTAGATGAGCGTTATGCTAATTGCGCCGTTATATACAAAACTTTCTTAAAAGTGCGCCTTTTAGCATAACTCTCATTCTAGACCTCGGATTGACGTGAAACTTTAGGGACATGCTTATAATTTAACAAGCAAGGTTTTGGCCCGTTCACGTGTCCGAAATACTCGTTTTAATTTTAAAAGGTCGTTACGGTCAACTTTTAGGCGAATGACGGAAATGCGCTAAAGACTCGGATAACTCATGAACCGACCACAGAGGCTTATACCAACATGTGACCTGGTCCTAAGAGAGTCCTAAGGTATATTTATACCTCACTAAAACGGGTCAGAACTGAAGTCAAAGCAAAAGTCAAACTTATGCGACTTTCGGCTCCGAACCGGTTCTATATAGTAAATGATCGATTCAAACGAGCGCAAACAAGTTTATATACTCATTACCACGATTTATGATTGTCAAAACAGGTTCCATAACATATATATTACAGATTATGCATAAATTGCTAAAATAGCTTTCTGTTGACTTTTTAACCGCTCGTTTGACTCGATAATTGACATAGTTAGAGTGGTGATCAGGGGGAACCATTTTAGAGGTTTAATACCCACATAAATACCAACTCATAACCATTTTTGATTCGTCATAAGACTGAATCATTTGCAAGATATTGCAATGACAACCGTTAGTTACGACGGTTGCGTTTATAGGCTATAACTATGGAAATGTGAAACCAAAATGGTTATGAACGACTTACAGAAGTTAACTCTTGATGAGAGAACAGAAGGGAAAGCTAGAGAGCTCTTGAATGATCAGATATAAGTGTTTTTGAGTTGTGTGAATTGTTATGCTTAAGGCATGCTATTTATAGCCAATGCCAAGCTTTGTTGATCATTGCAAGCACTACCATCTGACCAGAGGTAATGGTAGGTGTCCCCTAAGTGATATGGGTTGAGCATAGGGTGCCCATGCCCCATAATTATGTGCATGATCGTTCACAAGTTCCAAAAGCCAAGTAGTTACCATATTTCTGCATCTGGGCACTTTACGCGGCCCGCATGGGAGTTCCCATGTGTTTTAATGCGGGTCGCCTAAAGATCAAACATCAGACGCGAAATAGAGGAGGCTCGCGGCCCGCCTCAACTTATGTCTAAACCTTACGCGGGTCGCCTAAGGTTAAAATTTCAGGATTTTAAATCTTTTTGTAATTATTACAGAATCTGGCCATTAATAACGAAATCTTTCGTAATGATTCGCCTGACCTTTCGGTTTTGAAGGGGTAACTTTGCGGTTTGGCCCTCGGTTATTTACCGATAGGGGTCTCGTGTTAATTACCCGCATTATTAAGTCCCCGGTTTATTTATTAATTATTTTGGAAAGCCTTAACTTTCACTGTTGACGCTTTTAACCCTTCTTCTACGAATTCGATCGTAACTTTCTCGTTTCATACCGAAACTTCGCGAAGTTCATATATATTATTTTAGTGAGGGTATAATACCGTTACAAAGTCTTTGGGACGTTAAAGGGTCACTCAGAGGTATTATTAAACATGTTGACACAGTTAACCCCTGTAGTTCGTAATCTCTCACTTTCATCCGCGTTTTATTTTTGTACGATCTATAATTTACTCGTTTGAAGGTTTAAGCATTATTTAGGGATACTATACAGTATATTTACCCTTGTTGACATTTATAACCCTCGAATTTATATACTTTCAAGGTTTGTCAAAATTGGTCCTTTATTTATTATAGACGCCACGTGTAAACAAATGACACGTGTTAACACATCATTGGACTCAAAATTCGAGGTGTTACATCCTCACCCCCTTAAAATAAATCTCGACCCGAGATTTACTCAAATAAATAGGGGTATTTTTCTTTCATTGTAGCTTCGACTTCCCACGTATATTCAGGACCTCTACGAGCATCCCATTTGACTTTTACAATCGGTACGTGCTTCCTGCGAAGCTTCTTCACCTGTCGATCCTCAATCGACAAGGGTTTTTCTATAAACTTTAAGCTCTCATCTATATGCACATCTGTGTGTGGAATCACCAACGATTCGTCGGCGAAGCACTTCTTGAGATTGCAGATGTGGAACACATTGTGAATTCCATTGAGCTCTTCAGGCAAGTTCAGTTTATAGGCAACTGATCCGACTCGTTCAATGACCTCAAAAGGCCCTATGTATCTCGGACTCAGCTTGCCCTTCTTGCCGAAACGCATCACCCCCTTCCAAGGTGATACTTTCAACAATACCTTTTCACCTACTTCAAAGTGAAAATCTTTACGCTTCGGGTCCGCGTAGCTTTTCTGCCTATCTCGGGCAGCCTTGAGACGTTCCCGTATTTGGACAATCTTGTCCGTTGTCTGGAAAACAATCTCTGGTCCCGATAATTGGACCTCTCCTACTTCCGCCCAACAAACAGGCGATCTGCATTTCCTACCATATAGTGCCTCAAAAGGCGCAGCCTTTATGCTGGTGTGGTAGCTATTATTGTAGGAGAATTCGATCAGGGGTAGGTTTTTATCCCAGTTACCACCTAAATCGATCGCACATGCACGAAGCATGTCTTCTAGCGTTTGGATAGTACGCTCACTTTGACCGTCCGTCTGTGGATGGTAAGCCGTACTAAAATTTAAACGCGTGCCCAAAGATTGCTGGAAACTCTTCCAGAAGTGAGATGTGTATCTAGTATCCCTGTCGGAAATAATAGACACAGGTATGCCGTGTAAGGCTACAATCTTATCAACATAAAGTTGGGCTAACATATCGGAGCTATACGTCTCCTTGATGGGTAGAAAATGAGCTGATTTAGTCAGCCTATCGACTATGACCCATATTGTATCGTTTCCTTTCCTGGTTTTGGGTAACTTGGTTATGAAATCCATAGTTACGCATTCCCACTTCCACTCGGGAAGTTCAGGCTGTTGTAGCAAGCCAGACGGCTTTTGGTGCTCGGCTTTGACTTGAGCACAAGTCAAGCACTTTGCTACATGGGCGGCTACAGACTTTTTCAAGCCTATCCACCAATAATTTGCCTTTAAGTCTTGGTACATTTTATCAGCACCAGGATGGACCGAGTATTTGGAACTATGGGCTTCGTGGAGAACAACATCTCGTAGTCCTCCATATATTGGAACCCATATACGTCCGTTTAGTCTAAGAATTCCATCCTTGCTAAGAGTCAACTGCTCCTCAGTTACTCCCAGCTTTTCATTAGGATAATTAGCTTCCAACACAGCCTCACGCTGCGCAGCTAATATCCTTTCCATCAAATTATTCTTAACCTCAATGCTCTTGGCATTGATTCGAATGGGTTTTACCCTTTCTTTCCTGCTCAATGCATCGGCGACTACATTCGCCTTGCCGGGATGGTACCTGATTTCACAATCATAATCATTCAGGGTTTCCATCCAACGGCGCTGTCTCATGTTCAACTCTTTCTGGTTGAACAGGTGCTGGAGGCTTTTGTGATCAGAATAAATCACAAATTTAATACCATAAAGGTAGTGCCTCCATAACTTAAGTGCAAATACAACGGCACCCAACTCCAAATCATGGGTGGTGTAATTCTTTTCATGCACCTTTAATTGCCTTGAAGCATAGGCAATCACCTTGCCCTTCTGCATAAGCACACACCCCATGCCTGTGTGTGATGCATCGCAGTAAACTACGAATTCATCTGTACCTTCCGGTAATGTCAACACAGGTGCGTTGCTTAGCTTTTGCTTCAGTATTTCGAAGGACTCTTGCTGCTTCGGGCCCCAAATGTACTTTTCTTTCTTCTTGGTCAAGGAAGTCAAGGGCGCAGCAATCCTTGAAAAGTTTTCAATAAATCTCCGGTAGTATCCTGCTAACCCCAGGAAGCTACGGATTTCGGTAGGCGTCTTTGGCTCTTGCCAGTTCATGACTGCCTCTACCTTAGCGGGATCCACTTGGATACCACGCTCACTCACAACGTGTCCTAAAAACTGAACCTCTCGTAGCCAGAATTCACATTTCGAGAATTTGGCGTAGAGTTTCTCACGTTGTAGTAATTCAAGAATGCAACGAAGGTGCTTCTCGTGGTCATCTTGATTCTTGGAATAGATAAGGATATCGTCGATGAAGACTATGACGAATTTGTCCAAGTATGGCTTGCAAACGCGATTCATGAGATCCATGAACGCAGCCGGTGCATTTGTGAGCCCAAAAGGCATCACTAGGAACTCGTAATGACCATAGCGAGTCCTAAATGCAGTCTTATGTACATCTTCATCTCTGACCCTTAGTTGATGATAACCCGACCTTAAGTCGATCTTGGAGAAGTAGCTTGCACCTTGCAGCTGATCGAATAGATCATCGATCCTTGGTAAAGGATATCTATTCTTTATGGTAACTTTATTCAGATCTCTATAGTCGATGCATAACCGCATCGATCCGTCCTTCTTCTTTACAAATAGGACAGGAGCTCCCCAGGGAGATGAACTAGGTCTGATAAAACCTTTCGCCAGCAGTTCATCCAACTGGGTCCTTAATTCTTTCATTTCCGTTGGCGCTAATCTATAAGGTGCTCTGGCTATCGGAGCTGCTCCAGGAATGATGTCAATTCTGAACTCCACTTGTCTATCTGGTGGCAAACCAGGTAGTTCTTCAGGAAAAACCTCGGGGTATTCAGAAATGACAGGAAGATCCTCGATCTTTGGCTTTGGTTCTTCTATTATCACCTGAGCCATGTAAATTACACAGCCTCTGTTCAAACACCTTGAAGCTTTCAACATAGATACGTCTTCGGGCAATCCGAAATGCGTATCCCCTCGAATGGTAAGAGATTCACCACTCGGAGTCTTTAAAACTATTTGCCTCTTGCCGCAGATGATCTGGGCCTGATTACGAGATAACCAGTCCATGCCTAGCACAACGTCAAAACCCGCCAATTTGAAAGGAAGTAGAGATAAAGGAAAAGAATGGTTCCTAATGGACATTTCACATCCTTCTAGAACGGTAGAGACGGTTTCTATCGTGCCGTCTGCCAACTCTACTTCGTATTTTACGTCTAGGGTTTTGATTGGCATATTTAGTAGTTGGCAAAATTTCTGGTCTACAAAGGACTTGTCAGCGCCAGAATCGAACAGTACTCTTGCAAATATATTATTTACGAGAAAAGTACCTGTAAGCACATTGTCGTCCTTGACCGCTTCCTTTGCATCCAAGCGGAAAATTCTCGCATTTGATTTATTAGTTTCCTCCGCCTTCTTGGCATACTTCGGGCAATTACTCTTTATGTGCCCCTTTTCATTACAATTATAGCAGGTTGCGTCCTTTATCTTTTTGCACTCCACTGTTTTATGCTCCTTGGACTTGCATAGCCCACAGGGTGGAGTCCTTTGTTGCGACTGCGAACCAGACGCAAACCTACACTTCCCGGAGTGTGGTTTCTTGCAGACCTTGCAGTAAGGTCTTCCATCAGCTTGCCCCTCCTTCTTTGCCTCCGACCCTCTCTTGCCCTCACCGTTTCCACGGTGCTTTTTACCGGACTTTCGTGAGGTATCATCCTCACGCTTTCGCTTGTCAGCCTCCTTGCTCCTTTGTGCCCTCAGACGGACAGCATCAAGTGTAAGAGACAAGGAGAGGTCAGTAACTGACCTGAAGGTCGTTGGCCTAGAGGCCTTTACACTGGCCTTAATCGCCGGCTCTAAGCCCCCAATGAAACGGGCAATCCTCCTAGGTTCTGGTGTCACAAGATATGGCACCAGGCGTGACATAGTGTTAAAACTTGTCAGATATGCTTGACAATCCAGGTTTGTCATCACCAGTGAGACAAAATCAGCCTCAATCTTCTCAACCTCGTGCTGAGGGCAGTAGTTCTCTTTTATGAGGGTAATGAACTCCCCCCATGACATTTTGTACAAGGCAGACTTACCTGAAGCCTGCACCAGAGCTCTCCACCATGCCAGGGCCTCGCCCTTGAATGACTGGGACACAAACTTAACCACGTCCCTCTCAGCGCACCCGCTGATGTCCACAATCGTGTCCATCTCGTCCAGCCAGGTGATACAATCAACCGCACCTTTCTCCCCTGTAAATTCACGGGGCTTACATGATACAAAGTATTTGTAGGTGCAACCCTTAGCACTGGACGCATCAGTATATTCTCTCTCGCGATGAACGCTGTGCTCAGTAGACGAATGCTTGTCGTCATCTTTCTTGGGTTCAGAGGGTGGTTTGGAGTGTGTCTTTGGTTTAGAGGGTGGTTTTGACACAGATCTGCCTTGAGACTCAGTATGTTGACGATCAATAGCTGCCTGGACAGCATTGTTGATCAGAGCCTTTAGCTGTGCGCCTGTCAAATGTACTGACGCATTGTCATAGTCATCTTCATTCGTGTGGCTGTTCTCTCCATTGGGATCCGCCATTGTAACTTGAATCTGTTACAGAAGATAACAAAATTTTTAATTTAGGAGATTATTATAAAATTGTCTTTTATGACAATTTGTCAACCATGGTATAGAGACCATATCTGGTTAACTTATTATTTCATTATATATTAGGATCTGAATATCTCCTATTTCAACTATATAAATAGTATTGGCGGCATAAAGCCTAATCATGATGATGTTTTATAATGTTAGCCGAGATTTCAGAGAATCAAAGGCATAGAGAGTTGAACCGTAGTTCTTTTATCTCTCTCTGACAGAGAGTCATAGACTACTACTCCCTTTTGTCTTATAAGACAATTATTATGGCCCATAGGCACTACACCTCTAATGGATGTCTTAATATGGTTGGCCCTTAGGCACTACATCACTAATGGATGTTTTGATAATTCTGGCCCGTAGGCACTGCATCACTAATGGATGTTTTAATAATACTGGCCCGTAGGCACTGCATCACTAATGGATGTTTTTATAATATTGGCCCGTAGGCACTGCATCACTAATGGATGTCTTTATAATACTGGCCCGTAGGCATTGCATCACTAAATGGATGTCTTTATAATACTGGCCCGTAGGCATTGCATCACTAAATGGATGTCTTTATAATATTGATCACCTTCATTGGTGATTTAACCCACGATCTATATATCATTTAGTTGGGTTTTGAAATCCTCAAAGGATTGTTGTATAAGAAGGACGTGCGTGATTATAACGAATCACATCTGCCATGAATGTTAACATGAGTACAGAGGTTAACAGGGAATCAGAATCTTTTCAGCTAGGTCGTACCATCTTGACTGATCTTAAAAGACCCCAAGCTAGGTTTCACCCCCTTAAGATTCTTTATTAGGCAGATCAATATAAAAGGAATGGTTTTGATTTATTTTTTTATATATATTAAAACAAAACTCATAACATACATTCCAAAATCTCAAATACAATTACATATTGCCCTAAACGGGTCTTTCAAATAATACATACCTCCAGAGAGGTTTTAAAATAAGTGACAAGTCCACGCAGGGACTAATATAAGATAGGTGTCCATGCAAGGACTAAATATAAGTCCACGTAGGGACTGAAATACGATAAGTTGTCCACGCAGGGACTTATTTTAAAGTAGAAATTACAGTAGTACAACTATTAAGGGCTAGTGGTCACGTTTCTTCTTCTTGCCCTTTAGTAGGTTCGCCAAGCCCTTGAGAATCTCGTGGCTTTTCTTCTCTTCCTCGAACTCTCTCTCCACACGATCTAGTCGATGGAGTTATTCTTCCTGTTCAGGAGGAGAAATCGTGGTTGTGGCGCTTGTGCGGAACTGGAGGTCTGGGAGGTATTGGAACCCATGAGCTGAGTAATCCGGTGGTCCCATGTTTCCATGTGCTCCGTCAGGGTAGCGCGCATTATATCTTGCGACACCACATATGGGTCCGCTCATAGCCGTAGTTGTATTGTGCTTGTGACGGTTCAACGGTTGTAAGCCGTTGGACCTGTGTAAGCTGGTATGGGTTGGTCATACCCAAATGGTGGCGAATTTCGTGCAGTAGGTGCGGAGTTCGCTTCCTGTATAGGACTTGAAGGTCCTTCTTCATGTAGTGGCGGATAGTGGCTACTACTAGAATGTCGAGGAGTGCTGAATGGTTACCCCTCCTCCTCGTGTAGACATACGAGCAT